>NC_051271.1:30432707-31032707 GCF_015220745.1 Sebastes umbrosus | reverse complement strand
TTGGAAATTACGTAGAAATCCAAGTACAAGCTATATAACTTCAAATTCAGATTATGAATGGGTCAAGTCAAGTATGATATAATGAGTGATGTCTGCAAAGAGGCTACAGCTGACCGGCTGCTCTGTGCTTCAACTATATAAGCAGTTTGTGTGTGACAGCACAGCAGTGAAGATAAAACTGTGATATCAGGCTGTGAAAGCATTAAACTTAAAAGAAAGATCATCTTGCATTAAGTTATTTTAATTCCTCTGCCTTCCAGTGTCAGTATTTTTTTATAATCCTGCTGCTGTTTTAGGACAACGTATAGCTGACAGAAATGTGGCGCTACAGAAGTCCTTGGTGTTCAGCTGGACAGGAAGACAGGCACAGAGCAGAAACACAGACATTACCATTTAAAATGGAGGACAAATAGACAATCTAACTGACAGAACAGGAACAGAAGGAGTAAACATACCGACATTTACATTAGCTCGAAGAAAAAAAATGTCATTCATACACATATGCAATTAAATAAATGGCACTCGTACAAACAATATTAACACAGATTTTTTCCTATCCACTTTTAAGGCAAAACATGGAAACATACAGAGAGGCATAGTAAAATATAAATTAATGATTGCATATTCAGGTTTACCCCAATGGTTAAAACTGTTATAAGCTGGTGCTTCGCTACAGTTGTTAAAATACTGTATATCTGCCTTTTCTAATACCTATTATTGCATGTGTGACCTTTCATATTAATAAACCTTCTGCAGTTGAATGCTTTCTATAACGCTCTCCTCCAGACCTCATTTTCTAAATCAATCTGATTTTGAGTCTCCCACTTTGTTTCCAGTCACACACACACACATTAATACTGTATCTATGTTCATCCACGTCTTTGATGATATGCATTTACACAAATGACACCATCGCAAAACTGTCACAGAAGAAACTTAAAAACAAGGAAACTACAGACGATCATAACGTAGCAGCTAGAAGAGCTTAGGTATCTACTGTCGGTCGAGCGTTTCAAGGGTAGATGTTGCAAGATTTAAAGCAGAGCTCGTCTTAAATTTTGTTTTTTTTACTTTCACTCGTACCACAGGCTCAAACCAGATATGACACGAAGCATTCTCAGATATCCAGATACTGACCTTTGGAATCAAGGAGCAGGAGAGAAGGGGGATTCAACGAGTGTGAGTCGGGAACAGATTAAAAACATATTTAAAACTCACAGGCCCTGTTCAGACCTGTCATTAATATGCTTCCTTGAGTGATCCGATCACAAGTGGACAGCTCTAAGTACAGGTATGAATGTACTCAAGACGCATTGAGGAGTGTGTACCATATAACCTTATATTTTAATGTTAATAAAATGTACCCCAATTCACAAATATGTAGGATATTACTACTGACATTCCTGTAATATTAACGTCTGCTGTATTAGCCATGTGTTTACTACGTGTTTATTGGCATATAGAGCGGGGAAGTGAGATCCGATCACAAGTGGTCACTCGAGACGCATGTGGAGACACATATTAATGCCAGGTCTGAACAGAGCCTAAGATTTCAGGGATCAACTTACATCCAACTGACTTCATTCAAAATGAACTGTCATGTCACACCTTAGCTGAACCTTGATAAAGGCCCACAGGGCAGACAATGCTGTGCACTGCGAGGATGGTGAAGCAACGTACGACAAATCAGTGCAGTGATTTAGGAACCCACTGTACACTTCACTCACTTGAAAGGTCGGAGAGCTTAAAAACAGGTCAGCTCTTAAAGCAGTTGAGTTGTTAAAACTGTCTCTTTAAAACACACAAAGGCAACTGAAAACAGTCACTGAGAGACTTTTTTGGAGAAGCATCAAGTAAGATGTGAGCAGGGGTGGATTCTGGGTTGCCTTCCAAGTCATTAATGACACAGTTAAAGGAGTCCTCACCTTATCTTCTTGACCTGATGCATTTCTTTTCTCATCCTTTTTTTTTTGTTTTTTTAAGTTTACCTTAGTCCTGTTAAAACAGTCTCATATCCTCTTGGAGGAGAATGCGTCCTTTCTATGGGCTTTTCTCCTTGCGGGGGCTGTGGCTCTTGCCTGGGTCTCCTTTATGGCTCAGCCGCTTGAGCACCTTTATGGGTTTGAACTTTGCCCCTTTTTTCTTCGGCTGGTCAACGTCCGGCTCCTTATGGAAGTCTGATGAGAATAAGACAGAAACTAACGTTACCTCACATAGGTTCTAAAATAAGAAAAAAATCAGAAAGTGAGGGAGAGAAGAAAGAGTGAGATGCCTCATTTACATTTTATGTTTAATGAATGCTCCTATCTAAAGGATTTTTTAACCCACTACAAATGGAGCTTACTCTTCATCCTACCTTTTTTCTTCAGCATGGCTTCCATAAGTTTATCCTCCTCTTCTTCCCTGTGACAGAATGACTGTTAGACTGCTGGTAGTTGCAAAGTATCGCTGATCAATGCACTGCAGAGATACACAGTTAACTGCCAGTCATTCATAGAGAGCCTCCCCTTCTGGTGGACCTCATGGGACTTTATTTTGGAAAATATATACGGCGAGAGACAAATATTTTTTTTTGATATGTTACAATTGTGCCATGATTCATATTAAATCTGTCAAATTAAAACAAAATTTTTCAAGTCAAGAAAGCCGCAGTTTGTCATAGTATTATTTAGCTATTAGTATTTTCACAGTCTTTAACTTCAACAGTTTTACAACAAACTTAGACTTTCTTGACTTGTAAAATGATCTTTTAAAGTGACAAACATCGTCTCTCGTCGTTGACTACCGTTTGTATTTTTCCAAAACAAGGTCCCATGGTGGTCCACCTGAAGGGGCGGTTCTTCACTTCTCTATTACCTCTGCCTGTCCTGGTCCATGTTGTTGACGATTTGGTTGCGCTGTTCAATGATGGTAACCAGCTCAGCCATTAGCTCCTGCTCCCGACTCTTGTCCTCCTCCGTCCAGTCTTTCTCTGAGGAAGGAAGGGATGATAATGAATCCTTTCACTTTGAGAGTCCTCTGTTGATCAGTGTGCTGTATGCCTGAGCAGAGTATGCATGCAGTGTGTGTGGAAGTACTAATGGAAGAGCTTAGATCCTGTTAATAGAATTAAAAAAATATGTTATAGAATATGATACCAATGTTATACAGTTGAGTAGCTATAATGATTCTTCCTTAATAGAATCTGTGTGTAGATCATAGACTGTATATAAAGATGGACGACACCTCTCCACTCCCTCTCACTGTACAAAAGTGAAGCCAAAATATAAAGCGATAAAGCGAAACACACCTGGTTTGTTGAGAAGACACCTCAGCTCATACTCCACGTCAGCTTGCCTCTCTTCCAGGTTCTGCTGCTTCGCTCTGCAGTTAGCAACATTTACAGAGTACGTTACACACCGGTTACCTTCGTTTGTGGAAGAGACCAGTGGAAAGACCGACCAAGATGGTTTTGTAGAGTTTTATGTTGTTTCTGTCGGGTTTGAATGAAGTGTGCTTTACAGCGTTCCGCCGCTCGAACAGCTGGCCTACCAGCTGAAACTACGTGGGCGCGGCGTCACGCACGCACAGACACACCTGCGCCCATGGAAAAGAGCTGAACTGAGCATGCCACACACGTTTTACCAGTAGTAATGTTACTACCAGGAGGCGTCTGCGACGGTAAAAACAAGCAGTCTAGAACCGGGCCTGATTCTAACATTTGCCCCTTGCTGCAGTCGAATACTTACGTGTAGACCAGCTCAGCTTCTCGTCGTACTAAAAGGTGTTTCTCATGGATGAGAGTGAACCAGTCCACCAACAGGCGCTCCTCATCCTCATCTGAAAACACAAAAGAGAACACAGAGATGTGTTGTGTTTCTATTATTATGTATTATTCTTTCTGGTCAAATCTAGGGATCTTGCCCTTTTCCCCATTTTCTCTAGGTGATCATTTGTCTTTATATAAATCCTAAATAATACTTTTGTGGGCTATTTTAAGCTAGAGCAGCCATTTTAGTAAAGTTTTCTATTTTGAATATAGTGAACCCAACCTGTTTGTGTTCTGCATGTGGGGGCATTTTCATATCTTTGCAATATTTAACTGGCCTTTAACTGATTTAAAAAAAATAGTGCGATGTGTTACCGTTAGGGTTGTCTCTCAGCTTCTTCTCCAGCTCCACTCCCGTCTGCTCCAGTTCATCCAGCTGCTTCTCTAGCTGAGCCATCTCCCCGTGGATGTCCTCTACTGGGATGTACTGGTCCGACTGCACCTGGATGGAGGTTTGGACAAGACGGATCATTTCAGTACTTCTTCATTGATTCTTTAAAAATAAAAATTGGGCTGTCAAAGTTAACGTGATTATAATGCGTTAACGAAAATTAACTTTAACGCCACTAATTTCTTCAACGCCTTAACGCAACTTGTGATTCTTAGGTTGTAGCGGGCTCAGTTTTTAATGTCATACTAACTTGTCGCCAAGGAGGCTAAATAATGCTCCAAACTTGCGCTAAATTTTGAGGAGGAAAAACTGGCATGGCCATATTCAAAGGGGTCCCTTGACCTCTGACCTCCAGATATGTGAATGAAAATGGGTTCTATGGGTACCCACGATTCTCCCCTTAACAGACATGCCCACTTTATGATAATCACATGCAATTTGGGGCAAGTCATAGTCAAGCCAGCACACTGACACACCGACAGCTGTTGTTGCCTGTTGGGTTTGATTTGCCATGTTATGATGTGAACATATTTTTTATGCTAAATGCAGTACCTGTGAGGGTTTCTGGATAATATTTGTCATTGTTTTGTGTTGTTAATTGATTTCCAATAATAAATAAATAAATAAATAAATATACATTTGCATAAAACAAGCATATTTGCCCACTCCCATGTTGATAAGAGTATTAAATACAAATTTCCCTTTAAAGTACATTTTGAATAGATACAAAATGTGTGATTAATTCACAATTAACTATGGACAACTATGCGATTAATCGCAATTAAATATTTTAATCGATTGACAGCCCTAAAAAAATGATATGCTAAAGCATACAGTATACACCGATCAGCCATAACATTAGAACAGCATGGTGCACCCTGACCGGTCAGCGGCTACGCAGCCCCACCTTAAGACACCTTTCTATTGGAACCAGCATTAACTTTTCAGCAATTTGAGCTACAGTAGCTCTTCTATTGGATCAGACAACACGAGCCAGCCTTCACTCCCCACGAGCCTCGGGTCTGACCCTGTCGCCGGTTCACCAGTTCTCTTTCCTTGGACCACTTTTGGTAGGTCCTGACCACTGCAGACCGGGAACATCCCACAACAGCTGCAGTTTTGGAGATGCTCTGACCCAGTCGTCTAGCCATCACAGTTTGACCCTTGTCAAAGTTGCTCACATCCTTACGCTTGCCCATTTTTTCTGCTTCCAACACAAAGTTAAAAGCTCAAAATGTTCACTTGCTGTCTAATATATCCCCCCCACTGCCAGGTGCCATTGTAACGAGATAATCCATGTTATTCACTTCACCTGTCAGTGGTCTTAATGTTATGGCTGATCAGTGCATGTCCTCTTCAGTTTTTTTTACCTTGCGTTTGATAAGAGGGAAGCCATGGCCGGGGGCCGGAGGTCTGGCAGGACGAGGGCCTTTCTGTGATTTGGTTTTGGATTTAGCAGGGGAGGGAGAAGCTTTCCTGTTGAACGGGTTCTCCTTACAGATCCGCTAAAATGAGAAGAGAGATACAGCTGGAATATAATGTGCAAAGTGTATTGCTTTCTATTGCTTCTTTTGGAGGTGGACCTAGTACCTTATTGTGTGATTGGGGGGCTCCTGAGGCCAATGGGCTGGGGGTCGTTGGGGGTCGTGGTGGAGGGTCTCCGCTCCCTTTGGTCCCAGAGCTGCGACTGGTCTGTGGGGTGGCTGGAGCTGAGCTGGCATTTGAAGGCATGGGAGAAGGGTAGGGGCTTAAGGAAAGGTGAGGCAGACGGTCGGTCGAGGAGGAGGAAGGGGATGCCATAGAGTCGCACGGTGAACAGATGGAAGGCTCTGAGACACTTTTGGTGAAGGCGTGTTCCTGGTCGCTGCTGGCACTGCCGGCACTGCCACCCAGAGGGGGATGGGAGGAGCTGTGGTCCGAGCCAGAGGACAGACTCTCTATGCTGAGAGCTGGAGAGGGGGAGCAAGAGGAGGGCTGAGAGTGAGAGGAAACTGAAGAGGAAGGAAGGTTTAGTAAAAACCAAAGAGCAAAAGGAGCAGAAATGAAACGGGAATCAAAGTAGTTGAGACATGAAATGGAGAGGATGGGATGGGGGAAAAGAACAAAAAACAATGAACATCCATATAAAACATCCCACTCTCTCTTTTTCTGTACTCCAACCTCATTGTTCCAGTTCAACTTTGCCAGCTTACATTTTAAATTTGAGGGTGTTTTGAATCCACATTGAATAATCTGTTTAGGATTTGGAGCCCTTTACATTTGTAAACTGTACATCAATGTTGAAAGGTGTGTTTTGTCTCATAGTTACTAAATGTACAAAAGAGAAAGTTAAGGGTATGAATCTGAATGTAGGTGTGACATTTGCATTTGTGTGGTGCCTGTTTTTGTCTCTCCACAAGGGGACATGTCAGTGAGGAAGAGGTCTGTGAAGCAGACTGAAGACTGATGAGGATGAAGAATCTGATACAACAAAAATAATGTTTTCAAAATGAACAGTTTGGTACATTGTCATGAAGCAAGAACACAATGATGAACTCTGCAGATATGAAGGACCTGGTAGACAACAGAAGACGTAACATGAGCCGCCGAGTGCAAAACCGTGGTAACGCCGTTGGCCTCGCTCAGAGGTCATCCATACCATTATAACGCTACTTTAGGAGCAACGGAAGTCCAATGGCGGCACCACGGTTTACACTCTCCGGCTCACGTTACCGCAGTTTCACAAACATGTCGGAGAACTATGGTGGCCTTCAGTTTATGTAAAAACACGAAAGGCTCACTAGAGCCAGTGTTTGGTTTGTCCGTTCGGGGCTACTGTCGAAACATGGCGGTGCAACACGACATGAAGAGGACCCGCACACCCTATGTAGATATGAAGGGCTCATTCTAAGGTAACAAAAGCACAACGATTCTTAGTTTCAGGTGATTATACACTAATGAAAACATACTTATTAATATTATATTCCATTTCTGCTAATAGATCCCCCAAAATGCATCACACTGGACCATTAATTTGTCCATTTACATTTGATCCAATAAACTGAATATGTTTAAAAATGGCCAAAATTGTAGAGGACATGGACAACCTTAAACTGACCCGCCAGTGGGTTTGTTACACAGAACCATCTGAGAAGCCGCGTTTGAAAAAGGGCAGACACTTTCAAAAAATACTTGGCAGGAGATTGGATGAACCACGTGTCAATCTAATTCTTGCCGAGTCGGGAGAAGAGCAAAATCATCGCCTTCACGTTCATCAATGAAGATATACTCTCCAGTTATAACTGATGCTATTGCAGCATCTACGCTAACCTCTTCAGGAGCAGCTATTGTTGTTTAGAACCAACAGTCGCTCCGTGTCATCTCACACTATGGTCTCACACACCTAAGCCACGCCCGTAGCTGCCAGTAGCTCCTCACTGGACGCTGACTGACCTGTGATCTGGCTTGCCAGACACAAACGCATTACTTGAAGCCTGACAAGCTGGATTTTCATGTGATATGTGATCCTGCGATTTCGCGTGATCTCGTGTGATCTTGTGACATTGCGGAAATCCAGATGCCGCGCAAAATAGGGGACACCCTTACACGAAGCTGAAATACTGCCTAACATTTGTTATTATCCAATAAATGTACAAATTCTGCTCTTCAGTAATGCGGTGGCAGTATAGGGAACTACAACATGAGCGAACGCATGTTCTCCCCCACAAAAACAAACTGACAAATTTCTACTGTACGACCTAGACTCTATGTCCTAGAGGGTAATTTTATACTGGCAAGTATTCACGTCTCCACAAAGTCCAGACTTACTGGTGAGGTGAGATGACACTAAAAGTGCTAGAGTAAAATGTATAGTCTTGTCTTTGCATTTCATTCTTGTACAAAATGACAAACAGCTAGATAGATAAATCCCAAAGGTAAACAGGCTTGGGGGGGTGACGGATTACATGGAACGGCGTTACGTAATTAGGATACAAAAAAAGGTAACCGTAATCTGTTACCGCTGTAGCTGATCAGCGAGGGAGCTGTCAGGTAGAGGTAGGCAGTATGGCTCCCGTTAGTGAAAAATATGCTTTCACTATGTGGAAATAGCACTATTATTTTGTATGTAAAGCAAAAAAGAGGAACAACAACATAGTACAGCACAAGTTATCCAAGCAGGATGGTTTGTTTGCGCACTTTCCAGTTCATCAAGAATATTCTTTTTGCCGAGAGGCATCCCAGCGTGAAAAGACGGTTTGTAGGAAATGAGCGAAACACTTCATATTTCTGGTCCAGCAAACATAATACTGGACAAACCGGGAAATTTGTTGGGCTGTACCGAATAGTTAAAAACGTCATTTAGAACGCTGACATTCAAATTATTATTATTATTATTAATAACAACTTACAGAACTTACAACTTACACTCAGTCGTCTCTGTAACTGTCTCAGTCCAAAAATTTAAATTTCACAGCTATAGCAGCAATCTAACAGCACCATACATTATATTTATATAAACACAACAGCACACAGTGGAAATTTAAATGTAGGTTAATTTAATTTAATTTATACGGGTACTGCTGCTGCTGCTGCTCTAAGTTAAAATCCGGTAACTAATGTGCCAATGATTGGAGTCCTTGGGTGATGACAGGATTTTAACAGCTGGAAGGCAGAACTTGCACTGTGCTCTGATGTTGTTCCTCTTTTCTGCTTTACATACAAAGCATTTTTCTTTTCTCTTGTCTTCATTTGCATATTTGGTATTGAGGTCATGCAAAAGTAACGGAAAGAAATCAGATTACATAACTTTTATATTGTGATACTTGTATTAGGTTACTTACTAATTACCTGTTAAAAAATGTAATAATTGTAACGGATTATGAAGTAACCCTCCCAACCTTGAAGGTAGCACAGTTGCTGATCAAACTGACCTTGGTGACCTCCAGGTGCCTGTGGAGCGCGAGGTGCCGGTCGTCGTTTCTTGCTCTTGGCGCTCCCGGGGCTGGCGGAGCGGGACGAGCTTCCTCCACTAGGGGGAGTTTCTGCACCTGTCGCGTCAGCTGCCTGAGTGATGCTGTACCATGGGTGACTAGCCACAACTGTGGTTTGAATCGCACTTCCTTTGCTCCCCTCCTCTT
The DNA here is from genome assembly GCF_015220745.1 of Sebastes umbrosus. Lineage (NCBI taxonomy): Eukaryota > Metazoa > Chordata > Actinopteri > Perciformes > Sebastidae > Sebastes > Sebastes umbrosus. The sequence goes on along the minus strand of NC_051271.1, from coordinate 31,023,391 downwards.
CCTCTACCTCGTCATTTTCATTTTCATCATCATCATCGTCGTCGAAAGGGTTGGCGGGCGGAGCGGGCGTGCTGGGTCTGGATCCCTCCCCTTTGAGAGAGGACAGAGAGCCTGTATTGGGAGGGGTTGCCAGTGCGGCAGGGGGAGGGGCAGGGGCTTTCTTCTTCTTGGATTCCGATTGGACCAGGGCGAGCCAAGGTGGGTCTTTGGGTTTATGGGTGCCACTGGACAGGCTGGACAGTGAAATACACAGATAGGGATGGAGGGGTCACACAAGGGAAGACAACAAAATACAGCCAAATGGAGGCATGGAGGGGCAAACAATCACATGCTGTAACAGGATGGAATTCAGAACGGAGACAGAGAAAGACTATGATGACATGATTAAGGTCGATGAAATGGTGGTAATGGACAGAAAAGGAGGCATTTAAGAGAAGTTCAGCTACCTTCCAGGAGACTGTGATCTTTCTCGAGGTTTGGGAGGAATCGGAGGCTTCTGGTGTTCACCTGTGATTTCAAGAGAAATATGAGGATGAATATCAACAGAACCTTTTTTCATCTATAATCATTTACATTTTGCTGTGCGCACGCACCGACTTTAAGGGCGTCTGCCGTACGGGGTAGCCTAACCCGAGGGGCAGGGCGAGGAGGAGGGGTGGGCTCAGAGACCCGGCGTGGTGCCGGTACTGGTACTGGCCGACTGGCACCTTCATGATGACTGACCGGTGCAGAAGGGAGATCCCCATTGGCCGCTGCAGAAGGGAGATCCCCATTGGCCGCTGCAGAAGGGAGATCTCCATTGGCCGCTGCAGAAGGGAGATCTCCATTGGCCGATGTAGAAGGGAGATCCCCATTGGTCGTTAATTTGGCTGGTGTTTTAGTATCTTCCTCTTTCTCCACCTCTTCCTCTTCTTCATCGCTCTCATCAAAAGGGTTGGGAGGAGGAGAAGAACATGGTAACCCCTCTGTCTCTCCACTGCCATCCATCTCTTTTGCTTTTTCCAAAGAGTCTGCTGTATTTGTTATAACGACAGCGACTGTGGCAGAGTCATTGCTAGGCATGTCAGTATCATTTGTTTGGATTACTGGAGGAGGAGTCTTTGCCTGCTCTCTCTCAGAGGGCGAGGTGTGAGGAATTGTGCTGCAACCAATCCTGTCGGACTGCCCCACCACTGGTCTCTTACTAAGATCTGGCCGGCCGTTCTGATTGGCTAAAGCATGCCTTGCAAGGTGATGTGTACAGACCAAGGCACCAGTATCGCTTCCTATTAATTTGTAGGATCCAGGAAGCAAAGTGCTGTGACACTCTGTGCACCTGAGACAAAAATGACACAGGAGGACAGTAAGACATAAAGATTGTTGTGATATAAAGCTACAAAAGATTAATAACATGAGTATGAGGCTACATCCACACTAATACGTTTTAAGATGGCATCCAAACGAGAGTTTTAGGGCCGTTTCTCCGTCCATACTACCACGCCTGAAAATGCATATCGCATGACCATATACGTACACTGGGCATGCGTTTGCCAGTGTAAAAAGGAAGCAGTGCTGGACACGGGAATTGATGCAAAGCGCTCAAATAATAGCTTGCCTCCTGCACAAGTAGGCAGTAGTAGCATTATAAAATGCAGAATATAACTGCACAACAGCTTTGAGCATCGACAACAAGGTCAGCAACGCTTGGAACTTGTTATCCATGTTGAAATTAACCACTGGTGGTCGAGGCTGATGTGTTCTTCTAGAAAAGGTTCACGTGACGGGGCGTGACAAATCTGGGAAGGACACGTCATGACTGATAAGACCCAATGAAGAAGGGAGTCTGTATAATCTTTTTCAAAAGGTCTCTGTTTCTGTCCGTCCATACTAAAACGCAACCAGGCAGTTTTAAAACTAAAACGGAGTCAGTAGTGTATCAAACGTCCCCATTTTAGGGGCTTGAAAACGCCGGAGTAGTGTGGACTCTAGGCATAAACGTAGCAAAAGTTATGCGTTTTAAAACAAAAACGTATTAGTGTGGATGTAGCCTGAGTCTGTCAAAAATAACACACACAGTAATCTGGTATTCTCTGATATGTACAAAATCTAACTGTTAAGTTATTTATTTCTGCTCTTAAAGTTATAATCCTTCAGATTTTCATAAAATCAGATCCATTGTTTGACACTATTTATGTCTGGCATTTCTTCAGCAGTAGCCAAACAATATAATTACATTCTCTAATTACTTCGCTATATAGTAATTTTCATTGTTAGTGGCGGGGTCCGCCATTTCCACAGGCAATTCAAATTGCTTACCTACAAATTCACAAGAAATGCGGCATGCATGTGCTGATAATAGAAGCCAAACATTTCCTACTGCTGCCGGCTCACAATAATATCATTCAACTAGTGAAACATGGGCAGCGTTGCTCATGACGTAATAGAAAAAGGTCAATTCAGGTCAACTTCTTTATTAAAACAATATGAGTTTGTGTGGATGGCTTGCCTGTAAATTAATACACCTTATGTAACCACAGGTGCTGCCAAATCAACCAGGACTAAAATCTTAGGGATTATCACTTTAAGAGGCTCAGTAGAGAATCTTTTTTTCATTGCGTTGTTAGAAATATGTTATGGCTCCACAGCATCGTTCATTCATGCCTCAATAGAGTCTGTATAACACACTGTTAGACAGTAGCTGTAGAGGAAGAGCTCACCTGAAACAGTTGCGATGGTAGAGCTTGCCGTCCACCAGAAACCTCTGCACCAGGTGGACATGTTTCTGGCAGGCGGCGCAGGTGCTGCTGAGCGTGTTGCGCTTGACTGCTGCGACCGCTTCTACACCTGTCTGCGCGGGCTGGCTCGGCTAGTGGGACGTTGTTCGCAGGGAGGGGGGAGACGTCAGGGGAAGGGGGGAAGATGGAGCGTAATGGGGGAGGGGGAGATCAAACACGGAGTCAGGATTTGAGGATGTGGATTGTTCATTTTGTTTAGCTAGCTACATCTACTCGCTTACTGTGACATCTACTGCTCATCGACTCACGTGGTTCATTACTGCATTTCTTTTTCAGTTTAAAAACATCATTTGATTAATACAAAAATGTATGTCATTATAAAAAAAAAAGGTTTTATTAGTAACAAAATCCAAACAGCTTGGGTTAGTGGCTCTGGGTGTCACATATTTTGGATATGATTGATATTTGGGAGAGCTATATTGTTTTAGGCATTTTTTATTTTTTTATTAGTTTTTTTCGTGTTAAGTAAAAAAGGGGGTTAGCAGCAGCGCATTCCAAAACTTGGCACACAGTGTTAGGATAATACTACTGTTAGTATTTTTTTTTTTTTTTACAAGATCTGGTTAAAAAAGACTGACCTAACTGTTTTGCTTTCACCTCCTAGCCCACCCCCACCCCCCATCCTACTGCCTAGGCTCAGGACCAGAGAGTGGAGGGGGGATCAGATGTGAGGAGGAAGAAGAGCAGGAAGAGGAGGGAGTGGAATGGATTTCCATCTGAAGGGGGGGGGTTGGGGTGGAAGTTGAGAGGGAGGGTTGCCAATATATGGAAGTATGGCGATGGAGGAAAGAAGTTGAAGGCATGCGAAAGAAAAGAGAGACAGGATACAGAGGCTATCTTTATAGACTTACTCTACCTCTGTTGCTTGGCTTTTCCCCTGCTGTGCAACACAAAGCCCATACAAGGAAGTAGTAATTATAAAATACTTAAGTGGAGATTGTTGTACTGCAATGGCAGGATGGGATTTGTATTGTACAGATCTGATGACTTAAGACCCCCAAATAGCACATGCAGAATTACACTTCAGATACACACCAATATACTACCAACAAAATGTGTGTGGTTTCAATTTGGTTATCCAGGCCTTAAAAGGACACAACATATTACTTAAAGAATACAGCTTGTTGACATGCAGCTCCAGTAGAGTATCATGCAGAAATAAAGTAGTTCAGTGATGCACTTTTTGAAAAGCTATTATGTGTGGCCTAGAGTAAAAAAAAAAACATTATCAATACATGCACAGGGTAATTTCTGTTTCTCCTGGTGCCAAGTCTTGTTCTTACCTCAGACTCCTCCGCTTTGTCTTCCAAAGGGGTCGGGGGCCTTTTCTGGGCTGGCTCAGTAAGACCGACAGAACTCAGTCTTTTCATGCTAGGGGGGTTTGCTGCGGAAAAAGTCATCAGTTAATTATACAAACTAATTATATAATTTGCTGTCACACCCACAAGTTGTACAAGTTGGTGGACAATATTTATGGCTCTAAAATTAGGATCGGATGAGAAACACACAAAATGCAGATTTTCCGATGAATATTATTAGTGAAATATGTGGTCAAAATTGTAAGAACATTAACCTCAAAACATTATATGTATTTTAAAGGGCTGTCAAAGTTATCGCAATGATAACGCGCTAACAAATTTGCTTTAACGCCACCACCAATTTCTTTAACACATTAATGCAACTTACGATTTGCTATTGTAGTGGGCTCAGTTTTAATGCTAGAGTGAAGATACTGGTATCATATGAAACAAAAAAACCTAAGGAATCCATTGTTACCAACCATGTCATACTAGCTTATACTAGCTAGTCGCGAAGGAGCCTAAATAAGGCTCCAAACTTATGCTAAATTTTTTAATTTGTACTGGGGCTGTCAAAGTTAACGCGATAATAATGTGTTATTGCAAATTTGTTTTAACGCCACTCATTTCTTTAACGCATTAACGCAACTTACGATTTTTAGGTTGAAGCGGGCTAAATTTTGGCGATTAAAAACTGGCATGGCCATTTTCAAAGGGTTCCCATGGCCTCTGACCTCAAGATATGTGAATGAAAATGGGTTCTCTGGGTACCCACAAGTCTCCCCTTTACCCAAACTGCATGTGATTATCATAAAGTGGGCATCACTTTATGATAATCACATGCAGTTTGGGGCAAGTCATAGTCAAGTCAGCACACTGACCCACTGACAGCTGTTGTTGCCTGTTGGGGTTTGAGTTTGCCATGTTATGATTTGAGCATATTGTTTTATGCTAAATGCAGGACCTGTGAGGGTTTCTGGACAATATTTGTCATTGTTTTGTGTTGTTAATTGATTTCCAATAATAAATATATACAAATACATAAAGCAGCATATTTGCCCACTCCCATGTTGATACGAGTATTAAATAGTTGACAAATCTCCCTTGAGGATACATTTTGAACAGATAAAAATAATGTTGATTAATTTGCGATTAATCACGATTAATTATGGACAGTCTTACGATTAATCTTGATTACAAATTTAAACAATTGACAGACCTAATATTTTGCACTGCTTGTAGTGAAATCCATCTGAATTGACTGTACCCACCTTGAGACTTGTTGTTGAAAAAGTTGTAGTACTGGGAGACGTATGTGATGATGCTGAGACGGTCAGGCACTTTCATGGACACCATGTCTTCTGGGTCCAACAAGGCTGGGATCCCCAGCTCTGTCTCTGCCACTTCAAACGCCTACAATGAAGAAAAAACAGAGAAAAGGATGGAAGGAGGGAGGTAAGTAAGGAGCTGAGAAACAGCTAAGCTGTGTTTTCATGCACGCATACAATAAATAATAATATGGACTGCCAATTATAACTAAATACTGTGAAATGATTATTCCAACTGTCATCTATTCACTTTAAACACACAAACTATCTTGTTTTAGAGTAAAAATCTGACTATGCATAACTAAACAGACTTTGATTACTTAATTAAACTTAAACTTAATTAATATTTCAACTCATTGTGGCATTTTGGTCTGATTTCTCTCATTGTTTTGGAACTAATGCTATGGCATTAAGTAGCTGCAATTGAAACTGTTGATAGTGAGGTCTGGATCTCCCTAAGTAACCGGGACAATGTTTATGGAAAGACCACAGACTGTATATAAGAAGTGAACAGTCACTGTAACGCCACCCTTTGGTTTGTGGACTGCCAGTTTGAAGCCTCTAGTTTGGTATTTTGACCGTCGCCATGCCGATTTATTTGTAACCAGAAGTGGCATGAGAAGGTGGAGCTAAGTACAACCAAATGCTGAATAAGACATTTTCAGGCGACCAAAAAGATTATAGTTAACTTTCTTGAATGAAAACAGCATCCCCTGCTTTATGGTCTATTTTACTCTAAATGGGACCATAATTTACTAAATGAACATCATGCTGTATTGAGGAAGACTTGAAACTAGTGATTGAGACCATAAAATCATATCTACAATGTTTACTGAGGTAATAAATCAAGTGAGAAGTAGGTTCATTTTCTCATAGACTTCTATACAATCTGACTTATTTTTGCAACCAGAGGAGTCGCCCCCTACTGGCCATCAGAAAGAATGTAGGTTTAAGGCACTTCCGCATTTGCTTCACTTCTCAGATCTGGATGTAGCCCACTGGGAAAGACACGTTGCTCTTGGGTTTCAAATATTACTTTTCAATGCTTCAAGAAGCACAAACAAAATTCCATTTCATTGTACTGGGGTGGCAAGAGAAATCTCAGAGAATGATATCTCAAACCTCTTCAAATAAAACCGGACCTATCTGCATGGCTCGATAGGGTGAGTGAGAAAGTATGTTTTGTTCGGGAAGTCGAGTTACTGCATACCATGAAAATGTTTTACTCAAGATAAAAACTTAATCTGGGTATTCCAAAAAATCCAGTTATGTGTCTCCATTTAAATGTTCAGAAACTGAGGACAGAATAATGTCTTTGATGTATGTGTGCAAAAAAGAAAGATGCTTGCTATTGCCCACCAACCAGCACATACTTGATGCCCTGAGTAATCTATCTCTGTTGCCAAAACATCAGTCATTTGCTGATAATGTAATGTTTTGTCCTTCGAGGATAACCATCAGTCTAATGAAAAATTCCACTGAAGAAATGAGACGGGGTAAAGTTACATAACAACAGGGATACGATCGTTGGCAGTCACACAACACTGATATAATTCAGCCAACAAATGCTACACTCCGGCTAATCAAAATGCATTGTAGTGCACTGTACGAATACTATATGGTTTACAGTAGGGATGGGTCATGATTTTAGATTTTTCGAACAGTGGTTAAATCTTATCTTAAAAAATATATATTTCCCTTGAATTAACCGTTACAGGCGCTGCCTGGTAGTAACATTACTACCGGTAAAACGTGTGTGGCACGTTCAGTTTGGCTCTTTGCTGTCAACGCAGGAGTGTGTGTGTGGAAAATCGCCGAATAATAATCAACTAATTCCCAGTGATTTTTCAAATAGCATTTGTGCTTGGAATGCACATCCCTAGTTTACAGTGAAAATTGTTCCTTGCTCAAAATACCTACTTTCCTGCAATTTATTGAAAATGAGTGAATGCTTTAGAAACTAATAACATGTTACTGATTCACTACACAGACTTGTTTCACAACAAGCAGTTTGCCGAACTAGCCACACTGCTGCTATCCTTGTTGAAAATGTCAATAGGTCCATTTTGTATGGATCTATTTTAAGTGAAATGCAGATATTTTCATAAACAGTTCAGATAAGTCCTCAAAACATTCTTAATGTATGACTATAAACTGAAATAACTGTCTCTTTGCAATTCCAAATTAGGATGTTCCTGTGAGTCATACTCCCTCCAGGACATAGTGAAGCAGGTCAAACCAGCAACGCATGTCTGGGTCACCTGACCTGCCTTCATGAACCTCCTCCAGACCTCAAATGAATGCAGCTCTGATCCTTTGGTAAATATGTTTTCTTACTGAAGATGACACTTTGTTTTAATGTAGGGCCAATTCATCACTTTAATTGATTTAATCAAAGACCATTAAGCAAGAATAATAAAAGACTTGCACCATCTGCAAGGCTGTCCTCATTATGAATATTTAAAAATTATAGGTTATCCCTACGGCTATGGGCTATCAGTACCAGTACCAGAGGCTTTAACTAAGAATGGATGGACATGCACTTTAACCCCCTAAAACCCTACTATCTTTCAGAGGCTTTAGCAGTTTCAGTTTTAAAGCTAGAGTGAAGGTATATATATCATATGAAACTAGAAAACCTAAGGAATCGTGCTATCTTGTTGGGAAGGAGTCTAAATAATGCTACAAAGTTATGCTAAATTTTAGAGAGGAAAAACTGGCAAGGCCATTTTCAAAAGGGTCCTTTGTCCTCTGACCTCAAGATATATGAATGAAAATGAGGTCTATGGGTAACCACGAGTCTCCCCTTTACAGACACGCCCACTTTATGATAATCACATGCAGTTTTTTTATTCAGTATAAATGTGTTATTTTCACCTATTCTAAAAATGGTGTATTTGAATATTTCTGCAACTGTATTCATGTGTGATGATGTTAGTCTTCATAGTAGCCGTTTAATTGTAGTGAGATTCTTTTTTTTTTTATTTGACCTCACTGTATAAAATGACCTGTGGTGACCTCTAGGATAATCACAGATCAGAGGATGGATGGCTTTCCTAGGTAGATTGACAATAAGGAGGTTTCTGAGCAGTTTTCAGAACAGAAGTGCTCGCCATCCAATCATCTAAAAATGCAATTCTTGCAGAAATCTCCAAATGTCAAAAGTTTTTGATACCAAATCACAGCATGGCTTTTTCTATGGTGTTCCTCAAAGTCTTGGTGTCTTAATGTGGTGTTTTGGAGGGATTATTGATCCTTTTTATCAATTCTCGAGTGGTAAAAAATTGTTAAATTTAGCACCAAATCTGTTTATATCATATCATATACTTCAGTTATAACGTTCTAAGCCCTTACACACTTTCACAATTCATTTTAATTAATGAATTGATTAATTAAGTCATGTTTATTTATGACTATAACAACTTGACAAACAGTGCTGAGCTGCTTCTCAAATTAATCTTCAGGTTCCCAGCTTTCAGATGATGTACACCACTTCTATGTGACATCTACTGCTGACCTGCTATCTCCCCATAAAGACCCCCTGTACCCCCCTAAAAAAGGCAAAAGAGAGAGCAGAAAAGTCCGCTCACAAGTTAATTATGCTTGCTCCTGCTGTTTGCGTTTCTTGAAATCAGCCTGATGATCTAAAGAGACAGTTGTTAACTAACCTTAGCTGTATAGCTACATTTTATGCATCGTGCAAAAACAAAAATTCTAATTAATTCAATATATCACCCAATCCTATGTTAATGTGAGTGATGGTTACATTGAATCATCTACAAAAATAAACAAATAAATAAAGAGAGAGAGAGAGAGAGAGAGAGAGAGAGAGAGAGAGAGAGAACATGGGTGGGCAAGTGAAAGTATGTGAGCAAGTTGAGGGAACTGAAACTGCCACTTACAGTAACTCTATTTGTTACCTACATCATATAATTCAGTGTGATTCTATAGTTAGCGGTAATGTGTGTAAAACTATAGTTGCAGACTGGAGTCTCTGAACACTGACACCAAGGGATCAACCTGTAACAGCAGTCATATATGAACAGGGTCAAATATGGGCTACTTGTTAAGTAGACCTTGCCCTGTATGCATCTCGTGTATGAAAGGGGTTTTAGAGAAGTAACACTAAGAGAGAGACAACCATGAACAAATTTAAGGAGCTCAGATTTAGCTCCTTAATAGTAAAATCTGACTTAGGTGCTTTGAGTGCTTTTCACATTGACAGTCATAGATTACTCACTCAGGCTTAGTTCCTATGGATACAGTGGATAACTTGATTTATGTAAGCCAGCACACAGAGTGTGTTCCTGGTGCTACCACCAACTGCCTCACTTTCCCTGAAAGTTGTTGGATTGAAAAGTATGTAAACAGCAGCAAAGAGCTGCCAAAGCTTAGCTCAGACTGGAAATGAGGAGACTCCCATTTCGTCCCTCAAGGTTCTTTCTGCTGACAGATGATGTGGAAAAACCCAACAAGGGAAATTTGATTGAAAAAAAAGTATTCGTTGGTTTCAATCCACTGACTTATAAGCTGCAAATTCAGCACTTTTGCACTTAAAATCCTCTTTACATGGTCTCTCCACAGGCTTACGTCAAGAATTTTTTTATGACATTGACTGCTCAGGCTTCCTCCCTCTCCTTCTTTTCTCTCGTCAGGCTCCATCAGGTTAAAGTAACACTGCTCTTCACACAGACACAGTCAAACATACTGAAGTCACACCCAACATGACTGCATGCAGTCGTAAGGCTTAGTAATTTTATGGCCGAATGAGGCACACGCAGTGACTGATCCAACGTCTGAAACCACATACTGTAGGTGATTTTACCCTCCCGTCAAAAGCAAACTGTCTCACAAAATAAAGGCATCATGCAACACAAGATCATAGGAGTGTTTGAACTTCAAAACATGCAAAATTGACTCACCAGCCGGTTGTTCTCGTACACATTCTCTTTAGACAGCGAGTCAAAGTCTCTGGAATGACAAGACAGAATATTTGTTTTAGGAAATTCAAAACATTTTAGATAAGTATGCAGGTAGTCAGTGTACAGGTATGTAGCCTGCAACAACTGGAAATCATGGTATCTCCTTTACTATCAGGACTCCAATAGAAGGCCATAAAAAAGTCAACAGCCATGCTGATATAGGAAGGTACTTTAGCTGACCTATTTCCACTTATGTTATGAACCATCAACAAGCTATTATTGGCTTGACAGAATGACATGTATGAATGGTGAGAGCGGTTATGCTTCCCAACTATAGAAGCTGACAATTGATCCCAAACCACACAAAAATAATGCCTGATGTGAAAAAGCGTCAATACAAAAGGAAAGAACTCCTGCACCAAACAGGAGTGAGGGGCTGATAATTACAAGGCTGTGCTTTGAAATGCCGGGGGCGAGGAACGAAAGCCAGGCTCCCGCCAGTAAACATCCTGCAGTAAAACTGGAAAATGTCGGAGGTGTTCTGGGATGAAAGCGCGGTTGTGTGCATAAGTAAATGTAAGTGTGTATTAGTAGGACAACAGTGTGGCGGAAAAAGAAACACCATGACCCTGGTGAGAGCTTGTGGAGACCATGTGGAACTCTCAAGAAGGAAAAAGCCTGTGAATGAGCTCCGTGTTGGAGCCCCACAAAGTGACCTGTGTTCTCTCTAATCTCGTTCCCATGGTCACAAACACACTGAGCAGCGGCTCTAATATCAAGACTATGTCAAAACAAGTCCACTTCGTCAGATCTACTAACATAACCAAAACGAGCTGCTGCAGCAACTTAAATAACTATTCCCAAATTTTTTGACAATCGGAGAACAAACAGTTGCAGCCGACACTGACATGAATGATGAAGGGCTTTTTGTGATCTGAATTATGAACCTAATCCACTGTTACTCAGAGTCTCGCTCCGGGATTTATTTTGGGAAAGAGGACTGCTGAGGAAGGGTGTGTGTGTGTGTGTGTGTTTGTTTCAGGCATTTAAAATCCACATGATCGAAACGTGGGTGAACCGGTATTTTTGCTAAATCTAATTCAGTCAGATGGGAACGCCTGTGCTGGAGGAGGATATAGGATTGGAATTTGGTGATGTTGTTGTGACAATCAAGTATGAAGCTTATTAATACGTAATAATCAGTAGTTTTTACTAGAGGAGTAGGTGAGACTAAACAAGTGAATTATGGTGATACAATTCAACACAGAAGACATAGAAAAACTAAAAATGGGTGGCCCTATAGCTCAGTTGGTAGAGCGGGCGCCCATATAACAATGCTGAGTCCGCTCCCTCTCCCTCCCCCTTTCTAAAAACTGTCCACTGTCCTATCAATAAAGGCTTGAAAATGCAAAAAAAATAATCTTGAAAAAAAAAAGTAAGGCTGTCAAAGTTAACGCAATAATAATATGTTAACACAAAATCATTTTAACACCACTCATTTCTTTAACGCATTAACACAACTTTAGGTTGTAGCAGGCTCAATTTTAAAGCTAGAGTGAAGATGCTGGCACCATCTGAAACTAGAAAACCTAAGGAATTGGTACCAACCATGTAATAATAGCTTGTCGCAAAGAAGGCTAAATAACGCTCCAAACTTGCACTAAATTTTGGCAAGGAAAAACAAGAATGGCCATTTCACAGGGGTCCCTTGACCTCTGACCTGAAGATATGTGAATGTAAATGGGTTCTATGGGTACCCACGAGTCTCCTCTTTACAGACATGTCCACTTTATGATAATCACATGCAGTTTGGGGCAAGTCATAGTCAAGTCAGCACACTGACACACTGACAGCTGTTGTTGCCTGTTGGGCTGCAGTTTGCCATGTTATGATTTGAGCATATTTTCCATGCTAAATGCAGTACCTGTGAGGGTTTCTGGACAATATTTGTCATTGTTTAGTGTTAATTGATTTCCAATAATAAATATACACATACATTTGCATAAAGCAAGCATATTTGTCTGCCCCCATGTTGAAGAGAGTATTAAATACTTGACAAATCTCCCTTTAAGTTACATTTTGAACAGATGAAAAAATGTGTGATTAATTTGCGATTCAATATTTTAATCGATTGACAGCCCCACTGAAAAGTAAAACCAAGTAGATGACGTGAGTGTTTGCACTGCTGCATATATTAATATAACTGAATACAAATGCAATTTTGACCTCGCTGTCCCAGGCACTTTGGTTAACTAGGCTTGGATGATTTCTCGCAGAGGGTGTCTACTCCCTCTCCAGTGGGTTGAGTGACAGTTAGTCACGGCTGAAACTGAGATGAGACCATTTGCTGTACTAAGTACCGTCCCTCCTCTGCATCAGTGTGATGATGAGAATCGGTGGCTGCAGAGTGCAGGCAGGGCAGCCCTACAATGGCCTGGCCCGGCATTAGAGCTAAATCCAGTTTGACAGGCGGAGGTCTCAGCTGCAGATTAGACTGACGGACTGTCTGTCTGGATCAGAGCGAGTTCCGTTGGGCCACTGCGGCTACACAGAGGACTGGACAGGGAGGCATGCTGGGACACAAATTGAAGAGGCAGAGCTTGAAAAGCTGGGTGTTTAGGATTTGTCCACTCTCTTACTTTCAGCTTTACTGTAGATGTGCTATATTCCACTTCACTGACTTGTCCTTCGGTGAATGGTCGAGTGAATGTTTGCTCTACTACCATCCAAGCATAGTCCAATTTGCTCCTAAAAGCCTGGACCACCTGAGAGGTTAGCAGCATGAGCAAGACGCTTACTGTCTGAAATCATTCCATCACACCACATTTTCCCCTTGGAGACAAAGGAGGGACATAACTTGTGTAACATAGTGGCTGCTTTTACACAATCCTCCTACAACAAGGATAGTTATATTCTCTCAGATGGAGTCAAACCACTAATCTGATGCGGTCAGCAGAGTGCACTTCCCACTGACCTACACAGAGCCACATTATGCTACACAGGACTAGTACTCCTCCGCAGAGATGCATGTCTAATGTGAGTCATATGAAGGGCAGAGTTTCTGTTTATAGCTACTGTACATACTGAAAATAATGGAAACATTTCAAATGAAATGATTTGCCTGCCTTGATACACAAGATCTAGAATCATATCTGTAACAAACACATGACCTCTTATTTGGGAAATGGAAGTACTGAAAGGCTGATCCTCACCAAATAACACATACCTCAGCCTTTTGGTGCCTTTGAGCGATGGCTGGTTATCAACTGTAAATGAATAAGTGAGTAAAATATTTTGTTTTTGTTCTCTATCAAAACAATGGTATTTCCTAATCCCTATAATAAATCACTTTAGTCACACTGATACTGTGGTTGTGTTTTGTGGTGGCTTCTACAATTTGTGTGTAGGTGTGAAATGCAGAGAGGAGGGGTATGTTGTTACAGACAGGGCTTGGCTTGTCAGCCTGAGTTAATTACAGCACACTGGCCTCTCACTGTACAATGTTCATAAAAATAGTTTTGGGGTGTTTTTGGCTATGATAACACTCACACACACACATCATTAAAACATACACAATGTTGATGATAACATAAATGGCATGATTTCTGCATATCTTTAGCAAAAGTTATCTAACCACTACAGTAGTAATATAACCTTCAGCTGTGCTAATGCAGTGTTTGTTTAATTAGATAGCTTTATTCAAAAAAGAATACATTTTGTTGACAGGAGCCTTACATAATGCCAGTCCTCAAAAAAAACTATTGACAGGATTAATCTGGAGCACAGATGAGTTCATGACCCGGCTACTGGGTTTGTTCTGCATTGTATCCTTAATGGGTTATTAATACTAATGACTTATTATATTAATTATTATTATGGAAAACTATTTCAAAGACAATAGCATGCAGCCTGCCACTCCTCAAAAGGACCTGTCCACCTGAGCCAGCTGCTATGTGCAGTACCGTTAACGTGAACAACTGTTTTCTCATTTGTTATTAACCTACAGGCTTATTTAGGTTAGTTAGTATCAATGTTATGTTGTTATACTTACATCAACTCTGGTCTGTATCGATGTATGATGGCACAAAACGCCAACCCGTCCCGAAAGGACGTGGACATGTCCTTGACTTCCACATGGTTGTAGTTTTCACACTGTATCCGACACCACTCCTGGAGAGCCTTCAGTGACCCCATCATGCGGTTACCATAGAAATACAAGTAGTCTTCAGGTCAAATCAAATCTTCTCTGTGTCCCACCAGGCGTGACAGGAGAGACAACACAGAGTCTTTTGTCTTCTCATAAACGGATCATCAGCAGTGAAGAGGCGACAGACAGACAACACCCGAGGTTGCGATACGAGACGCTCATCAACAGCCAGTGAGTCACAGTGAGGAACGCTAGCATGGCTTAAAGCTAGCTAGATCTTACCTCACTTTACACTACAAACTGCATTATGCCTCTGCTTTATACACTACTTATTCAGACAGCAAAGACTACATCTACAGTACTACTTTGACCAAACCCACTGGGTTAAAACACGGCAGAGTTTTTGCTTTGCCAATAAAGTTCTTGACGTAGCTAGTTAACTCAGCTAGCTAGCTGACTAGCTGAGGTCCGTTAGCCTGCTAGTAGCTCATGAACAGTCTCAGCAGCTTCTTGTTGGTGGTCGCCTGTCGGCTCTGTGAGGATTGTCTTTGTCAGTTCCCGGGTTGATGATGCAGTTTCAGTTGAAGCAGAGGAGGTGACTGTGTTCCTCCAGGTGGACCCACAACACGGTGTCTGTGTTGTTGGTGCAGAGACTGACTGACTGCAGCGGTGGGTTGTTAACACGCTGCGCTAGATTATAAAAACGTCTGCGTTGCGCTACTCGCAACGCCCTCTTTGCGTCAATAAAACTAAAACAAACTGTAAAAAATACATCGCGGGCTGTTAAAGTTGATCAGAGGCGGTGCCAAGCCATCGTAGTTGAGTTGAGTGAAGCGTTGTCTTCCAGCCTGCTGCCACCCTACTCAATGTCACTAGTGATGTGTCGTGAAGAACGAGTCGGCTAAAAGAGCCGACACATTGCTAGGATAAGAGCCGGCTCTTTTTTCTTTTCTTTTTTCTTTAATTAATTCAAGGCAGAATGATAGGATGATCTTCTCCACGCAACGGGCACTCCATGCACTGAAGGTAGGTGTCCACTGCCTCTGTGCTTTCCACGCTCCCGATTCATTGTCTATGTAAGCAGCCGCGCAATGGATTCTGGTAGCGTGGCGTCGCGATCCGAGAGACAGAGCGTCACAACGCCCGCTCCTCATTTGCATAAAGTTGAGGGCTCGTCTACTTTATGGAAAAATCACGGGCGTCCGACGTGACTCGCCGCCTCTCGAAACTCCCGAGAATCTTTTAAAATAAACGTTGTCGATCCGAAATAAAGACAGATTCAGCAACTGCATGGCCTATTTCTCGCATTCTGGAAATTATAAGGTTTAGTATAATTAAATTTAATAATTTAAGTGATATATGTGCACACATACTAATCATAGGTCAAAACAGCTAAAGCTAAATTTAGCTGCATTATAAAAGGCAGAAGTGGTAAAATGAAGAGCTGTTTGGGGAGCCGAAAGAGTCGGCTCTTCTTGGTGAGCTGAGCCAAATGATCTGGCTCACTAAAAAGAGACGGAATTCCCATCACTACATGTCACCGTTGTTTGTTCTCTTCGCGCCCGAGCGAGGGAGCTCCAGAGCCACCGCTCCAACTGTCTAGTCTCGCGATATCAATCAATAAAGCACGCGAGAGTTGGCTACTTGTTTAGAATTCCCGAAAGATGGCGGAGGCGCCTCCGGATGAGGCTCCGAGCCTGCAGACCCGCATCAGTAAGTCATCAAACCTACTCAATCAGGTTAACTCTGGAGGAGAAACAGATAGCTGATCTGCTGTTAAGGGACACGGGAACATATTGTACCGCTTTAGACCGTAGTGCTCTGCCGAGGGAGGAGATCTGTTGAGATCTGTTGAGAGTCATCAGATCATAAAGTGCAGTAGTCGATGAGGAAACTCAGTCAGATAATGTGTCACCTTCGCTGCGATGCGCTCGTATTTGAAGCTCATATGATGTTTACTGTTGACAGTTTGAGGTTGGTGATGCTACACAAACATGACATGTAATAATACACATCCTACTGAGGTTAATGTCCAGCTGGATGCTAACTAGCTAGTGAGCGTCTGACTGTTTCCTCAAAGATCAAGTCGAGCCAGTTGAACGAACCATAACGATGCAGTGCTTCTGCTATAACCTGACACACAGACACAAGCAACTCTCTTCACCTGATCCAACAAACACCCAGTGGCTACAGCTGCTGTCAGGGATCACAGGCGTTCAGTAAGATTGAGCTGTAAAATCTCAGTGTGAATTGTCACTACATGTGATCTGCTGGTGCTGCTCTGACAGGTTTGACAGCCTTCACTCATATACTGAACAATCCGACATAATCAGGGAATGAAATGATCACCTGCCACCTGCCAAATAACAGGGTAAATGTTAGCTGTCACCTGCCACTATGGCAGACAGGTTTTCCTTATATTAAGAAATATTATTTTTACAAAGCAATTCTTAAATTAAATATGTGGTAACACTTCATTTTACAGGTCCACAAATGTCATGGTAATTAAGTGATAATTAGCAAGTAACCTATTTGAAATTTCTTTAGAATTACTGCCAAATTACCCCAATATTTACCTATAAATTTATTGAAAATTACTTTACTATAAACATTATTTAATAATTATATTCCGCTATTTCCCAATAGCAATTTAATAAATTTCCAGGAAAAGAATACAAAGTTAATTGATGTGCTTTATTTCCATGTCTGCTGGTAAATAGATGATAATTTGCAAATAACTTCTTTAAAATTTCAAATAGGTAACTTTCTAATTATCACCTAATTACCGTGAAATTTGCAGACCTGTAAAATGAGGTGTTACCAAATATAGTCATGCATTAAGATTACATGACATATTCCATAATTCTACAGTCATGTACCACTGACTCAGTGTTTACAATTTTAAAGCGTTCTACCTAGATTTCAGAAGTGGAAGATAAAAAACGTGAGTAGCCGGTAGAAATGTTCAGTGGCAGCCGAGGAAAAAGGTTAATTTCAGACCCTGGACATAATGCAGCAGTTTTAGATGTTGGATATAGAGCAAAAAGCAGAGTTTAGCCTTAATGTGTTTTCCTTTTTTACACAGACAAGGCCACCAACCCTTTGAATAAGGAGGCTGACTGGGACAATATCAAGGGCTTCTGTGATCAGCTCAACGATGAACCAGAAGGGTGAGATGATGTTGATGAAGATATCACACCATTTCAGAGTAGTTGTTCTGTTAATCACTATATACATATATACTATGCATATCTAAATTCTAACAACTTGGTTTAATCCAGTTTCACAGTTTTTACAGCTCTGTAGAAAACATCCTATAAGCCACATAATGTTTTTTTTAATGTCAAGGTTGGTTTGCTTCACATGTTGCCAAATAAATTGTGCATGTTTTATACGAAGTGGTTTGTTTGAAATTTGTTATCTTGCATTATTCTGGGAAGGTGAAGTGATGGTTACATTTTTGTTTTTTACCCATCAGTCCCCAGCTTGCAACCAGACTTCTGGCCCACAAAATCCAGTCTCCTCAGGAGTGGGAGGCTAGGCAAGCACTCATGGTAAGCTCACAAGTGTAAAGGTCTGCGGAACGCCACATTAGAAGCCATTTGTCATTATTTTTTTTACAGTGAAGGCTTGTCTGTACGAAGGTAATACAAACAAACTTTAAACAATTCCCAGGTTCTGGAGACGTGCATGCAGAACTGTGGAAAGCGATTTCACAGCGAAGTGGGGAAGTTTCGTTTTCTCAACGAGCTCATCAAGGTGGTGTCACCCAAGGTAAGAATTTGTCTTTTATGCTGCCATACCAGTTTGGCTGCAACTGTAACTCTACATGATAAACCAGTGAAAGCAGCTTTCTAGTGCCTGTCATCAACTAAATTACAGATTTACATTACTATTTTATATTTACTTATGTTTATATTTTTTAACTGCACTATTATGCCTTTGATTATCATTTTGCTTTTGCATTTATTTGCATGATTTCCCCTTTTATATATATATACATATTTTATGAGCATTGTTGAAGGAACCTGAGACCAAAGATTTTCATTGCCAATGCTTTGTTTGGAATTGACAAATGACAATTAAAGAACCTTGAACCTTAAAGAAAACATCTGAACTGTGGGCCAGCTTTCTGTGTATTTATCTAGTTGTTGTTAAAGCATAAACACATTTTATTATTATTAGATCTTGTTTTAAACCCAGCTTTGGGCCACTTCTGTGTGGAATTTTAATGTTCTCCCCGTGTTAGCGTGGGTTTTCTCCGGGTTCTCCGGCTTCCTCCCACAGTCCAAAGACATGCAGGTTAGGTTAACTGTTGACCCTAAATTGCCCGTAGGCGTGAATGTGAGCGTGAAAGGTTGTCTTATCTTATCTCTCTTATATTAACAATTGCATTAATCCCCTCTTCTCTGCAGTATTTGGGTGCCCGGGCTCCAGATCCAGTGAAGAAGAAGGTGTTAGAAGTAATGTACAGCTGGACAGTGAGGCTGCCTGATGAGACCAAGATAGCAGATGCCTATCAGATGCTGAAAAAACAGGGTGAGCGCTCCAGAATGACACGACAAACCATCAAGATAAACAACAAGTTTCGTTAGCTTGAGGTTTCTCCTTTTCCTCACGGTGTGTTATTCCAAACATTCACCATTCAGTGGTGTATGAATGTTTTTTTTCTATTCCCATATTTCAGTGATAATGTGTTTTTTTTTGTTCCCTTATTTCAATGATAATGTGTTTTTTGGTTCCCGATATTTTCCTTGTCTTAACAAATAGTATTTTGTACAAGGCAGTATCAGTTCTCCTTTTTATGGTGATGAGCCACAAGCATGGGACTAACGGCCTTAGTCATGCTTAGTCGAATCTAGTGTGATCTCAATGTTACGTAGGGTTGTGTGTGAGCCATATCTGTAGCACGTTGGTTTCTGGTGCATCACGACAGAATGCAACTGACTCTCTTGTTATATTTTGCTTACATTAACTAAACAAAGTGTCAAGAACAATGTTATAGCACCAGTATCACATATGTGATGGGCAGTACTCTGAGTCAGAGGTGACCTTGATGACCTAGACCTGGCT
The DNA here is from genome assembly GCF_015220745.1 of Sebastes umbrosus. NCBI lineage: Eukaryota > Metazoa > Chordata > Actinopteri > Perciformes > Sebastidae > Sebastes > Sebastes umbrosus. Next base: position 31,003,849 of record NC_051271.1, on the reverse strand, counting down.
GAGCTGTTGACATGTGAGATTAATAGGTGTCCTTGTTCACTTCCAGGCATTGTCAAGCTGGATCCTGTACTTCCTGATGACAAGCCCCTCCTGCCCCCTCCACCCAGAGCCAAAAATGTCATCTTTGACGATGAAGAGAAATCCAAGGTATGAGTGGTGACAAAGAGGCAGCAATAAATTTGAACAGGGTTTCAAAAGGAAGAACTCGATTTATAAAAATAAAATGTTCTGTATCCATCAAATCCTTTATGAACTGAAACTCCGGGGAAATTCATCAAGGAACCAACCGTTTACAAAGTTCTCTTCCTCTTTTCTTTCCTCTCCCTCTTCTGTCCCATCCTGTTTTTGTAGACGCTGTCTCGCTTATTGAACAGCGCGCACCAAGAAGATCTAAGAGCAGCGAACAAGCTCATTAAGGAAATGGTACAGGAGGTGAGTCATCGGTCAAGTTTAACAAATGTGCCGTACAGTATGTGCTCTTACGTGCACCTGTGTCTGTGTTTTTTTCCACCATTTGCACAAAATATACACCCGATTATGTAGCATGAACATATTTTTTTTGATTATTATAGTGTTTAATACTTTGGTGTGTTCTGCACTCAATCTTCTTCAACACTGACGACAGATGTGGAGAGCTGAATATGAACTTAAACTTCACATAGTTTGATATTTATTGTGATAAAGATATGTCCTTCAGTTACTATGAGATCCTATCACTTTTTTTTCCAGGACCAAAAGCGTGTGGAGAAGGTATCGAAGCGATTGAACGCCATCCAGGAGGTGAAGGAGAGTGTCAGCCTGCTGAGCCAGCTGCTGGAGGGCTACAGCACAGAGAGCTGCTCCCAGAGCAACCAGGAGCTCATTAAGGTTAGCTCAGCTCAGCACATCAAAACTAGCTGCGGCCACGGTCTCGTAATTTTGTGTGGTTTTAGTGTTTTTAACATGTGTAACATCTGTTCGCAGGATCTTTACCAGCGCTGCGAAAAGATGAGGCCTACACTATTCCGATTAGCAAGTGATACAGAGGACAGTGATGATGCCTTAGGTAAGGTTGCTGACCTCATGACTTTGACAGTATGTCATATTATATGAGGCAGAAAAAGATATTTATTAAAGGATAACTTTGTTTTTTTTTTTCAAACTTGATCAAGCGAGAGGTTTCATTTCTCTGTAGGGTCCTTTCCATAATGTTGTCAGACACTTAAAATAACAATCTGAGCCTGTCAGTGGCAAAAACAAGCACTTTTAGGGGAAGTAAACTGACGGTGCCAGGTTGCCCCAATTGATTACATTAAAGCTTGTTTAGCGGCTGGCAGCTGCAGCGTTCTCCCTCAATACTGGACCAATTTCAAAAAGTGTTGACCCCATAAATCACTTAGACACAAAAACATGGGAAACGGGTTGAAAAATACCAAAGTTATCCTTTAAGCCACTTTTTTCCCCCATTGACGTTTCATGGATTCAGACTCATTCCAAAGCGTAAAACCACATTGGTGTTGCTAATGAGCCTTTTTGTTTTTGCTATCAGCGGATATCTTACAGGCCAATGATAGCCTGACACAGGTCATCAACCTGTACAGACAGCTGGTGAAGGGAGAGGATGTGCCAAAGGATGGTATAACGATGCCCTCACAACCAGGTATGTGCATGTGAGTGATTTAGCATCCTTAGGTGTTTAAGCTTGAAACAAAAGTTCCCACGGCTGGAGTCGAACCGGGATGTTACGGTTACGTGGCATGCGTTTAACCATTCTGCTACCAGAAGCTTGATTAATTTAACAAATTCTCCAAACATTTCTGTAGACTATAAGATCTCAGATGGGTTTTTCTTTCGGTCCAAATCAGGCAGCAGTAGCTCAGCACTTGTAGACCTGATGGGACTTAACGCCAACACGGCGCCGTCTGACCCAGAGCCCTCCAGCCTCCAGAGTCTGACTCAGAACATGGGCATCAGCCTCTTGGATGATGAGCTCATGTCACTAGGTAAGCACAAAAAACTCATCTGGCTTGTAAACACAAAGGCAGATTAGTAAACTTAACTTTTTAACAAGCCAAAAAAGGACGAGTCAGCAATGTGAGCACAGCATGTGGCCCTCCTGTTGGCTGTCTGGCTGAAACAGCATCCGCAGAAGCACGCCACATCTGGCTGGACCAACAGCAAAGCTACACACAATTATTCACAGGCCTTTCTAGATTTAGCCAAACATGGCACAAACTCTTGACTCTGTTTTTGATTTTAGATTGTGCCCAGGATTTGTTTGAAAGAGTTTTTGAACAGCATTACAATTTAATATGTTATTAACCACCAAAAATTGGAATAAAACTGAGTTAACCTTTGTTGTCTCTGATTTCTTAGGACTGAACGTAACGGAAAACTTCGACTCTCAGAACACTTTTCAGGTGCAAGTTGTAAGATAATACTGTACGGCTCACTTTAAAGCCATTATATGTCGAATTTAAAAAGTCTGACTTTTCAAAACAGACTCTTCTACAAACAAAAATGTATGCCATCAGATACAAATTTTCAAACCATTTTATATAATCTCTTCTCATATACCTTTTGACAGACACACTTTAACCCTCTGTTTGTTCTCTCAGTCCTCTGATGGCACAGAATCATCTGCTACATTGGTCCCTGCTGCAGTGTTGCTACCAGCTGTTGTACAAACACCGCATGTTCCACCAGCAGGGGGCCCCACTGCTCCTCCTAAACCCATGGAAGCGCTGGACTTGTTGGGGAAGACATTGATACAGCAGTCCCTACCTCCAGAGAGCCAGCAGGTCAAATGGTAAGTCAAACCAAATGGAGTATATGGAATAAATAACCTTTTAAAGGGGACCTATTTTGCTTTTGTGGAGGCAGGAGGCAGGAGCTAAAACAGAGCGTTTCAGACAGAGGGGGAAATTAAGTGCTGCAGCACAGCCGGTATGAGAAAAATAAAGTGTTTTTTTAACATTAAAGGGAGTGTTTGTAACTTTTTAAGCGTATAAATGTACCGGGTCGGGACACATGCGCACTCGCATATGCACGCTTGCGTGTGGCCAGAGTCACTGCTCCTCTGCCTGCCTTCACTCATACACTGCGCGCGTTCTCACACCACCTCTAGACGTGAACGCGCGCTCACTCCACACTGCAGAAGAGTTAGTTTAGCTCTGAGAATATCTAGTGAATGTAGAGTGGACTTTTGTGCATAAATAACTGCTGCAGCTCCTCCAGACCAACAGAGGTTTCCCGTGTCTTGTGAAGTGACGGGGCTCCGCAGCGAGAAACGCTATCGCCTCCGACCGGGTGCCGGTGTATCCCTGTTCTCTCCGGCTGCGGGTTACTCGCTGCGGAGCCCCGCTGCCTCAGCTTGCGCTGAAGCAGGAAAAGCCAACACTAGGATCAGCATTGATTCATGGAGAGACCTTCGTCTGGTCAGCTAACATTACTGCCAAGTAGGTGAAATATAGAGTGATATTGTGGTTTTAGCTGACGTGTGTCGCCTCACTGTTTTGAGCGATGCTCGTTCATGTCTATTTAGAGCGAGCAAGCACGAGCCCAACGCTGACTTTCGTTGACTTAACGGCCACAGGTGTCGCTGTTAACAAGCAATTTTGAAAGTTACAAATAGTCCCTTTTAAAGAATGTAAACATGTTCTAGTAGAAACCCAAAATACAAGTATGCAACTGAAAATGAACATAATAGGTCCTCTTCAAAGCCCTGAAGTGTAATGTAATACACAGCAGTGGTAAATCACTTGTTATGGGGCAGTCATGTTAATGTTTTTTCTACCATGCAACTCGTGTTTCCCGTCCTTCTACATGCAGGGATAAGCTCCAACCTCAATCCAGAGTCTCCTTACGAGATATGCAGACCAAGTCCAACGCCAACTCTAGAACCACCACCTCCTCCTCTGGTCCCGCTCCTGCTCCAGGGCCCACATTGGCTGTTCATCCAGAGCAGCCAGACACTCTCCTCCTCTCCAATCTCAGTCTCGCAGCTGTAGAGAGAGGCTCTTTAGCTGCTACCGACCCCTACGACAACATCTCTCTAGCTGACGTCACCGTGCCTCTGGAAGCAATCAAACCTAGTAAGCCCGAGCAATTAACACCAGACCCAGCAGTGACTGCTGCTATTTTCTCTGTATCACATTCTGTTTTGTTTTTCTACACAAATATATTTCAGGCAGCTTATTACCTGTGGCCGTATTCGACAAACACAGTCTCCGGGTTTTGTTCACCTTTGCCCGTGACTGTCCTCCATCGCGGGCCGACGTGCTGGTGGTGATCATCTCCATGCTGTCCTCGGCCCCCATTCCTGTCACCAACATCCGCTTTCAGGCAGCTGTACCAAAGGCAGGTTTCCCCCCAATCTGCATTAGAGCATCATGTAAATGTGTTTAACATTCAGTCACGTGGAAACCATATCTATACCTAAAGTATTATTTGTGCATATCACTTCTTAATATAGTGTTTTTGTGGATGTGTCTAGGTGATGAAAGTAAAGCTGCAGCCTCCCTCTAGCACCGAGCTCCCAGCCTTCAATCCCATCATGCCTCCAGCCGCCATCACACAGATCCTGCTGTTGGCGAACCCTCACAAGGTACTCTGCCACCTAACCCATACTGCATACTGTCTGTCAAAGTCGGCCTCCGTTCAGGATGATTGTTATTAGGGGTGTAAATCACAAGTTTCATCACAATATGATATTATTTTGATTATATGGACGATACAGTATTTGCTGATATCACAAATTCTGCCACGATACGATTTCGATTTGATTCACTTCAGTGGCCGGCGATCGATATGAGACGATATCATACGCCCATTTAACACTATCAGTTACATTTATATCAACTCACAAATGACAACTACAATATGATTTGAAAATTTGATCACTGGGCTCTTCCAGACATTTAAATAAAAAACAATTTATTCTTTTTAATAAAAAGAATAAATTGTATAAAAAAAAATAGACCTCCTGATGTTCACTATAAAGTGCCACATTTCTCATGTTTAAGCAGGAAGGAGGTGCGCTTGGATGGAAATGGTGACACAGATGTGCCATGGGAATTTCAAAATAAAGGCGCATCTTAAAGATGACGATATATATCAATATTTTCACTTTGCATCGATGATATTGGATCGTTGCTCATTGAATTGATATATCGATGTATCCATCCAGATGTATTGTTACACCCCTGGTTGTTATGTATGATTACAAAATCTGACGGTCAGTCTACACTTTTTCGTTTCTTTTTTGAAACCGTAGCTTTAATGAATGTTGATTTCTTACTGACATGGACATGTTTTGTGCTGATGCGAGCTCCCCGGCTTTGATGTTACGTCATTAGAGACAACGTAACTCGTAATTAAATGGGCACATTGACATTGATATACATTTCATTTTTGGAAGCAAATGGCTCTATAAATGCAATGTATTTTAATAACTTATGAACGTGTAGTGATCTTATAAATTAAAGGTACACTTAGGGCTGCACAATTAATCAAATATTTATCGCGATCACAATTTTGGCTTCCAACGATTAAATGAACATGATCGACTGCGATATTGACATTTAAAATGCTCCGCTCATAGAAAACTCTGCTGCATATAAAAGCAAACACTTACCAAGCAATCAAGATGTTTGGGCTTCACTGTTGGGGAGCTGCCATGCCGCTGTTTGTGCACCCTACAGCGGCAGCCTGTGAAAAACTGTCCTGAATGTTGTGTCTGCCGTCCAGAGTAGAAGAGTAATATACAACAGAGAGCAGACGGGCAAAACAAAAATGCACTGAATCCAGGCGAAGAAGAACCTTCTTTTAAGTCTTATTTTGATACAAAGATTTGTTAATTAGCAGGAACGTAGCACAACATGGAAGTGAAAGCAGTGCTCTGTTGATATAAATGTGAAAGTTCAATGAAAATATTTTGGCCCTAAAATCAATGAATAATCATGATAATAATCATGATCGCGATATTGATCAGAAAATTGTGATTATCGTTTTAGCTGTAGTCGTGCAGCCCTAGGTGCCCTGTGGTGTGTTTGACCACTAGCAGCACTATTGAGCCTTTCATTTACGAGTCCCCGTTCCACATCCTCCAAAAAAAATCATCTTTGCAAATATGTTTTGAGTAAGGCGATGCATTCAACGCATTTGTTGGACCTCAAGGATGAACACGAAAATGCGTTTTGGTGAGAAAACACTGAATGTAAACATAAATTATTCTTCTTTGTTTAAAAGAATACTCCACAGTGCACCTTCGAGCAGCGACTGATTGAACTGAATTTTTTTTTTTGTCTTGTGTTTCAGGAAAAAGTACGTTTGCGGTACAAGCTGACATTCAACCTGGGGGACAAATCTCACGATGAATCTGGCGATGTGGACCACTTCCCGCCTCCAAACACCTGGGGGAAGCTTTAGGGAGAAACCTCCTGTCATCCGATCTGCTGCTTCCTTTAGATTTAGGTTGAAGTTGTCCCTCATCGCTGGCTTGAGGCGAGACGGCCTCTTTACACTTCAGTTCGGTTTCAAACTCTGGTTTGGTAATACAAACTGACACGAGACCAGTTGTGGGAACCAGCTTCTACCTTGTGCCTTCCTTCGTCGCCTTCCTGTCCTTATTCGATCATCTCCGCCTTCCTGTATCTCGTAGCTACATATTCTTCTTCCAACAGTCATTCCAACGCAAACTGGCAGAAACATTGATTCAATCCTGTGACTTTTGGGGAAACAAGTTGAGCCTTTTTAGAAACCGAATGTGTGCATTTGTCTGATTAACACAATCCTCTCAGATGTCCTGTTAATTACATGTAACAGCTGGTGTCTCGCATTATTTCTCAACTCTTAAAGCAAGTGTCTGATGCGTTCCTTCATTTGGACAGTGTGAGCTAAAATGTCCCACATTCAGAGTATTGTCACAGTTTGTGTGTCCAGTGTTTATTCTGAGTAGGGTTGCAACAAATCTTTATTTCCTTTCAGTCCATTAATAATGCTTTTCAGTTCAACTTAAAGCCAGTTACATGCTTAAAGTGACGTTTACAGTTTGACCAACAGCTAATACCCCCAATGTGTTCAATGTATGATATGGAATAGTCTGTATTTTTACTTGATAAATAATTTAAATTCTGATAATCAAGTTAATTTGCTATCGAATGATGAATTGATTGTTTCAGCACTGCTTCAGTGTTCGAGGAAGAGATGGTAGTATGCTCAGTTTATTCGCAAACCACTAGTGCTGCATAGGGAAATGATGAAACTAAATTATCACTTAGAAATCATAGAAGTGGTTTTCCCTTTTATCCGATGGAGACAGTTCAGAGTATGAGGAGTTGATCTGAAATGCAGTAATAACTGGAAAAGTATCAGGAGAAACCACATCAGTGTGTCCTGGGAGCATACATAATGAATTGGTGCCTAGTTTCTAAGTATTGCCTTGGTTTTAATATTTGTGTCTTGCATGGGCAGTGTGTCTAAGTGTGTGTATGCGTTGAGTGGGACTACAAATGAAGGGTACTAAATCTCTGCCCCTGTTAAAATACTGAAATTTAAGTTTTAATTTCTGCACTTTTCTTTGTTTTTGGAAGATTGGGACACTTTTTTTTTCCACTCAGGATTTTGATTTTGAGAGTTATTTTACACAACATGAACTTTCATGCACTTTTTAATTTTGCACATGAAACCATTCCATATTACAATACGTTGTCTTTCCTCATTTGCTGCCTTTCTGCTGTTGACTGACCCAAATGGTGTGAAGTCCTGAGTCGACATCGCTGACATCCGGTTTGATTCTACCACATGTGCCTGAGAAGAACCGTTTGATTTTCATTTGCTTTTGTACATATAAGTATACAAATGACTAGTTTGATCTTTGCTTCTGTTATGTCCATATGTCCATGTCCTTATCAGAAACGATTTTGTGAAACAAATGACACATCAAACGACGTTACAGAATCATCCTAATATCCACAGAGTCCACTGAGTTGATTGGAGCACTGAGGGTCATAAAGACTAAAGATTAAAATGAGATTGGAGGCAGACTGGTTCCACCTAAGAAATACGATTCACGTGAAACTCCAAATGTGTGTAACTACAACAAAGCTGGAGATTCTGTTTATAATATGATCAATTTAAGAATTACCAACTGAGTAGTATCGATTGATTGATTAATTTCTTACGGTAGGTCAACTCACATCAAACAGTGCCATTCTGATAGGCTGTTTCATAATACTATAAATCAGCTATTTCATTTCCATAGAGAATAGGTTTTATTTATTTACAGCTACACCACCAACTTGTCTAGGTTTGGAAGGAGGAAAGCAATAATAAACAAAAAAGCAACCACCTTTCAGTCCTCCATGTCTCGAGCAGATTGTAAATACTGAACATTGCACGATATATTGTAAACTATGCATTGAGGGGGCTGTAACAGGTTTGACCACGTCGTCAGAATCAGATTTATCTTGTCCACACGTACCCAAATTTGCCTTTTGTCATTGCCTCAAGAACTTCAAGTTAATTGCAGCCTCCATCTTCTCCACTGTATCCGCCTCTTTAGGATGTACAGTGGCACATTCTGATGATGATGATGAGATATAAAAGCTCTTCCTTCTTGACAGAGGGCTTGGTTTTAGGGTATTAACTCAGCAAATCATCTGTAATTTGTCATCCCTGTCTGCACTGATGGATTACAGTTACAGACCCAGCTATCGTACTGTTCCCACGACCAGGAAAGATTTGCCTGAAACATGAGACAGGCTACTCATGTCTGACTCATGTCACTGAGGTGCATTTATGGGTAGTACGCTACAAAGTTAGTGCCGAGCTCCCCTTTTAAAAACCTATTACAGATACAAATCCCCATCCTTTGTCACTTCAGTCTTAAATAATTACATAATCTCTATGCTTCAGTATGCAATACACTGCAAGAAGTCATGAACATGGTCAAGCACTGTGCATGCAAATCTGTCATCCTTGTCCAGCCTTCAAATGATCAAACAACCTCCTACATTAACTTAGACTGGCAAGAAGAAAAACAATTTAAAACATGTAACTTAAGACCCAAAGTGTCAATCAACCAAACTGGATCCAGATTTGTAAGGTTGATACACAACTAAAAGTACAGGTGCAGCAAAACTAAGTGTTGTGACAAGTTATGTATGTGTGATGGAAGGAAACCGTCTTTTCCATTTGTGCTCCTAATGTAAATAAAAGCTTCACGCCATGATGTATATTTACCAATAAAAGCAACACACATGTACATACTGTTGGGTACAAATTGAGAATGTACTACAAATGTGTATTTAAGGCAAATAAAGTCATTTGTATGGGAATTTACCTGACATATAAATAATTTCATCAATAATTTGCAAAGTAGAAAATACTGCTTTGATTCTTTTATTTATTAAGAAAAAAAGAACGCAATGAATGAAAGAGGAAACAAGAAACAAACTGCAATTTGAATTGTTCCACATTAAAATATGTCTGCATTAGCTGATCAACTTATTAAAGCAATATGTGACTTAAGCAGTTACAGGTAAATAGAAACACAGCAGTTTTGACTTCCTACAGAACAGGAAAAAGAGAGAAACTATATCTAAACCTAGTGTGACAGTACATTACACTAAAAAAACTAAAATAGTGGTTGTATGGTATCAAAACAATGGAAGAAGATTCACAAATCAGATGCATTGCTTCAGTGTTTAGAATAACACAAACCCAAAATCAATGCAAAAATTTGAATATACTGCTAGGCAAAACCTCAAACAAAAAAAGTCAAAGATGTTAGAGCAGGACGCGGCTCTGGAATGGGACGGTACATATTAGAAATACTAATAAATGCTAGTTTTCATTCTAACCAAATGCTAAGACAGCTGATGTATGACACAAACAACAAATTGGTGAAATCCACTGCTGTAGTGTTCGATTGAAATGAAAACACAAAAAACTTGTTCTGCCGAGGTACATGGGAGAGAGTAACTGTATAGACTCTGGGGAGTGAAAGCTGAGGTTGAAAACATGAAGGGGAAAAGTTTGAGGTTTAGGTGTATTAAAAAGTACGAAAAAAATAGAAAATATAAGCCCTTACCTCCTTAGATATATACCTTTTCAAACCCCCGTCTCTTGGAGATGACAAGAGTTGGAGAGTAAAAACAAAGCGCAAATCAACTTCTTGCTCATAATTCTACTTCCGGGCAGGTGGAGGGACCGGAGGGACAGGGGTTGGAGAAGCAAAAGCGTAAGACGGTTGCCCCATGAAGCCCATGAGCGCTGGCTGGGGTGGGGCATACGGATGAGACATCAGGGGCTGCGGCCCCCCTGATGATGGAGGAGGAGCAGGAGGAGGCTGGCTAAACTGACCCTGTGGTGGCTGGCTTAACTGATTCTGGCCTCCGCCGGATTGGCCTCCGCTACGGGAGTTGTAGCCCCCGCTGCCGCTGTAACTCTGGTACTGATCTGAGCCCTGGTTGTAGTTGTTCCTGTTATCCCGGCTTCGGTCCCCCCTGTAGGAGGGAGTGGAGCGGTCCCCATCGCGGTTGTTGCGGCCGTCACGGCCGAAGCCACTGCGGCTGTCTTTGTTGCCGCCCCCACCAGCGTTCATGCGGCGGTCACATTCCCCCTGGAACATGTGATTAGGGTTGTTGCTGGAGTTGCTGTTACGGTAACGCATTCTGCCACCTGTAACAAACAACAAGTGTAATGTCAGTAGCTATTATTATTATATCCCATCTTTTCAATTTTACAGTATGATGGACTGTGATATAGCCTACTAAAGCCCTGTTTCCACCGCAAGAACTTTCCCCCAGAACTAAGAACCTTTTGAGGAACTCACTGCGTTTCCACCGCAGGGACCAGGGTCTAGATTAAGTTACGAGGACAATTTACGGGGCCTTTTTTACCACCCAAAAAGGCCCTGTTCGTGGGGTAGTACTTTCTGAAAGTAGAGGAACTTTCGGGGTGGATTTTGCAGGGATGACCGTCGCTGATTGGTGAAACACACACAGCACCACTGCTTCAACGGCTTCAACTCGTGTACCGCTTCATTCATAAAACAAGGAAGTACTCTAGCAAGGGGAGACCATTTCTCTTTGTTTGATAACATTGAAAGTAAATTTAAGCTCTGCTATCGGCCTCCTGACTTGCTTAAAAAAAAAAAAAAACAGAAAGAGAGAGAGATGGTGCGAGAGAGGGCTAGCGGTAGAAGAGAGAGAGACGTAGTGCGGCGGTGCTGTGAATAAGAGAAAGAAGTTATTTTCTGATTGTTTCACAGCGTTAACTAAAGCACAAACAAATAACCATCAAACACTCAACAGATGATTTACTGTGGACACAGACGCTCTTACTTTCATTTTCCTCCGCTGCTTTTCATTCATTACATCCAACATGCATCAGTAAATATATGCAGCAGTAAATATCGTTGCAGTGAGATAAAACCTAAAAAAATTTTCCAGGCTGTTTTTTAAATGCAACAGGCGGACACACTGAACTGCAGGCTGCAGAGTATGTTTACCGCTTTGACCACCAGCAGCCTTCGTCCCATGTCATGTTGCTTTTTCTTTTTCAACAGACTAATTTGCGTAATCTTTGCAGGTCTTCAGACCGCGGCGGGCTGAACCTTTTAGTTCCTTAAAAGTAGTTCTAGGGACTAAAAGTCCCAGGAACTTTTGGTGGAAACCCAGCTTTAGTCCCTCTTACCTCCTCCTCCACCACCACGCCCTGAATCCACGAGTTGATGCAGTTTAGGGTTGATGGCCTGCCGGGCCTCCGCCAGCACCCGGACAAGGTCTCGGGCCTGCCGCATGTTCCCTGGGGTGAAGAAAGTGTAGGCAGTGCCCTTGTTGGTACTGCGGGCCGTACGTCCAATACGGTGGACATAATCCTCAGAGGAGTTGGGATAGTCATAGTTGATGACAAACTTGACATCTTCCACATCTTTTGGATATCAGTTTTGCAGCATGGAGGAAAGGAAAAAGATGATAATGAGACAGGGGGAAAAGCTTCCAGGGAAAATAATCATCATTTATATCATATATTTAAATAAATATACATATAAACAGTATATATGCATTACATTACATTTACAAAGATATAACATCTATATATATATATTGTTAATAACAATCTAAACAAATAGAGTAACTTACCTGCTTTGTCAGACACCATGCAAAAATCCATAAATCCATTCATTTCAGTTAACCACCATTATAACTGATTTAAATCCAATACAGTTCAAACTGAACTTCACCTCAGGTTTTTGACATCGAGCAGATGTTTAGGCTTCATAGTCTTCACATCAATGTGATTACTTGTCAAAAATGTATGAAGACAAGGAGTCTGTTTCTTATTACAGAAGACGTGGGGCTCTTACAGCACTGCTGATCAATAAGTGGACCTTCTCCCCTCCATCAGGACAGAGGGATGCCATTTCACCAACCGACTGAATAACGATGTGCCGGGATAAAGACTGTGCTTTTCCTTAGACTTATATATGAGCACGATGGAAGTTGCTGAATGTGTGGTGAGCTCATGGAGGAGTTAAGAGAAAGGGGCGGTGAGGTACTTACCCCCGTCATGTTGTTTTTACAAAGGTAGTCAGTCCCCCCTGATCAGTCCTGGTTTATAGTGAGGGGCTGAGGGGGAGGGAGACAGGATTCATCCCTCACCTTCTGCACACACCAGCAACGCCAGACGCGAGCACAACCGTTTAACACACACACACATGCACACAACGGCTGGTTCTGTTGCTCTCTCGCTGCATGGCAGGACCCTCCTCAGACCCTGGCCAGGACTGGATCCAGACGAGCCCGTCTAACTCTCTCCCCCCCCTGTCTGTCTGCTTTTTGGGACGGAGCGATGGGCAGACAAACAGGAACCTCAGGCTTCTCCCAAGGAAGGCTCGTTGGATTTTAAACTGACAATACTGGGCAGGGGGACCTTAGTTACCCAAGAAGAATAAGAGGGCTTTAATCCCTCTGAGACTAGCCGAGCTTCTACTTTAACGTGACAGAGGGGACAGGGACAGCAGCGCAGACTGTTACAGCTGCCGTGTGCTGCCAAACCCTGGGAGGAGAAGAGGGGAAAGAAGAACAAGGATACGGTCATAGGGATTTTGGCAAGTCAAAGACACTTCACTCATCCCCCCTTCTCACATTTATCCTGCCTAATTAGATAGCCATCATAGCCTTCCTGTTGGTGGACCGGGGATATTTCAGCTGCCACTGACCTACTCAATTGCATCCGCAAAACTTAACAATATGTATCATTTGGCAGAATTATATCAATGGAACACCTACACAATTTATGATCTTATATGTGGAAGAACGGGTGATATGAGCAGCATCTTCTTCTTAATTTGTCCTGACACCATTAAAGGAGACATAAGAAAAGGTGCGCAGGAGCATCTGCCCCACGCAGCCCTCTTTTCAGGCAGCATGCCAAAGAGCCCCGGTTGAAGGAAGCTTTTTTTTTTACTGCGGTAACAAGAAACAGACAATAAACCCAGCAGGCCTGCAGCCTCCATACTAAACTGACAGGTTATAATATAGTAAGGGAGATTCCTAAATATAATGTGCTGATATATTTCATTTTACATTCAAACAGATTACACCTTCTTTGTTATTTTCACACTTCTATTTGAAAGCGATACTACATACTTTACCAGCTGTATACTATGGAAAAGGCCTAGTGTGATACCTCCTATGAAAAAGGAACAAACTGTCATACTATCAACCTGACAATAGTCAAAGGCAGATCATTTTACATTTAATGTTGTGCTAGAAATGCATTTTGTTTTTTTTTACCCCTATTCATTGCCAGATATAGCTGGTCTCATCTGTAGTATACTTACCTGTTGGTCAAAATAATTGTTGCAGTTGTACTGTACACATCATGCAAAACTGTGGTGACAGTGTTACTCAATAAGTGTATTATACACTTAACATTATTTACAGAATAAAGATATAATTCACAGGAAAATGCAGAAAGAGTGAGAGAAAAAACAATCGTGTGAGAGAACTGTATGTGTGAGCAGACATACCCAGACCACGAGAGGCCACATCGGTAGCAATCAGTATGGGAGCTTTACCATTCCGAAATTCTGTAGGATTAAACAAAATATTAGTAGGAATTAGACATGGAAATCATCTCCACTCACACTCAATTCAGGCAATAGGGAACGACTAACTGTAAAACTAGAACCTACAACAACTGATCAGCAGAAAGGAACTGTTTTGACTATTCTGTATTGTCCAAGGGCTCCACAGGTATGACAGATGAACACCAGTATAAAGGCTCTGAAACACCAAGCCGACGGTCGGCCGTCGGACAACCTGGGGCAGTCGGTGAGCGTCTGTCGGTCTAGTTTTTGCGGTGTGTCCCGCACCGCCGGCTCTAGTCTGTCCACGTCAGAGGGTTTTTGGGCTGATTCAGCATGTTGAATCGGTGGCGGAGCATGTCGGTGAGAGAAATCCCTCTGACTGGCTGTCCAGCTTAAGCGAATCAGTGCACGAGAACAGAAACGGAAGTGAGGAAAGCAAGCAAACGAGTAAAGTCAAGAGGAAGAACACAGAAAGCTCTTCTCACTTTTCATCATCTCATCTGATCATTCCAATACACGGCTATTTTCACAACGACATTGCTGTCTGGAATGAAGCTAAGTGGTGAGTGAGAGTGGTGTGAAAATGGTCGGCAAAGGCTGCTTTGTTTCATGTACGCATCATAACAACGGCTTGTATATCCGCAGTCCTAGGTAATCCGGATTCCCTTTTTGAATGACGAATACAGACTACTGCGACCTGCTAGTGTGGAGAGTCATTTCCTCTCAAGTAGGCGCAGAGCATACGTGCTAACTGGCCGTCGGCTGTAGTCTTTGCGGTGTGTTCAAATGCAACTTGTTGGCTAAGACAAAGGCGACGTGAGGCGATGCAACAGTCGGCCTTCATCTCCGCTACTTCTTTGATGTCGGCTTGGTGTGTCTGCGCCTTTAGGTGAGAAAATGATCTACACCAAAGGGCAGGAGGGAAGTGGCATCACTGTATTACGAGTGTCCTTACCTGCAAGTACCCAGTCTCTTTCTGGCTGGCTCTTGTCTCCATGGATACACATGGCTGGCCACCTAGAAAACAATAACACAATGAAGTGGAAAGATTAGTGAAGACTCTGAATAGCTTCTGTCTATCAAATATTTGCATAATTCATCCTAGAACTATTATCATTGTCATTTCTCACCCGTCCCGCCTCATCCTCCTGGTAAGATCATCACAACGCTTCTTAGTCTCCACAAAGATGATGGTTTTGTTCTCTTTCTCAGCCATTATCTCCTCCATCAGCTGAAAAAGTCTGCAGACAGGGAGAGACGATCATAGCACATCAATGGCACAAAGCTCCATTTCAACTGTGTGAAAGGATAAACTCATGTTCCGTAACACTATTATAGCAGTTAATGAGATAATCATGACATAAGGTCAGATATTTTCTCACTGGCTATCCTTACTTCTGGTCCTTTTCAGTCTCATTGCAGACATCGACAATCTGCAGGATGTTGTGGTTGGCACTGAGCTCCAGCGCGCCAACATTAATCTGGACGTGGTCCCTCAGGAAGTCCTCGGCAAGCTGCCGAACATCCTTCGGCCAGGTTGCGCTCCACATCAGAGTCTGTCTATCAGGCTAAGAGGCAGAGAGAGAGAAAGCATGCAACTGATTTAACCGAAAAATTAGGACTGTCAAAGTTAACGCGATAATAATGCCGTTATTCTCTTTAATGCATTAACGCAACTTGTGATTTTTAGGTTGTAGCGGGTTCAGTTTTAAAGCTACAGTGAAGATACTGGAATCATATGAAACTACAAAAACCTAATGAATCCATTGGTATCAATCAACCATGTCACACTAGCTTGTCATGAAAGTCGCTAAATAACGCTCCAAACTTGCGCTAGATTTTGGCGAGGAAAAACTGGCATAGTAATGTTTGAAGGGGTCTCTTAACCTCTGACCTCAAGATATGTGAATGTAAATGGGTTCTATGGGTACCCACGAGTCTCCCCTTTACAGACATGCCCACTTTATGATAATCACATGCAGTTTGGGTGCAAGTCATAGTCAAATCAGCACAATGACAGCCATTGCTGCCTGTTAGGCTTGAGTTTGCCATGTTATGATTTGAGCATATTTTGTATGCTAAATGCAATACCTGTGAGGGTTTCTGGACATGTGTCATTGTTTTGTGTTGTTAATTTCCAGTAATAAATACATACATATATTTGCATAAAGCAAGCATATTTGTCCACTCCCATGTTGATAAGAGTATTAAATACTTGACAAATCTCCATTTACAGTACATTTTGAACAGATAAAAAATGTGTGATTCATTTGTGATTAATCGTGATTAAGTATGGACAATTATGGATTAATTGCAACTTAATATTTCGAATCAACTGACAGCCCTAAAAAAATACTTCTATATTAATAAGTCAAGGTGATCCTTTTACAATCAACAGTCTGAATCTAACCTACCCTGATTTGTTCAACTATCTTGCGAATCTGTGGCTCAAAGCCCATGTCCAGCATGCGGTCAGCCTCATCCAGCACTAGGTAGGTGCAGCGCCGCAGGTTAGTTTTCCCGCTCTCCAAGAAGTCAATGAGGCGACCAGGTGTAGCAATACAGATCTCAACACCTAGTCATACAAAATCAACAGGAAAATAAAAAGGGTACACACATTATTAGATGCTCAGGCAGATATTTCACTAATAGTTCAACACTTTCTGTACGAGCAATCCAACAATTCCTGTCTGTACTGTCTATGGCCACACCTCAAAGGGAAATGCGGTGTGGGCTAAAATACCAGGCAGCAGCTGTGGAAGTCACACATGAAAGAGATGTGTGCATGCGCGTGTGCGCGCACGTGTGTGTGTGTGTGTGTGTGTGTGTGTGTGTGTGTAGTTCATTTACATACCAGGATATAGCTCTGTGTTTTTTCATGAATCAAATATGTTGTTCAATTGTATTAACAACAGTGTGCTACTACAACATTTAAGTTAAATTCTCAATGTCCACTTAGTTCAGCACCCCAAAGCTGGGAAATACTCAAAAATTCACAAGTATGTATAGATTGAACAGAATTTCTGATACAAAAGGTTTTGAATTTCAAACTATTTTGAAGAATCAATTGCATGTTCCCGTCTACAACCATACTCACCCCTCTCAAGGTCTCGAATCTGTGGTCCTTTGGGTGCTCCACCATAGACACAGGTGCTCTTGATACGGGAGGACTTGCCATACTCAAATGCGACCTGCTGAACCTGCTGAGCCAGCTCTCTGGTCGGGGCAACCACCAGACACTATGAAGAGAGGACGAAGTGGAATGATGAAGTTTTACAGGCTGATTGCCCACGCTATGCTGGTAAATCCTATTATGCAGCAACATTTCTGTCCCCATAAATTACTTCCTCATATTTTCTTTAAAATATGTTAAATATTTATAACAAATGGCTTAAATTACACTATAAGCCATAAAATTATAAAATACGCAAAATATTCTTTAATTAATGTATAGGCCATATAAACACTGTCTGATGTGTATATATATTTATAAATATTTATATATATATATTTATAATGTGAGTTGGCGCCCTTCCTCATTTTCTGCATTGAGGTAACAAATGAACAAATAAAAAAAGAAAGAAAAAAATACATTTTTCACCCCTGTAACTCTCTTTCTCATACTTTTTCATCTGCCTGGCCACACTTATGTATTAATAAACGTGTAAAACTGACTAAACCCTTTAAAGACAACAATATCAGGGACCAATTCTTTATTTATATTATAAGAAATACAGTTATTTATCAAAATAAAAATCTTAATCTTTGTCTTCAAACCATTTCACTCCATTGAGACCATTTTGGAAAGACCTCAAACGAGTTAGGTAGGGTGAGCATAAACTTTCACTCATGTCTTTTCCTTTTTCCATGTTTCATGATGTTAATCTGTTTGTCACACGTTTTTTTTCTTTTTTTCAAAAGTCATGAGGCTGAAATGTTGCCGCATAACAGGAATGACCCTAGTATGATTGACGAAACACTATGTAACACAACACATTAATTTGCACTCACAATTGGGCCATCTCCCCTCTCCAGATAGGGCTGGTGGTTGATGTGTACAATAGCAGGAAGAAGATACTGCAGGGCACAAAAACAACACAAAAGACAATGAAATACTTATCTTAATATTGCGTCAAAAGGTAATCAGGCAAACAAATCCATTCTCCCTTGAATCCCTTTTAAAAACACAATATTTAGACTCTCTCTAAACAGTGTCCTTCTACGGTTGTTTCTGATTGCATTTGTTTTTGACTTGTATTTCTTTTATGGTTTATGCATTTCAATTGTCATTTTATGTTACAGTGTCAGCACTTTGTATCTTGTGAAATGTGCCATGTAAATAACCTTTTTATAACTAAACTACATTTAAAGGACCAATATGTAATATATTTACTGTCTTAAATCATAAAATGATAATGATAAAACGAGGAGCGGACAGGCGACAGCTCCAATGTTTTGAATTTGGACTGCTGTTACCCATTTTAAACGCTAGCTGTCAGTGCTACATATTGTTCCTTTAAAGTGTTATCAACATGGAGGATGATAACCAGGCAGCCTTACAGCCAGTGTTTTTCCGGAGCCGGTCTGTGCGATCCCCACCAGGTCCCTGCCACTCAGAGCTGCAGGGAAGCCCTGACACTGGATTGCTGTTGGCTCCTTGAAGTTCTGATGCATCAGCACATCCATCACATACTCTGCAAGAAGAATGAGGGAGACAATCAACAAGACAGTTACACTGCTGGACTGTTAGTGTGGTTTCTATCTTTCAGTCAATCCCTACCACTATCAGTCAATATATCATGGCTTTGTTGAATACTCGATTCTGATGGGTCAATCACGGTGTTCTACGGTCTGTTATTTCTTTATAGCCCACCACTGCAATGAATAACACACCGTTGCTATGCACACAGTTCTGATCTCACAGCAAGAGGAACATTTTTTTTAGCAGAAGCAATAAAATCAATAAAATATAAATCAATATTTTGTGTCAAATAATTGATCTCTTTAGTAAGTAACTGTGTAATAAGCAGAATAATGTACAGTGAGTGGGTCATTATTGCGAAATGAACCCCTTCAGGGTGATTCACGACACCGACGCGCTGCTCACCCTGCGGGGTTTATTTTGCAATAGTGACCGGCTCACTGTACATTATCCCTTACATATTTTCTTCTTGTAAACATACCACGAGTCTTTGTAAGACTCATTTTACTAACACTGCAACTGATCATTTAGAGTTGGTCTAAATGACCAATGTCCCTAGATGCTGGAGTGCGTGATGGATTTTTTTTATTGTATAAGCTAATGTTTCCCAGAGATTAGACCATATAGTGTGTATGATGTTTGGTTTACTAACGAGGAAACTGTGCCTGGTGGAAAGCGGGCATTGCCTTTGGACAGTTAGTCCCTCTGACGGTGATCTCCTTCTTTCTGCGAAACTCTTCCATTTCATGCTGGATATAACAGAGAAAGAGGGAAAAATAGAGAAATCATACATTTGGACATGGTGTATAAAATATTATTACTATTACATCAAATAAAATATGTACATATAACAGATAGTAACTGTAAATTGAAAAACAAACTATTCAAAAACAAAGGAGAAAATGATAGTAGTAATAATAGAAATAATAAAATAAAATATATAAATAAATACAAATTATAATATTCTTTAATGTATGAATACAAATACATAAATAATAATGATAATAATAAATACATATAAATAAATTAATAAAAATAAATTCACACACCAGATCATACTTATATCCCTGTGGTCCCACCACCCACACAGGATAGATACAGAGTACATACTGTATGTTTAAGGCACATTTACAAAAGAGTAAATAAAACCGAATATGGTGTATACATTATTAATATTTTTTAGAATACCTTCAGCTGAAATTACTCTGACCTAGTAAAGAAATGTGATTATGAGGGGGCATTACATCAGACATGAGCATGACTGTACTTCATCAATAAGGGGTTTCAATTTGTTAATGTTTGTTTCTTGGTGTATCAATACTGTCTGCAATTACTACATCATTGATGATGGCCCCCATATGAGGGACACTGATGAAAATATGATAACATTTTCATGTAAGTTTGAGTATTCACTTATTGTTTGTGAGTGTGAGAGAGAAATATAAATATTTACCTGACTCATGTGTTGGACCTCAGGGTGTTCAGCATAGAAGTTCTTCTCAAATTTTGGCAGCTCGTCCAGGTTCCACTTCTTCTTGCGGAGACGCTCCCCTGGATTCCCAAACTTCATTGGTGGGGGTCCACTGCGACCGCTCATTGCCCCAAACCGTGGCCTGAGAGATAAATAGCACTGGGGAATCAGCAAGGCATTACCTGCAGCAATGTACTGTATATTTTTCATGTTTGCTTACATCTTGCCAATGACTGTCAACTATCAACAGTAACTACCGTCACCAAAGAGGTCATGTGATGATCATTTCTATCGGTCTTTTAGGTTTGTCTGTAACCGACATATTTATGGCTGAATCCATATGCCCAGACTTCACTTTACTTGCAGAATTATTATTCTCTCTAAAGTCCCGAGTGGCAATTCTGTATTTCACCAAGTCCACAAGGGGGCTCATGCAGACTTTATATTAGTGGACTGCTTTATTACAGATCTCAACCAGTCTTTACATGGCCGAAATGTTCTATATTTATTTGAAGACATGTATAAATCTGTTCTTTTATTTTGTATCAATAAGTGCATTTATGTAATGAAGTTAGGTAATGCATATATACGCCTTGACCTACTAATTTGCATTTGCACATTATTCTGTCCAGTTTAATATGCAGAGTCAGACATACAAACGTTAGAAAAAAATTTACAAAGTAAAAATAGTGTTTCAGGTGAGTGTAATAATACCATGCCAAGCTCAGTCTGCAAGTCTGGAGGGTTCACCGTACATATAGCCATATAATTTATAGAACTATAATGACTGTATAGAAGTTTTTATTGGACTTTATTAGTTGTAACCCACAGAAGACATTCCACAAATGTGTACCATGATCTGCAAATATTTCACTATCCACAAACATGTATTTTTATATCTGTGTTGTGTAAACTCACATCCACAAAAAGACAGGGCGATTTGCAAATACGCATAACTTACTCTGTAAATACGTATTTTAAGGTTTACATGTAAAGTGATATCTACACATTTGTGCATCTATTTCGCATTTGCAGATCGCTTCCTGTGCATTTATGGGCCACATGACATTTGTAACTTTCCTCCTGTTTGTTTACAGAATTTTGTCCGATTGGTACCGCAGCAGATCTGTAGATAATAGTTGTAATCCACAGAAGACAATTCACAAATATGTACCATGATCTGCAAATATTTCACTACCCACAAAAGTATTTTTTGTATTTGTGTTGTGTAAAGTCACATCCACAAAAAGACAGGGCGATTTGCAAATACACACAACTTACTCTTACTTACTGATGTGACTTTACACAACACAAATACAAAAAAACATGTTTGTGGATAGTAAAATATTTGCAGATCATGGTACACATTTGTGGAATGTCTTCTGTGGATTACAACTAATAAAGTCCAATAAAAACTTCCATATGACTGTGACTATACAATTAACTGTGCAATTTGCACACTCCTGTAGAGGAAACAAACTAATATTTGTGACCAGTGACGTTTTGTGTCAACAGACTTTGGTGATAACATGACCCAGTGCAATGTTTACACTGATACTAATAACATGACCAGTGCAGTGTTTACAGTGGGACTAATAACGTGACCCAGTGCAGTGTTTACACTGATACTAATAACATGACCCAGTGCAGTGTTTACACTGATACTAATAACATGACCCAGTGCAGTGTTTACAGTGGGACTAATAACATGACCAGTGCAGTGTTTACAGTGATACTAATAACATGACCAGTGCAATGTTTACACTGATACTAATAACATGACCCAGTGCAATGTTTACACTGATACTAATAACATGACCAGTGCAGTGTTTACAGTGGGACTAATAACGTGACCCAGTGCAGTGTTTACACTGATACTAATAACATGACCAGTGCAATGTTTACACTGATACTAATAACATGACCAGTGCAATGTTTACACTGA
Organism: Sebastes umbrosus; assembly: GCF_015220745.1. Lineage (NCBI taxonomy): Eukaryota > Metazoa > Chordata > Actinopteri > Perciformes > Sebastidae > Sebastes > Sebastes umbrosus. Next base: position 30,981,651 of record NC_051271.1, on the reverse strand, counting down.
TACTAATAACATGACCAGTGCAATGTTTACACTGATACTAATAACATGACCAGTGCAATGTTTACACTGATACTAATAACATGACCCAGTGCAATGTTTACACTGATACTAATAACATGACCAGTGCAATGTTTACACTGATACTAATAACATGACCAGTGCAATGTTTACACTGATACTAATAACATGACCAGTGCAATGTTTACAGTGATACTAATAACATGACCCAGTGCAATGTTTACAGTGATACTAATAACATGACCAGTGCAATGTTTACACTGATACTAATAACATGACCAGTGTAATGTTTACACTGATACTAATAACATGACCAGTGCAGTGTTTACAGTGATACTAATAACATGACCAGTGCAGTGTTTACAGTGATACTAATAACATGACCAGTGCAGTGTTTACAGTGATACTAATAACATGACCAGTGCAATGTTTACACTGATACTAATAACATGACCAGTGCAGTGTTTACACTGATACTAATAACATGACCAGTGCAGTGTTTACACTGATACTGACATGACCCAGTGCAATGTTTACACTGATACTAATAACATGACCAGTGCAGTGTTTACAGTGATACTAATAACATGACCAGTGCAATGTTTACACTGATACTAATAACATGACCAGTGCAGTGTTTACACTGATACTAATAACATGACCAGTGCAATGTTTACACTGATACTAATAACATGACCAGTGCAGTGTTTACACTGATACTAATAACATGACCAGTGTAATGTTTACACTGATACTAATAACATGACCAGTGCAGTGTTTACACTGATACTAATAACATGACCAGTGCAGTGTTTACACTGATACTAATAACATGACCAGTGCAGTGTTTACACTGATACTAATAACATGACCAGTGCAGTGTTTACACTGATACTAATAACATGACCAGTGCAGTGTTTACACTGATACTAATAACATGACCAGTGCAGTGTTTACACTGATACTAATAACATGACCAGTGCAGTGTTTACACTGATACTAATAACATGACCAGTGCAGTGTTTACACTGGTACTAATAACAAACTGGAGAGAGGCCTTGCATTTATCGAGAGAATACTGAAGTCTATGGATTTGGGTCAAACTTCCTGTGAAGTATAAACATTATACAACTAATGCTGTGGTAAATATGTGTGTTTTTGCCCCTTTATGCACAACAAACTCACCTGTCTCGTCCCTGGCCCCTGTCTCCATAGGAGGAACCCCCTCTCATGTTGGCGATAACAGCTAGCGTTACCTTAGCTACGTTAGCTCAGTCCGCTCGGTTAACTATCCTCTCCGCTGTAACGTAACGCTAAACTTTAACGTTTGACACCGGTTTGTTTACGTCGTGCGCTGTTAGAAAACAACAAAATATGCGCAATATACGCTATTGTTTTGATATTAGACGATAATTACGCGTAAATACGGAATTTGGGTAAACAATTGTTGTCTGCGTCACGCAACGTCTCGCTCCTTCCGTCTTTGGCGATGTAACTTCAACTAGTAATTCTACGTAGCCTCATTTCTATATAACGGACACTACGTTCAAATACTCGCTACGCAACAATGGTGAATTCCATTCGTGTACGACACATCCGGGCTCTTTTAACGGTTGGTGACGGTATAACATCTGCGAGCCTCTTTTAGGGAACAGCAGAAGAAGAACTCATTCCCGGAAGTCCAACCCGATGGACTTCATAACGGTTACTGCGATATGTTATAAGTTATACATAATATGAGATATTAAGACATAACAATGTGAAGTTACAGGTCTTTATAGTAGTGTGATAACCAGCTGATTTAGAGGTGCACGTTGCTTAAGGAAATGCCGTTGTTAATTCACAATAGAGGAGTTGACCGCATCAGCTCGACCGCGGAGCTGTTCGACTCACATCCACATTTACAGGTTTGTTTACACAAAGTCCGGCTAAATGTAGCTGGCTGAGAAACTATCAGCAGTTAACAACACTTTTTCTGTAGATAATCACCTAATAACAGACTGGCTGTTAGTTATAAAGCTAAATAGTAGTTACATTTGGGTGTGACATGTGGAGTCAGTCCTAGTAGGTGGGATAATACCTCTCATATACTGATAATACCTCTGTCATATACTGATAATACCTCTGTCATATACCGATAATACCACTGTCATATACCGATAATACCACTGTCATATACCGATAATACCTCTGTCATATACCGATAATACCTCTGTCATATACTGATAATACCACTGTCATATACCGATAATACCTCTGTCATATACTGATAATACCTCTGTCATATACTGATAATACCACTGTCATATACCGATAATACCTCTGTCATATACTGATAATACCTCTGTCATATACTGATAATACCTCTGTCATATACTGATAATACCTCTGTCATATACTGATAATACCACTGTCATATACTGATAATACCACTGTCATATACTGATAATACCTCTGTCATATACTGATAATACCACTGTCATATACTGATAATACCACTGTCATATACTGATAATACCTCTGTCATATACTGATAATACCTCTGTCATATACTGATAATACCACTGTCATATACTGATAATACCTCTGTCATATACTGATAATACCTCTGTCATATACTGATAATACCACTGTCATATACTGATAATACCACTGTCATATACTGATAATACCACTGTCATATACTGATAATACCTCTGTCATATACTGATAATACCTCTGTCATATACTGATAATACCACTGTCATATACTGATAATACCACTGTCATATACTGATAATACCACTGTCATATACTGATAATACCTCTGTCATATACTGATAATACCACTGTCATATACTGATAATACCTCTGTCATATACTGATAATACCTCTGTCATATACTGATAATACCTCTGTCATATACTGATAATACCTCTGTCATATACTGATAATACCACTGTCATATACTGATAATACCTCTGTCATATACTGATAATACCTCTGTCATATACTGATAATACCTCTGTCATATACTGATAATACCTCTGTCATATACTGATAATACCTCTGTCATATACTGATAATACCTCTGTCATATACTGATAATACCACTGTCATATACTGATAATACCACTGTCATATACTGATAATACCTCTGTCATATACTGATAATACCACTGTCATATACTGATAATACCACTGTCATATACTGATAATACCTCTGTCATATACTGATAATACCTCTGTCATATACTGATAATACCACTGTCATATACTGATAATACCTCTGTCATATACTGATAATACCTCTGTCATATACTGATAATACCACTGTCATATACTGATAATACCACTGTCATATACTGATAATACCACTGTCATATACTGATAATACCTCTGTCATATACTGATAATACCTCTGTCATATACTGATAATACCACTGTCATATACTGATAATACCTCTGTCATATACTGATAATACCACTGTCATATACTGATAATACCACTGTCATATGCTGATAATACCTCTGTCATATGCTGATAATACCTCTGTCATATGCTGATAATACCACTGTCATATACTGATAATACCACTGTCATATACTGATAATACCTCTGTCATATACTGATAATACCTCTGTCATATACTGATAATACCTCTGTCATATACTGATAATACCACTGTCATATACTGATAATACCACTGTAATATACTGATAATACCACTGTCATATACTGATAATACCTCTGTCATATACTGATAATACCACTGTCATATACTGATAATACCACTGTCATATACTGATAATACCTCTGTCATATACTGATAATACCACTGTCATATACTGATAATACCACTGTCATATACTGATAATACCACTGTAATATACTGATAATACCTCTGTCATATACTGATAATACCACTGTCATATACTGATAATACCACTGTCATATACTGATAATACCACTGTCATATACTGATAATACCTCTGTCATATACTGATAATACCACTGTCATATACTGATAATACCACTGTCATATACTGATAATACCTCTGTCATATACTGATAATACCACTGTAATATACTGATAATACCTCTGTCATATACTGATAATACCTCTGTCATATACTGATAATACCACTGTCATATACTGATAATACCACTGTCATATACTGATAATACCTCTGTCATATACTGATAATACCACTGTCATATACTGATAATACCTCTGTCATATACTGATAATACCACTGTAATATACTGATAATACCACTGTAATATACTGATAATACCTCTGTCATATACTGATAATACCTCTGTCATATACTGATAATAACACTGTAATATACTGATAATACCTCTGTCATATACTGATAATACCACTGTAATATACTGATAATACCTCTGTCATATACTGATAATACCACTGTCATATACTGATAATACCACTGTCATATACTGATAATACCTCTGTCATATACTGATAATACCACTGTCATATACTGATAATACCTCTGTCATATACTGATAATACCACTGTAATATACTGATAATACCTCTGTCATATACTGATAATACCTCTGTCATATACTGATAATACCACTGTAATATACTGATAATACCTCTGTCATATACTGATAATACCTCTGTCATATACTGATAATACCACTGTCATATACTGATAATACCTCTGTAATATACTGATAATACCTCTGTCATATACTGATAATACCACTGTCATATACTGATAATACCTCTGTCATATACTGATAATACCTCTGTCATATACTGATAATACCTCTGTCATATACTGATAATACCTCTGTCATATACTGATAATACCTCTGTCATATCATGATTCATGTGTGCTTGTGTGTATAACTACTAAAGAAGTGTAACTAATTGTAAATACAGTGCGTGTGCCCTAAAATACAATTAAAAAAACCTACTAAATAAGAAAGAAATGTGAATAAAAGACACCTAATAGCTGACTTAATTGACAACATACAAGATCAAGATTCAAGCCCTTTATTATCATTGTGTAGTACAACGAAATTAGATTGTGACAATCCCATAGGTGCTGAAAAAGATAATACAATACAAAAAAATATATATAAAAATACAATATGTATATTGATGAGATGACAGTTTTGCCAGATTACAGTTTTGCCAGATTATTGCACAAAGTGTCCGTCAGATAATTATATAATTATTGCACAGCATCATATAATTATTGCGCAGAGTGATCAGCATGTTATTGCAAATATTTGTAGCAGTAGATTTACAGTATTTACATTACAAAAGTGACCAACTTGTTATTGCACATTTACAACTCAGACAGAGGAGACGTCAGAGTTCAGGAGGTTTATAAGTTTATAAGGAGGTTTAATAAGACCAATAAGATCTCAATGACGAAGCTTTACAGTCTGTATTAAGTAACACTAATGAATATCATAACCTGATAGTGTTTTAGTTTCAATGCGACAAAATCCACAAATACTTTTTTTTAAGTAATACATTTTACTTTTACTCTCATGTCACAGGAAAATGCAAGAACATTTCGCACCAAGCCACTTGTTGATGTCGACCCAAAGTGCCTCTTGTATGTCCAACAAAGAGAGTTTGCTGCAACAACACCAGCAGACAGTAAGTAAAGCCGGTTGACTGGAACAGATCGTCGAGTATCAACCCTTATCTTTGCCCAGCTCGACCAAAGGTTATTGTGAATTATTATATATGAATTATGTAGGCTTATTGCAATGCAAAACTAGATACATGTACCCTTAGGTTTGGTGACAATCCCTTAAGAATTTAGTCTCCACCAACAGAAGCCTCAGTAGTCTTTAATGCAGTAAGTTCAGCCACAATACATGTGTTTTTGAATAAGGAGCACTGGGGACTTTTTCTTGATTGGACTGTTTGCAGTGGTGGAAAGTAACTCAAGTACCGTACTTAAATACAGTTCTGAGGTGCGTGTACTTAACTTGAGTACAGCTTTGTTGTTTCTTTTATACCCGATTAATCATCTCACAACCCCTCAGATTTATTTTATGACCCTGTGGAGTCTGACCCCAGGGTTGGAAACCACTGAACTAAAATACTGATATAGTATGATATAAATATAATAATATATAATTCGCAAAACAAGTACTTAATTTTGATACTTTAAGTACATTTTGATTAAAATACTTATGTACTTTTACTTAAGTAAGATTTTAAATTAATGAGTTTTACTTGTAATGTAGTACTTATACATTGTGGTATTGGTACTTTTACTCAAGTAAAAGATCCGAGTACTTCTTCCACCACTGACTGTTTGATATGAAATCCTAGAATCTCAACATTTGTTAGCCTCTATTTAACTGCCAGACAGTACCCCAGGTTAATCATTCTGGATCATAATGATAATACATGCTTTTTGTCTTACCTATCACAGACTGTGTTTCAGTACTTGGATCTGGTGATGCCACCACCTGCCATTTGGTTGTGCTGCGACACACCGGTAAGGTGCCTTTCATTACATTCACACTGTGCCTTATTCTGCCTGTGTATATAGTTAGGAATGAGATTTTTAATTTCTGCCATGGTGATTTATGATTTCCTAGGAAGTGGAGCTGTTTGCCTTGCTCACTGTGATGGTTCCAGCACCTGGTCTGAAGTCCCGCTCCTCGTGAAAGCTGTGACGTCACTGAGTAACGTCAGTAAGGAGGGCAGGTACAAAACACACGAATAAACACACACAATCAAAGTGCACATCCTATTCAGATGTTCTTTACTTCCTTTACTTTGCTTTCCTTTATGCAGACTTGAGCTCCATCTAGCCGGGGGATTTAACGATGAGTCAAAAACATCCCATAAACTCAGCTTTAACATACTGGGTACAGTCTTTCAAATGACCTCCTGTCTCATTGTAATATTATGCTGGTGGAGCTTTGTAACACTTAGAAAGACTCTTTTTACTTTACAGCAGCGTTCCAGAAACTGAAAGAGGATATTCATCTGGAAACATGTTGCATCACAGGTAACGTTGATACTTGTTTTCTATTGTTTAGAAATATTCTGCCAGTCATGTCTTCATCCATTTAACTCTTCTGTTCTCTTTTGTGTAGAAATGAACGACCTCGTTGTTGATGGAACTCATAGGCCTGTAGTATATGGAATGGGTACGTGATGAATATGCTACAAAGTGAGAGCAATGCTTTCATGGCATGTGGCCTCTAATATATTTTGTGTTTCTGCACAGGTGTAAATGTTAAAACAGGGGAAGTGTTCCCTTCGTCATTCACTCATAAAGGACCTGCAGAGGAGCTGCGATCGGCAAGGACCTTCACTGGGGGACAGGTACTATAAGATGTAAAATGTTGTTTTTTATGTGTGAATACTGTATATTTTTGTGTGTATTTCATGCAAAAACTCATAACCACAAGTATTTTTATGAGATTATAATATATAAACAAATAAAGAATATGGATTAGGGCTGCATGATTTTGAATATCTAATATCTGATATCTAATTGCGATTATTTTGATTGATATTGCAATTGCGAATTGATTTGCGATATTAGAGGGAAAGATAATTTTTACATAATTATTCTCATTGTCATTGAAAAACTTAAAATGATTGTGGCCTGATTTTTGTGGGGATCTGTACTAAACAAAGATGTTTTATAAATTAATAATGTGGTTGTTTTATTTAGTAAAACTAAGAGGACACAATCTAAATACAAAGATTGTTAATAAAATGAATGTTTTGTTTTTTTCTTGCAGATGGCAGACATATATGACTCAAGTCGAGGGCTTGTTAAAATCGGGCCTTGCAAGTGGTCTCCAAATCTGGATATTGCCTTCTGGTTGTCACAAGACGATGACACAATTTTAAAGGTAAAGGAATGTGGAAGTAATTAGTCCTAAAAAGGTGATCTACTTCATCTTTTGTGACCCCGGGTTCACACAGGCCACGAAAGCGCCGCAATTTTCGGAGAAGTGCTACCCGCGTCTTTTTGGCATCCATGTAAATCAACTGGGTTGTTCCCATAGGACGCACCATGCCACAGAGTTCCACAGCCGGCTCGCAATCTTCAGCGATAGTTTCGGCGCCTGGTCTATTTTCTCTGCTTGCCACAAGCGAATCTGGCAAGAAAACACACTGATATTTACTATAAATGATGTACGATATGTGATATAAATGATCTGATTCTGATAAGATGATAAAATATGCATCCCATGAACACTTTTTACTTCCCTCCCTCCTCTCTCCCTGTTCTTCTCCCGGAGTTTTGATTGCACCGATTCCCTCCAAGGCCCTGCCCTCAATCACATTTCAAAATCCATCCACTGTATTTATAAGAAACAGCCTCGTGTCACTGCTGTTTGTGATCGTGGGTTTTAAATTACGTACTTATTCCGCATATTTGTCAGTTGTGTCTAAACAGAGAGCGAGAGAGAGTAGCAGACACACGCACACAAGCAGACAGACAGAGACAAAGAGAGAGCTCTATATTAAACAGCAGAGAAGCAGAATTGCTTGTTTTTTTTTTTTGTTGCTTTTTTTATTTGATTTACTGAAGTGAAGCAAGACAAAACAGGTGAAATTTGACAAGACAAACAGAAACAAACAAAAGAGAAAAATAAATAAAATACATCGGGTAACATGACAGAATTGACGGGACAGGGCAATTCTAACAAAACGCACAAAATGAGACAAATAAATAAGGGATGTTGGTGGAGGGAGGGGGGTGTTATTGACAGTGCAGGGCAGTCTGTTGTGTAAGGTTCTAGCGTGTGTGTACAGTTGTGTGCGTTTGTATGTATGCAGTGTGGGGGGGGTAGGGTGTTTCTTTGTTTGTATTTAAAGAGGAGAAAGAGAGAGCAGAATTGCTTGTTGACCGACATGGAGAAATGTGCTTCTGGTGTGAACAGCCAGGCTACGGCTCGCGCAACGATTAACATAGCACAGCACTCCATGGCCTATGTGAACCCACCGTCATACTTCCCTATTTTTCATGCTTCATTCAAGGCCTCTGTGATGTCTCAAACTCTCCCAAAGTGAGTGTGAAGCAGCAGTCCAGAAAGTGACATGATACAGACTTTGACTCTGCTATTTCTCTCTCATGCCCAGTACCTGTCCACCTCTCCGATGGCTGAGCCGCCACACTTCGTCCAGCACATGAAGACCACCATCCAGTTCCTTTTAGAACACCCCAACTCTGACAGCCTGTTCCCCGGGGGTCAGCCACAGCTCTACCACAGGACTGAGAGGGGGGACTGGGAGAGGGCTGTCTAGTCATTTGATAGAGCCCTACATTACACCTATGGCTCACTGGACCTTAACATGGAACCTGACTGTTTTTGCCTCTCAGCTCAATGGATACACTGTGACACATCCACCCGCTGTCTGTTTTTTGTTCATCGTGTCTTAACATGGTTGGGCATACTGTATGTATGTTGAATGGCTCTCCTGACTCATCTGGCTGGTCCAGTAGAGAGAGTAGAGGAAGTGCAAGGGATTCTGTTCATGCCTGTAGCAGTTAATTTTCCCACTCTTGTGAGGTGGTGAAAAACGTATACCATCTGCTGTGTTGCAGTAAGCTAAGGTTAAAGGGAAAATACGGCCATTTTCAAAATTTATACATGTTAGTCCTATGGTCTAAGACAGTCCAAAAAATATTTGCGAACATGAACAACTCTCTCCAAATCCCAAAACTAGAGTGCTAAAACTCAAACTTGTGATGTCATAGGGTATAAAGTGTGGAGCCCCCTATAGACAATGAATTGGGAGTGATGTTATAGATGACACTGAAAACACCCAGGGGAATGTTCTGAGTATATGGGAACATTTTCTGTTTCACAACTGAGAACACTACAATAGAAGAAGATCATTTGGGTTTTAAAAAGTAAACAAATACTGTGAGTTCACAAAATCAGTCTCCTGTTCATTGTCTATGGAGCAGCTCCAGACTTTATACCCGATGACATCACAAGTTTGATACTTCCTTCTCTGGTTTCTGGCTTTGAGAGAGAGTAGCTCATGTTCACAAATATTGATTGAACTTTACTAGGCCATGGAAATAACATATTGGAATTCTGAATTTGGGTGGTGATCCCCTTTAATGTCCTGCTATGCTTGGCTGTTTTGATAACTGAAGGAAATAATTAACATTGTTGTCTTATGTCCAGTTGAAAAACCTTACCTATCATTTTGTATGGTTTTTGTATAGTGCAAAAACTATGGTTGCACTTTTCCCAAAGCATTTTTTTGGTTATATTCAATTCCTACCTTGCATGCATCCATTGTTCAGGTTATACTGTCAATCAACTTGTAGTATTCAAACTTAATTTTATTGCCTTTTGTCAGTCAGTTAATGGTCAGTTATTGGGTCGCCTTGAAATCAAACCTTGCCTATCTCAAGAAAGTTTTAAGTCTGAAAACTATTACATTTCTGGGAGGTATTAAAATGTAAAACTTAACTTTGGAAATTTATGCACAATATGTATTTAATGGGCAAAAAATCTGACACCACGTGTTTAATCTAAAGCCTGACCTGCTGTTGAGGAATGATTTCAGTTGGGGGAACTTGCTGCAACAACAATTAAGAATTTTTATTTTGGCACTTTGTTTAAAACAGTGAAGCAAGTACTAATTGCTGAGCTCTGCATTGTCGGAAGAGTTGAGCAAAATTTATTTTTCTCCACAAAGGCACCTCCCTGATGAGAATGGAATATATTTCATTACATACTGCTGTATACTTGGCCATGGGTGCGTATGTTTTAGGAAACTGCATGTGTCAATGTGTATAGTGATCTGTGAGGGATGATGTGGATTCTTGTCAAACACAACAAAATATGATTTTACTAGTTTAGTCTTTTTTGAAATTGTTAAAATGAAAACAACACCATATATACTACATAAGGCCTTTTCATCAGTTGTGTTATTCAGAAGGTTGCAAGGTGCTTAAAGCATTCAGTGCAACTTGTTGCAACTTGTGAACATACTGTACCTGTTGCTAAATAAATGTAAATGGTCAAATCTAGTTTCAAATGGTCACGTCTATGTTTTGTGTTCAGAGTGAATGAAGTTGAAAGGGTGGAAAAAAAGCACTTCAATAGAAGAATAGAGGTTTTGCCAACTACTTGGTCCAATGCCGTTTGAGAACATTGTCATTAGTGGGTATTACAAATCACATTACCCATTAACGCCAGGCCAATATACCGGACGATATTAGCCTATATCAATCGATAAATAACAAGAAGTAACAGTACAGAAATGTTCATTACGAGAAAAAAAGTCGTAATATTACGAGAATAAAGTCATAACTTTACGAGGAAAAAAGAAAATACCACGTAAAATTACTGCATTATAATATTATGACTTCATAATACTACGGCTTTTTTCTCATAAACTTCTGACTTTAATCTCCTAATATTACTTTATTCTTGAAATCTCAGATTTATTTTTTTTCCTCAATGTGGCCCTAATACTCCGTCATACCATATACCTACAACAATGATAAATAAAAATGAAAATGTAAACAAAAAGTATTTATCCATTTCCACTTCTGAAAATCCACAGGGAGCCACTGGAGAGGAGCTGAAGAACCGCAGGAGGCTCCGGAGCTGCAGGTTGCAGACTGCTGGGTTAGGGTTAGAGTTGTGGGGGGGTTGAACCCTAACAGCCACTAAAAGGGCTAGAGCCGGCCCTGCTTGACCTCCATTAATATGCACAATACGATACAATAATACGATAATACTTTATTGTCAGACAGGTCTGAAATTTGTTTTGCATCACAGCAGCTCCATTTGCAACATCACAGAAAGGACAAAGACAAGAAACAAGGATACATAGATTTAAACATTACAATCACAGAAGACGATATTCAGGGCCCTTCAACGTACATTTGATCTGGGATTATGCTCCATATTTAGTTAGTTTAGGATTGACTAGTGTACAAAGAGTGCTTCAGTCTAACCTATTAAATCGTGGAACCCTGTATCTCCGATTTGATGGAAACAATTGATATTCACTGTTCAAAACATGATTGGGGTTAGAGACGATGGTGTTAGCCAGCCTTAATATATTATTATGATAGGCTGAGTCATAGAATTTCTCAAGGGGTTGACCCACAATCTTTGAGCAGATTTTCAGGGAGCAGTTTTGACTTTAAAGTAGTGGACAAACTCTTGTATACCATGTTGTATAACAATACTGTAGAACACTCATAACCACAGAAGTAAAAAAACAAAAGAAGAATTTGTTTACTCGCCCCAAAAGACCTGAGGCGGCGGAGAAAGTAAATTCTTTGTTTTGTCTTTTTACAGACAAATTCAATGTGGTCTTTCCAAGATAACAGATGGTCTATCATTACTCCCAAATATTTATATGAAAATAACTGCTGTTTTTTTCGTTATGAATAACAATAAAACCATCTCTCTTGTAATAGTATTTTTTCATAGCAGAGTATGGGGACATGCGAATGGGACACCGACCCGGATTAATTTATACGTTTAAGTTACAAACAGTCACTTTAAAAGAAAATTTTGAAAATATAAAAATATATTTAAAAAATTGCGAGTTGGCGCTCTCATTTTCTGCATTGAGGTAACAAATGAACAAATATAAATAAAATAAGAAATACAGTTATTTATAAAAAATAAAAATCCCAATTCTTTTTTTCAAATCATTGTGATGTCTGATGGGTGTTGGGTTGGGGTTAGAGTTCTGGGGGGGTTGAACCCTAACTAGAGCCGGCCCTGCTTGATCTCAATTAATATACACTATAACCATATCTCTTGTAATAGTATTTTTTCACAACAAAACCAAATCACCTCAGGTAAGTTGTTCTTCTGACAGTTTCTGTCTGTCAGGTTGATTTATCATACATAACCTTTGACCTCAGCTGACTTCTCCATGGTGTCAGTGTTGCTCCTCCCTGAACGTCAGATGGTGGTGGTTTGACGCTCATAGGGGAGTGGTGACGTCACGCAGCACCGCCCCGGCCGGTGGAGGCAGACTGACAGGTCCCGTGCCGGGTGTCGCATGGTGTATGACAAGCAAGTATCCTATCTGACATTATATGACTTTTGCGACGTTCATTGTAGGAGGAAATATTCACATTGTGTTATGCCTTATGCGCCTAAATCCGGACGGTAACACGGTGTTTGAGATGCTGCGGAGGTATTCACACAGAGGTGACGCCGCTGTAAGGTGTCTCATTTAGCTAACATTAACATTAAGTAAACAGTGCATTTCGCTAATTGCATTCCGCCGTGCGACAGTAGCTGTAGAGTATATAATGCACCAGGCGTTTTTCCGCCACGTCCGTCGGTTTCCCTGGGTGACCAACGTCTCGCTGTACGGCTGTCTGTTCGCCGGTGGGGACTTCGTCCACCAGTGGTTCTCGCGCAGGGAGGAAGTGGACTGGAGAGCCACAAGGAACGTGGCCGTGATCGCCTTAGGTTTCCATGGCAACGTCAATTTCTTCTGGATGCGGTTCCTGGAGCGACGGTTCCCTGGCAACTCCATCAGGATGGTGGCGAGGAAGCTGCTGCTGGACCAGACCGCCATGGCACCGATGGCTGTCAGCGTCTTCTACATAGGTCAGTACTGGGGGACTAGTGGGACACAGAGGACTCACTGAGAACCCGCCGGGCAGTTAATGGTTAACCTCAAAACAGATCTGTCAATTTGTAACCTGATCCCAAGTCAGTGCTCTTGTCCTGTGATGTAACGACCAGCAGTTGTTCATTGTCCTGTGAAACATACCTTGACTAGCAGAGGTCACGTGAAAGTCATCACAAAGCAGATATATGCTCCAAGCAGATCATGTTAGACTTCATATTTGTCTTAAAGGAGAGGCTCCTTTAAGACAAATATGAAGTCTAACGTGATCGTGCAGTGGAGTTAAGACTTGGAGGATGTGCACCTTCCAACATCAGGAGTTAGTTTTACACATGCATGGTCACGAGAACTCGAATGCTCCCTTTCAAATTCCTATTATATTACATTAGGAAAAAGTAGTAGTGGTTAGTCTAGGGCTGACTCCAATGCTTCGAATGCTTTGAAGCTTCGACCTTTGCCATGGTATTCAACCTCCAAATCACTATTCAAATGCTTCGTTTTTTAAATATTTTTTATAAATAAGTATTATCCCAAACTAGCCCATGAAATAAGGAATAATTCCACAACATTATTCATTATTCATATTCAACAACATTAATTATTATTAGTTATTCTTCGACGGATATCGCTGATTTTTGTGTGTAGGGGTGTGTGTGTAGAATAGTGCACAGAAGAACTGGTCAGCCTGCCGTGCCTTGCTGCTCTGCGAAGCTTCGAATACCTTTGAATATTTCTCATCGAAGCTTTGGAGCCCAAAAAATGGTATTCGGGACAGCCCCCGGTTATATGTGTAGACTTTCATTCAAACACATACAAAAAGTATATGGATGACCTAGCATAAAAAAACGTATAGTAACTCAAATCTTCAAAGAGGAAACAGCAAACTATATTAAATAGGCAATTCAAATCCCATAATCCTAATACTTAATCAAAACATTGTATGCTGTTTTTGTACTGATATTGTTTTGTGTTGCAATATTTGTGCCAGTGTATCTAAAACACAGCTTGAGAAAACATAATGTGACATATTGCGATGGTGATTATTTCTCCTACTCCTATGAGACATACACACTGTGTTTTTATGGTCCACTTACACTGTCTATGAACCTTCTATCAGTCAAATCATTTTCCAGCTGACAGTCAGAGAATAAGAATGTAATCTTTCTTGTTTTTTTCACCCAGGTGTCAGCTTCTTGGAGGGCAAAGAGGACATCTTTGAAGACTGGAGAGAAAAAGCACTGAATACATATAAGGTGAGTAGGAGCAGAGACAGGCTGTCACAACATGTTCGTCTTGCTAGCAGCATGACCTCAAGTGCTTGCGTCCGAAATGTAGAGCAAGCAGTGACATGTTGTGACAGTTAACTTGGGTAGTGTGCACTCTGTGTACCAAAACTGATCGCTCAAAGAATTTGGAAGACTGTGAATGCAAACAGTTTGTTTATCATGTATTATTTGTTTTTGGGAGAGCTCTACTGATGGCTCTCCTGATGTCATTTAACTCTGATTTGTACTAATTCACATTCATCATCACTCACTAAAGTTGAAAGATGAAGTTTCAGCTGTGTGTGTCAGTAAAGTTTTTTGTAAGCCTACCAATGATTTGTGTGCTTTCTGTTTGTCTCTCTTTACAGACGGGGCTAATGTTCTGGCCATTTATGCAGGTAAATATTAACATCTCCCATGTATAGATGTCAAGGGGGGCAGGTTTGGTTTCAACATCGGTAGAGTCACCAGTGGGGTTTGGAGCGAATGATTTTAGTTCCATTTTAAACTTGGGTCTTTTTGTTTGTTGCATTTGCTTGACTGATCTAAAATTTGGACGTGTTTGTTTGCAGAATGGGCAGTTTTAGAGACATTTGGTAGCTGAGGGCTACGAGGAGACACTCGTGAGCACCAGTAGTTATTTCAGTTTCGTCAGGTTTAATCCTTTCCTCACACAGTGAGTCACAAGTTACTTAAACAAAACAACCCATCGCTATCAATCTGCAGCCGTTCTGTCTTTCTAAAGTGGAACTTGCCAACCCTAGACGCACATTTAGCAGGAAAAAAAGTCAGTTACACCGAAATCTGTGACCGCAGAGAGCCAGCAACACAAAGTCATCTTTTCTGACATCTGTCGTCAGAAAATGTGACCCCACTGTATCTGTATAATAAATGAGGCAAATGTGTCACAGAAAAGGCACAAAACTAAATTGTTTAAAAACATAAATGTATTTTAAATTTTGTAATTTAAAGATATATTCACAAAACCGTAAAAGAAAAGTAAATGATAGGTACAGTGGGGTCACATTATCTGACGACAGCTGTCAGAAATGGTGTCCTTATGTATTGCTGGCTCTCTGCGGTCACAGATTTTGGTAGTCACAGATTGCTGTGTAACACCGGGACCGGGAGAGGCTATGCACAGAAAGCTGTAAGGGGGCCGGGACAAAACCAGGAGAGTTTTTGCCAAAAGCCCTGAAGGGAAACTTCTCCCATGTACAAGACCAACAGAGGGACAGCTGGGAGCGTCACCTCTTGCCACCTACTTGCACTCGGACATCAGAATTTTATCTATATACATATATTAGATTGGTAGATGGGGTGGCTCTGTGTGTGTCTGTTCACTCTATAGATAATACCAGTGAGATCATTCTGCTCTCCCAAAATATTGGTAGGGTCATGTCCCTAACGTCCATATGCAAACCTACACCCCTGATAGATGTTGATGTCCACTTGCTAATGATTCTGAGCTTTCAATCACATCCCACAACCTCATGATGAACCTGGTGTGTGGCTTAGTATGTGGACCTTGTAGAGTTTAGACCTTTTTCACTGTTAAAATCTTCAATTTCTTTATACTTGCATTCATTTCAATAGCTGTTATATGTGATACATTTTGAAAGGCAAACCTGCAGAGCAACCCTTGAATTATTAGACCTATCCCAAATGTCATAATAACACAAGACTGGCAAAGTAACGGCTAAATACTGTGGGTTTAAAGATAGGGTTGGTAGTGTCGTTCAAAACAATTTTTTTTATATTTAAAATATTGAATATCTCCTGCCGGGACCCTGATTAATAGTTATATATCAATAACATTATCGTTACAGCGATGTCTCAAGAGCACAACGCCGGTTGCGGCATGAGTGCTTACAGCAGCTAACTTGTAGCGCTCCGGCGAGGCGCAATGACTGATGGGTAATCTTGCTTGTCAACTGCGGTGAAGAGCTGTTGTTCAGTTCTTCCCTACACACTTCACAGTTCCCTTTGAACTGAGCATTTTTACTCTCTACGGTTTGGAATCTTACTTAACGTGGATGAATACGCTGTGCAATCTTCGCAGGGAACTACCAGGCGATCGAAACGGAGGGTTTCTCTCTAGATTTAGGGACTTTTGGAGCTAGTGCTGCTAGCTACTTTCATTGGAAAACAGTTGGCAACACTAGGCTGGGTTTTTGGTTGGATCATTTTTTTAAATCTAGTGTACTCGTGCTAGTTTCTCAAGATTACCGACCCGGCCTTTAAATTAGAGAGTTTCTGTATAACATCTCACAACAATACTTGCATAGCAATTATTTATTTTTAGAGATTACTACACAATGATAAATCTGAATTATGTATTGATATTTAAACATGCAATATACTAGTATAATGATATAAATATATAATCTTTATTTCTCTCCCTCAGTTCGTGAACTTTGCCTTTGTGCCTCTGTACGTGCGTACCATCTTCACCGGCTGCTGTGCCTTCGTCTGGGCCACCTTCCTTTGCTTCTCACGTCAGAGCGGCGACGGCACGGCCGGTGCCGCTATTGCATGGATGTTCCCTCCTAAAGAGGATGAAGCAGAATCCACAAAGGAGAAAGAAGACGCCCAGGACAAAATAGATGCTTCCAAAGAGGGAACAGTAGCATCTAAACCTACTCAGGACTGAAGTATGTAATGTCAGTGGTTGTAATGGAGTGGGACAGAACATCAAAAGCAGTGGTGTGAACAGGAGACAGCAGGTTCAGTGGATGGCAGTCCTGTCTGCGGTTAATGTTGCACTATCACTGCCAGAGTTCAAAGTCTCCCTGGGGTTAAACTGGGGTCAAATGCTCTAAGGTGCTTTGGGAAACAGCTTCCAGCAAATGGAATGTACTTACAGTATATTTTTTAATATGCATACAGCACATCACTTCCGTAGGAAAATGTAATTCAGTCCTACTTTTACATCCCACAGTGAAACATCACCATGCTTTATTTGTCTTCAGGTTTTGTTTTTTTAAATGCAGTCTTGTGTTCTCACATATCAAACAAGAGAGTTATTCAGTTGGCCATTGAATAAGGGAACTCTGAATAATGAGGACTTCTATGTCTGGGAAGGTAGCTGTGATGGCGGGAATGTGTAAGGTTGATGTTCCACATTCATCTGCTTTACATGTAAAAACTGGAATGAGAGTGAGTTTTAGTTGAGAGTGAGTGAGAATTCATTCCACAATGTGGAGCGGCAGCTAATTTATTAGCTTAGACTTTTAATTTCATAAAATTTGGCAAATTTGTCTTTTTTTTTATTTGATTGAATTTTTAAGGATAGATGGTGTGTACATTGGCAGCCCTCTGTGGTCAACACAGAGGCAAGATAAACTAATGTCCAGTATATTTGGCAAATTTCTAAACATTTACATATCACTCTCTCTTATTTTAGAGATTGCAACAGAATGCCTGATCTTGAAGGACTTTCCCGTTTTCACTCAGGTACAAGAAGTGCTAAACAGCAACGCAGTCTCACAGCAGTTTGTGAAATAGTCACGAAATTTAATCTATTTGATCCATGTACATAGACACGAATTTCCCTTTTTTTCGTGACGCTCAGCACGACTTTCAACAACGTATTTTTCATGCTTTTTCCTACGAAGATTTGGGGTTTGGGTTAAAATAACACCTGAAGTGGCGTAACTTAGGTACGGAAGTTATGTGACAAAAACTACTTAGTTAGCTTTAGGAAAAGATGGGCGTTACGTGATAAATAAATCAACTTTGACTTGTGGTTTCACACGGGACACGAACACGAGTCTCCTGGGCAAAGTCAAGTGACCCACCCATCCACCCTGACCTCCTCTGTACACAGCATTTGCCGCTCTCTATACTTTCTGGTTCACAATTACGTGGATTACATACGAATTGATTTCGTGCTGACCATCACGAAAAAAAATTTAAATTCGTGTACATTTCATGACTATTTAACGAACTGCTGTGCGACTGGGCTGTAAATACACGTGCACACAGGTACCAATAATCCGTTATATAAAAAAAAAACACTAAAACATATCTGAAAATATATTTTTGATTTCCACATTTTCAACCACATTGTGGCAGTGAGATACTACTGAAGATTACTTTGAGTTTGTGTAGTAATGATGACGAAGGTTGTCTCAAACATCCATTTACTTGAATGTGGAAATGCTGCTGGCCTGTCGTCGTACATTATTTTAATGTAACACTGTGCAGTGCTCTCTGTTATATCTCTTTGTTTGCACCATTTCCTAACTATTCAATACTGTTTGCTATTTTATTCATTTTTATGACCTCTTAGTGAAAATGTTACTCTATAGGTTTCCTTGCCGGCAGTGATTCTTGATACTGGGTGGCAGCGTAAAGTCAGAAGCCTCCGCCAAGCAGTTTTCTATAGAGGTCATTTCTATAAATAGCTCAGTACAAGAGCTGACTGTTATTCCTATATATAGAATCTAAAGGGTTTAGGGCTAACTTATCTCTTCTGTCTCAGGCAGATTATTAAGAAATAAATATTTCATTCACCTGTGTTCCCATGTATTACTAAAATTCCTGGTGTCACAGAGACATATGTCTATTTTTTCCCCCTAATGTGTTTGCATATTCAGTCTTATGCATTTTGAAGTAGCATATGCAAGAGACGCTGTGTGATTATGTTATTTGATTCGTCTGAAAGAACTGAATTAATACTGTGAATAATAATTATTATTACAACAAAACCACACTAATCTTTTAAATGGCATCCTTAAGTATAATAACTTATTAGTGTATTATTAGAGTGTTTGTTTCTGATTATTATTATGTATTATGTATGCTGATGTACACTGGAACTCAAAAGGTGAAATCAATGAATATTCCCTTTGTTCATTCATTTTGTTTTGGTATCGCAAAGACCTTTCAGTGCCGTTGACTGTAATGTATTGAAAACAATGACTTGATCACATTTTGCACGAACGCTGTTCTAACCATGGTAGAGATTAATATTTATTGTTGAATAAATTGAAAAGATTCCACTGACTCATTGTGTGTTTACTATAGCAACACATAAGAAATCAGTTAAATATCACATGCTGGTATTATGCTATCAGAGGTGCATCCTGGGTATGTTTAGGCTTGCGTACAGACAGAAATATAACTCGTTCCTCTGTATTACTCATAGTTTAGACGCAACTGCAGCTCTGTCTCCATCTCTTGTGGGAATATATTGAGCACAATGTGTACTTTTCCTGCTGCTGCATGGCTTTTTTGTGTTTCCACTCTCTCTCTTTTTATCTCCCCCTACTTCTAAGACTTCAAACATGAAGCTTTATGCACCTATTAATAAAGTTGTTTCTAAATTTGTAACAGGCTGCTCAAACAGATTCCATTTGTCTAATTTTGCCATATGCAACCAGACTCCCCTTATATGAAAACATCTGGCACTTATCCTTTGACAGTTATTTCAGCCTGACAAATAAATAATAAAATAAGTACATTTCAGAAACACAATGCTCAAAGACCTATTACCTCCTGCTAGCTTTATTATATTATTATAACTTTTTTATTATGGGGGGTGGCAGTAGCTCAGTCTGTGGGGACTTAGGAACTGGAGAATCGTCGAAGGACAGCGGAGGCAGATGATTTTGTTTTCAGATTATCTGTCTCATGCACTGCTGTCGGGATATTTTATAAAAATATTTTTTTGTAATCATATTTGCTCCAATTCAACCCGCTGCAGCTTTAAATGCAGTAGCTAAATTCCACTGTGTGCTTTGCTGTGTACAATGTGTGACAGTAAAATTGGATTTACATCACATTTTACATTTATATTAATAATAAATACCTGAAATATATCACTACGTACAGTTTTGGGGAAATGTTCATAAGGTTAGGGCGCCAGAAAATATCTGTTGAAAAACGGAAAAATACTGTCCGTTAATTAACATAAATAAACTGTAAAAAAAAAACAGTAATTATCGTTATATAATTAGCCGTTATTACTGTAATATTACAAGAAATATTTTAGTTTTAACATATATTTATTGTTAGAATAGTCATACACCATAAATCTAAGACCATTTACATATAAATCACAAATGAAACATGTAATTTTACATTGCAAAAACACAAATTTACATTAACTCTCAAAGGTTTTGCAAAAAAATCTGTATTTTTACAAGAAATATTTTTAGAATTCCATGAAATCCTTTTCTTCTAACATAAATTAATTGTTAAAATAGAGTCATAAACATCTAAAAAACAGAATAATTATCTTTAAAAATGATCAAGAAAAGCTTAAATACAGATAATTACGATTGCGATTACAAAAAAATGTAAATCTAAATCACAAATGAAACGTGTAATTTTTACATTTGTTTTCTGTCATTTTGAAATACAGACAAAAAATTTAAAATTTCTTGAAAAAAAATGTCATGTTTTTTTTTTTACAGTGTACACTAAAAACAAATCCTTGAACAGGCTGATAATACAAACTCCAGTGTGCCTATTGTTTTATTTTTAACATCATCTCGGTGCCAGTGGGTGTCTCCCCAAGTCTTCCCAATCCCTGCCCTGCACTGCGCATGCGCCCTGCATCCTCCTCTCCTCTCCTCCATCCTCTCATCTCTCCATCCACACAGTCCAGGGACCTGAAAGCTTGAATAAAGATGCTCAACGTCTCGGGTCGCTGGAGCCTCGTCACCGGGTGAAACCGAGTTATCTATCTGGAAGGGACACACACACAAGAGGAGCAGTCAGTGAAGGTTCAGCTCAGAGACTCGTTGCATCCTGGTTTCCTGGCACCGACATGGAGCTGAAGAAATCTATTTCGGACACCGAGCGAGCGCTCAGGAGCTACGGCGCCGTGTCGGAGACGGCGTGGACAACAGACAAAGGTGAGCTGCATGTAGGCTGTCTGTTTAGCCAGCCGGTGGTCACAAATAGCAGGCTAGGTAGGTGTCCCTCTGTGAAAGCCCAGTCAGCAGCTAGAGCTGAGCATTGGAACGGTGAAGAGCCTACATGACTCACAAAGGTTTGGGATGGAGGCTATCAATAGGGCCTATTATACTTCCCCTACATGCACACACTATATGGGTGGGCTATTGTGTGGTTTGTGAATGAATTTGGGGCCAAGGAGTATACACCACACATACAGCAAGCCCAGAGCATTTGGAAACTTGTGGTCATTTGATTCAGTCTGATCTGATAAGCATGCAGCTATGAGTCAATACTCTGGTCCTCTGCTCTGATCAATAGGCTATTTAGCCAATAATACTCTGGATTTCACACGAAGAAGAATATTTGAGTTTATGGCAAAATGAGTGAAAGGTTTTAAAAAATTCCATAAACTCACTTTTGGTAATTCATTTTTAATCTGGTGAGCACAAAAATAACAACAAAAAAAACAGTTTCTGCACAATAACAGTTTCTATTGACACAATACAACATCACCACTGGCTATAGAAGCCTACAGCAGCGCTTGGCTTGGGAACCGGAGGGTTGCGGGTTCAAGTCCCCACTGGGACGAAGTATGAACTGAGAACTGGCTCCTGGGCACGGCCGAGATACCCTTGAGCAAGACACCCAGGATCCCCAAAACTGCTCCCCGGGGCAGCTGCCCACTGCCCATCTTATACTGGGATAGGTTAAAGTAAATATCACTGTGTGCTGTGCTGTGTGCATAATGTACCTGGTGACAAAAAATAAGCTTTTCTACTTAAAAATGACTATAAAGCACCTCTCAGCGAAAGATGAACATTGTAAGCTGAAGGACTACTGAATTAGATGTTTCTATTATTTTGTCCCGCGTTTATTTTATTTGTCCAATTTAGGGCTGCAATTATTTTCTCAGTTAATCCATTCATTATGCCAATGTGACATCTTTAAGTTGCTTTTTTTTCTTTCCAACCCACTGTACAAAACCTAAAGAAACGCAATGTACAGTGACATAAAACGGGAAAAAGCAGCCAATTGTCAAGCTTCAATCGGAGAATGTTTTGCATTTAGCTTGAGGCATGGCTGACAGTTATTATATTGTGTTAATTGACTTGTTCAGTAAACAAAAAAACACAAACTTCAGCCTCAGAGGTAAATATAAAGCTGAACAGCTAGTTTCAACAAAAACAAAAATTCTTAGCTGCAGAGCCACTGCTATTAGATGTTTCTATTATTTTGTCAAGTGATGACGGGCGATGAGTGACGCAGACGTGTCCTGGTTGGTTCCACTGACGATAACTCATCACAGGAGAGCAGGGCGTGAAGAAACTTCCAGATTAAGTCAGAGAAGAAGGGGGGAAAAAATGCAGTGGATATTTTTAGACACAGATCCTCACTGTATCTGCTCTGTCTCTGTGTCTACCACAAACATGCACAGACATGCAGACTGAAAACAAGACAGAAGTAAAGCAGAGTACACCCCTCCAGGTTTACCTCCTCTCTTAGATACTGCCTGTGTTTTTATTTTGTTTGTTTTTTTCAAGGGGTGTGGGGGGGTGTCCAGAGGCAACAGCAGCAGCAGTGTATATATACAGTGTGACTGCAGGATGTGTCAGGGGCATCTGCATTGGATGTCATACAGATGCTGACATTTCTCCGTTGTTGAGCCCCGTGCATCCGCTGCACCGCGCACGATCCAAGCTCCCCAGGCAGTTTATTCCTCATTAAATCCTAATCCTGATTTACATTGATGATCCAGTTTGTTTTAATGAAACTAATTCAAGCTGATTAATTAACTGAGTGTGTTGGGAGACTGGTTCACATCTGTAGCTGATGATTTGGAGATAACCTCACCTGTCCCGGATGGACAAGCCGCTTTTAATTAGGAAGTATCGAAGCCGTTTGTTCCTTGTAATGTCTTTAGTGCTGAGTAGGTGTGAGTGGCTTGCTTAAATGAGAAGGAGCTGTGTTAAGACATTAGTGAGCTGGCAATTTGCCACCAGTCGGGACTTAATGCAGCTTAGTCTTATTGATGGTCATCACGTCGCTGGGGTGTGCAAAGAAAAACAGAGAAAAAAGGGATATAAAAAAAACAAAAACACTCCTCAAACTTGAGCTCCTGCTGTGTTTCATGCAGCTCCATGATATAAAGTTTGATTTTTTTGCATCAGCGTCTTTTGTCAGCAGACACGTCTGTTGATGATTCAACATCAGCGAGGCACAAACAAACCGGGCCCTCCTGTGCAGACTTCTGTCTGCTGTGGTGAGTCAGCTCCGTCCTCAGTAAGCATCCATGAAAAGTACCACAAAGGCAGGACGCAGTTTCTGTTGCTGCAGGACGACGAGGAGCTGATCCGGTCCTCTAATGTTACAAGACACAGAGTGGATAAATGTCATGCGTCACATTTGACAGCTGCGGATTAAAGATGCAAATAGTTGGTTTATATTCAGGTGTATGAAGACCTATCAGCTTGTGGACTGGGGATTTTGTCCTCTTACAGAGTAGGCGTGTTATAGGAAGGGAGGATTTATATTCATAGGGACAATGCATGTTAATATTGATATAAATAATAAAATAAGCAAAAGTGGCAAAAAGAATTCGGTTCCAGTTTCTCAAATGTAAATATTTGCTGGTTTTCGTAGCTTTCTGTCATTATAAACTGAATATCTTTGGGTTTTAAACAGTTGGTTGGATGAAACAATACATTTACAGGCGTCACCTTGGACTCTGGGACATTGTAATGGACATTTTTCACTATGTTTTGATATATTATAGACCAAACATAATCAATTAAATCAGCATATCACTCAATAATGGAAATAATTGCTACATGCAGCGTTAATGTTTTTACAGGACACTGACAGCAGGTCAACATGTAGAGGACCAGTTAGATTTAGGGGGATCTATTGGCAGAAATGGAATATAGTATTAATAAGTATGTTTTCTTTAGTGTATAATCACCTGATACTAATCGTTGTGTTTTTGTTAACTTAGAATAAGCCGTTTATATCTACATAGGGAGCGGGTCCTCTCAACAGAGTCTGCCATGTTGCACCACCATGTTTCTACAGTAGCCCAGAATGGACAAACCAAACACTGATGACATGCAACAAAAAGATGCTGAAGGGGAGGAAAGCAGGACAATACACTAAAACACAATCAGCAACAATCAGCAACAATGAAGATCCATACTGTTGTTTGTAAGTTGTAATGTGCTGGTAAGCTTGGTGTGTTGCAGCATTTGCAGTGGTCAGTGCATTGATCAGTGCAGTAAGTGTTTGTTATTGGCAGATATGGAGTGTGTGAGGTCATCAGTAAAAAGCCACAGCTGATCATTGATCCGCGTCAGTATTTTTCTCTTCCTCAACAACCTTCTGTTTTGGAAAAAGAGGATCTCAAAGAGCCAGTATTGCATGCACTTTTCTTCATGTCACACTCATTCTCACATCATCATGCGATTGAAGCCTTTTAATGGAAAGCAGTCATTTGCACCCGAGGCGCTGCTGTGACTTTAGAACGCAAATCACGGCGCTCTCAATCACACATGCTGCTTTCTCTCCAAATATCATGTTCTTGGCTGATGTGTGAAGACACGTCACAGGGACACGAGGTGAGAAATGCGTTTGCCAAGACGCCGACACTGCAAGAAAGTTTTCAAGGGTTAAAAAGATTGTGGATGCCTTTGTCACATGAAATCAAAGGGAAAGAAATGTGCGATTAACATCTCGAATTAGATACAGGCGTCGTGCAACTGGAATCTGTAATTTGGTCATGTGTATTGCAGTTTTTTCTCTCTTTCAAGGTGAAGAGAAGTGTGTAACAGATATGTTTAAAGCAGAGCTGTCCTTGTGGAGAAAAACAATCTCAAGATGTTTCTTTGATTTCCCCCTGCCTGTTTCCCTCCTATCTTTTTTATCCCTCTTTATTCATTTTTACTCATACCCTGCCTTCCCTCCCTCTGCCTCCCAGGTCATTCAGATGTGTCCATGGCGGAGAGCACCATGGCTCCAGAGGAGATCGAGGTGGAGATGGCTCGTATCCAGCGCCTGCGAGAGGTCCTGGTACGCCGGGAGTCTGAGCTGCGCTTCATGTGAGTTGCTGAACTGTCAATTTTTATGTTTTTTTAACACCAAACGTAATAGAGCGTGTCAAAGATGGAATCAATACAGTGTCATAGCAACTCCCTCTGCCGTCCTTGAGTGGATAATGAGCTTTTTCTGTGTTGACACCCTCATGACACGCTGCAAAGACATTCAAATGCTCTTTCCTTGTGATATAAGTTGGCTGTTTTAAGATACTGTTCGATACGGAGAGAGGCAGCCCATTTGTTCATTGATTATGCAGAAGACTAGACCTGCCAATAGCGGCTGAATGAGTCACCATGATGAACTCAATGGCTCCTCATCAACATCAGCTTCAAGGATTATGGATCAGTGTTTGGGATGACACACTGTGTTTATTTCTTCTCTGCATTTATCATGGGAATGTTGAGTCTGCACTTTTCGTACTTTTGAGTACTGAGTTTAGATACATTTTGTATTGTATTGTATTGTTCAATACAGACTAGGGCTGCAGCTTATTAGTATAAATGATTATTTTCACGGTACAAAGGATAATCTCAACATCCTGTCATTTAACCGTCAGATATTGTAAAACTCTTATCAAATACAGTCCAAGATAGAAAAATATTTAGTTTACTTCAGCATATGACAGGTAATAGCAGCAAATTCTGTCATTTAAGTAGCCGAAACTAATTACATTTTTGGTATTTTTGCTTGAAAAAATACTTAAATAATGAATCTAGTATAACTCATTTCAACTAATTGTTGCAGCTCTAATAAAGACTCACAGTACACGTAGGGTTTGGTGATACAAATTGATCAACCGCCAGAGATTTTGACACATCATTTATATATTAAGGTTCTATTGATAACATTGATAACATTCAGGCACTAGATGTCGCATTCTCCCTCCCCTGTTCCAATGCATTTACTTCACAACAAGTCGTTGCCAGGCACTTACCGTCAATCTCACCCATTTATCTGTTTTTTCCACACTAACTGACGACCAATGAGATACCACGTGATACCAACGTTGTTTTACTGTTGGCTCACAAGCCTTGTTAGATGTGGGAATCAAACGTCAGATATCTTCCACAGAGATAAACAAAACATTCATTTTGGACCCGCCAATTTAAAAAAAAATTATATATTCACAATCATAATAATTTTTTTCAGGACAAGCCATAGATATTTTTTGCGCTGTTTCTCAATTTCATTTCTAGAGCTTTTATTATATCACAATATCAATATATTGTGAAATGACATATTCTGTGACGGAGGATTTCACACTCCTACTATATGTGATAAATTTAACAATTTCAGCTTAAAAGATGTTCAACAGCACAGTTTTGTTGTTGAGCTGAAAAGATCTCTTGTTGTTGTTTTTGATATAATATGAAGCACAGCTTTATTTTTTTTGCTTTTCAAAACCCACTTTAAATGAACGAGGAAAAAGCTGCATTACATTATTATGAAGTGTCTAATATTGCATCTTTATAGGACTGAATTAACAGTGGAAATACAAGCCACTATTTGTTTTTCTGTGTTGAAACTGTATCACATTGTCTCAGCGCTGTGACATATGGAACAGAACGGTGTATTTCGTGGGTCATTACACCCCTAACATCCGCGGCGGGATGGTTGACGTGTCGGGCGAAGCTGATACACATCTCAGAGAGCTCACTCGGTTGATGATGTTAATTCACACGCCCACTTGGAAGGCTTCATTAGGCCGCCACGCTGCTTATTGCTTACGTCTCTGTTGTCAGGCTCCGTATGACTCAAGACGGCTCATGAACACACACACACACACACACACACACACACACACACACACACACGCACGCACACATGCACAGTAGCAGATGGAGTGTCAGAGTGCAGAAGCTGCTGGAATCCACAGATAGCATTGAGAGAGTGAAACACAAGGCAGAAAAACAGAGCGAGAGCGAAAGAAGCTGAAGGGAGGGGTCAAGGGGGAGAGAGAAAGAGGAGGGAGGTGTAAATGCAGAGGGAGGAGGAAGAGGAGGCTGTGGATGAGTCATCGGCCTGATCTATCACAGGCAGAATTAAACCTGTGGTAGCTGTCACTGCTCCGCAGAGACAGAGAGAGACAGAGAGGTGGGGATTTAGGAAAGAAGAGGGGGAAATGAGGAGGGCCCGAGGGTGAGACGTCAGGGCTGCAGGAGCTTGGAGAGCAGCGTGGATTGATTTATGTCGCATGCTTTCCATCTTCACACACTCTACTGATGTGTGGCACATCGGGGCCTGAGGCTGTGATGTCTTAATGACAAGTACAAGAGTGGATTTTACAGTATACAGCACCAGGGATTAGTGCTGAAATCAATCATTCAATCGACAAAATAGTTGATTAATCATTCCAGCGACTTATTAATTAAGCAAACATGGCAAGCATTCCTCTTCCAGCTTTTTCAAATGGGAGGATTTGATGATTTTCTCTGATTCATATCAGTTGTTAATTGCATTTATTTGGTTTTATACTTTAGGATTAAGAAATTACATTAAATCAACCTCTAAACCTTATAAGTCTCGTAGCTTTTTAGTCTATTCATTTCAAATCAGGATGTTTTGCACATTTTATTTTTCAGAATAAGCTGAATTATGTGAAAAGAAGAAATATTTAATGTGAAAACATTGCATTAAGGATTTCTGATGAATCACACACACGTGAAATTTAGTTTTGGCCAGAACAAAATTTAGTTACAAAATGCATTTTCTAAGAATTCTGAAGGTGTAATACATGAGAGCTCATTATCTTACATCATACAACATCCTCAAATCAACAGCACAGAAAACTGAACAGCCTCTTTCTCCATCAAGGAGAATGGGACACAAATAAACTCGGATGTGCACATGTTGCTTGGATCGCCATAACAACGCGCAGGGAGGGCATGTGATAGCTCATTTTGTTTGTGAGGACCAGAGCTATTGAGATACAGACCAGCCGGTTCGTGTGAAAGCCTGGGAACTATGGGGTTATATTACACGACTTTGTTGAATACTCAATTCTGATTGGTCATCACAGCGTTCTATGGTCTGTTATTTCTTAATAACGGACCGTTACTATGTATAACGGACCGTTACTATGTATAACAGACCGTTGCTATTGACGCAGTTCTGATCTCAGACTCTGGAGGAACGTTTTTGTTTCAAATTATTGATTTCTTGGGTAAGTAGCCGTATAATAAGCGGGATAATGTACAGCTAGCGGGTCATTGTTGTGAAATAAACCCCTTGAGGGTGATGCAAGTGCCGCATCATCCTGTGGGGGTTTATTTCAACAACAATGACCCGCTCACTGTTCATTATCCCTTACATAGATAACAAATAAAATAATATTTTTTTCCAAGCCATATAGTTGGGATGTTTAATTTCATCTGTGTTATGTATAACTATGGTCAAATTCAAGTTTTTAAAAATGAAGTTGACTGAATTTTCATTTGATCAAAAAGACATAAATATTGGTGATTAGATCCTTCCCACAGATTTGTTCAGCTGTCTGTCTTTCTGCCAGGCTCCACTATACAACACGACTCTGCCTAACATCATCCTGATCAGATAAAGACGTCCAAAGTGGAAGCAGCTAATAATATCTGTTGTCTTTCAATCTGATGGAAGCCAGCGTTTTTTTTTATTTTCTTTGTCGTGTTTTTTTTTTTTAGGATGGATGACATTCAGCTCTGCAGAGACATCATGAGTTTAAAGCAGGAGCTGAGAGTGATTGTCACAGCACCAGGTACAGTACAAACACACACACACATACACACACACACACATATACACACACATACACATATACCTGCAGTCTTCTGAAGAAAACCAGCTGTAAGCATATCAGGAAATAAACCTCTAAGAATTGATGCTCTGTGTGCAAAACTGTCCACGCTACCCTGTTTGGCCAAAAATAGAGTTTTTGGCAGAAAGTGCTTCTGTTAGCAGCTCACCAGAGTCCCATAACCTCAGCAGGCGTCACGGTGATTTATAGGAAGAGTCGTTTCGCTAAACTACGCAGGATTGATCGTAAGTCTCAGGGACGTGGTGGGGGGATGAGGGAGAGATAATCATAAACTGACACACACAAACACACATGCATCATCACTGCCAAGGCAATATGAGCAGAGGGAAGCTTCACAGGCAAGGCGTCCAGAATACATTTCAGTAAACGCAGGATGTTTTTTGCGGTGTGTTTGTGAGTGCGGAATCAATTATTGGTTTAACTCCACAGTCAGTTTATGCAAATGTATGTATATATTTATTATTGGAAATCAATTAACAACACAAAACAATGACAAATATTGTCCAGAAACCCTCACAGGTACTGCATTTAACATAAAAACATATGCTCAAATCATAACATGGCAAACTGCAGCCCAACAGGCAACAACAGCTGTCAGTGTGTCAGTGTGCTGACTTGACTACGACTTGCCCCAAACTGCATGTGATTATCATAAAGTGGGCATGTCTGTAAAGAGGAGACTCGTGGGTACCCATCGAACCCATTTTAATTCACATATCTGGAGGTCAGAGGTCAAAGGACCCCTTTGAAATTCCACACCAAAATGTTGTGTAAGTTTGGAGTGTTATTTAACCTCCTTTGCTAGTATGACATGGTTGGTACCAGTGGATTCCTGAGGTTTTCTAGTTTCATATGATGCCAGTATCTGTACTAGCTTTAAAACTGCGCCTGTTACAACCTAAAAATCACAAGTTGCATTAATGCGTTTATTATCGCGTTAACTTTGGTTTTGGTTAGTTACTTGATGCTTTAAAAAAGGGGTGAAACGTCTTGAGGGGTGAAACGTCTCTCTGCGGCCGTGATCAGTTCACAATTGGTTCAGGCGGGTGACCTCGACACCGCGTCTCCACCCCCCGATCACTACTGCGCAGACTACAAATGACGTCAAAATCTCAAGTCGGCACCTCCGGTATATTTTGGCTTCACTTCTGTACGGTGGAAGGATGTGGAGCCGTGTCGTCCATCTTTATATACAGTCTATGGTTTGTAATTGTGGAATGAAAACTTCCCCCAGGCTGGTAAAACCACCAAATGAAACATGACCTCGCTGTCCTCAATGGTGGCTGCGGCTTTTATTGGATTGCATTATATTGTAAAGCATTGCTATTATTGTGTCGGCTCTCTATGCATTTGGGATTACCGGTCACACAAAGCCGGCCCCTCGTTGACATTCCCATGAGCCACTGGGGCCTCATGTATGCAGTTGCTGGGGGTTCTGGCAGCCCATTACTTCACTCCAGCACAATGAGAGTCATGTGACAAACAGACCCTGCGGCCTCTCTGACATTGAGATTTATACGTTGTAGCCGTGCGCCCCTCAGATTGCTCTGCTCCCGATGGGAATACACACTGTAGCTGCACTGCTCCACTTTGTTTCCGGATGGGAGAAAGAGCTGATGTTTGCAGTCATTTTTCAAACCCTCCTTTCTACCACCCAGCCTAGATACCAACCAGAGTCAGACAACCTACCTCTGCAACTGTCTGCGCATGTGTGTGGGTGTGCACTTTGTTCTGTTTATGTCTTTTTCTGTGCTTCGGAGTGTGAAGGTTAGAAAGCGAGACAAAGCAAAGAGGATGCTGCTATCGTAGATCTCTGACTGTGAATGCAAATTCCTTTAATAAATGAAATAAAAAACAGAGCTCTCTAAACATTTGCATAATTAAGTCAGTGTCTTATTTGTTATAAATTATACATGAGGGGAGAATTTAAAAGGGTCTGTTTGTGATGTGACTGACTCAGTGTTTAAGAGCCGGCTGACTTTGCTGTAAGGTCAGCTTGTTAAGGTCGACTAAATGTACAAAACCTGCGTTTATATTTAAGCGAGGAAGTAGAATATGACGTTTTCAGTTCAGTCTGCTTGTCCCTCTAGTCATCCATGTGTTTATTTGTTTATGACTTTCATTTTCCTTCTCCCTCCCACCCCCCAGAGAAAGAAAAAAACAAGAAGCACAGGCAGCGGGAAGAAGAGCTGATCCTGAAGATTCATAAACTGGTGCAGAAGAGGGATTTCCTGGTCGACGATGCTGAGGTGGAGAGATTAAGGTAGAGCGCTCCCACATACAGGCACAGTTAATATCCGGGATGTGATCTGTGGGAGTTGACTGACTGCTTGTTTACTCAGATACTGTTGAACCGCATCCACTGTTTGTTTCTTCTTCTGTTTGATAGACATACTGTATAGGAATGGTTGAGAAACAGCAGGAAGGAGACTCATTAGAGTAAATGTGAGCATGACTGAAGGCGAGGGATGGGGTCACTTTATCATCACAGCACTGACTGCTGTGTGTGTGTGTGTGTGTGTGTGTGTGGGAGGCTGACTGACGACCATGGCTCCGCATGTCATTTTCTACTTCCTCCTCCTCCTCCTCCTCCTCCTCTTCTGCTCCCACAGGGTGACACAGAGATAACCTTCAGATAGACGTGATATGAAATGATGTGAAATCACAGATTTAAAACGCTGGATGAGCAAATGGTGAAGTGTTTCTGAGCAACTTTAAAGGCTCATTTTAAAAAAGGGGACTGCAGATATGCTTTTGTCGTTGGTTATTTGGATCAGTTTAATCAGAGTTATTCTTTATGATGCACTGAGTCACCGTAGATAAGTGTGTTACACTGTGATAACGTTGTCAAAATCAAAGCCGCGTGGAGTCCTAGTTTGTGCTTGTCGTGTTTTAGCAGTACAAGTCACAGAGCTGAGCAGCAGTTCTTCTGAAAGATACATCCCTGACAGTCTTTGATCAGGGCTAAGCTGGGCGAGGCGAGGCTATGCTCTGGGAAGCTGCACAGTGGTGCTTTGAGCTAAATGCTAAGTCAGCACACTAACATGCTCACAATGACAATGCCAACATGCTGATATTTAGCAGGTAGCCTTTAATGTCTTCCATGTTCTCCTCAAATAGTGTGTTTTTAGCATGCTAACATTTGATATTACACATAGGCTAACAAATTGAACTTTTGACCTGAGGATGGTGCTAGAAGTGAAGATATCAGCAACGTTATTACAATTCATCATGACATTTTATTCAAAAACACAAATGTCATAGACATGTTGGTGCTAGAGGAAAAGTCAGCGGATAATTAAGTCTGCACCAAAATGGTGGACTGACGGACTGGCATTGCCAGAGATACACAGTGTCTAAAATCATTGTTTTCTGCAGGATAAAAAAAATTATATATATATATATATATATATATATATATATATATATATATATATATATATATATATATATATTTATATATATATATATAAATATATATATATAAATATATATATAAATATATATAGATATATATATAAATATATAAGTATATATAAATATATATATATATAAATATATAAGTATATATAAATATATATATATATATAAATATATATAAATATATATATATTTATATATAAATATATATATATATATATATATTGAACTGAAATATATATATATATATATATATATAGTATATATAGTATATATAGTATATATATAGTATTAAACCTGTATGCACAGCTAAATGTGATTCAGCCGTGACTCAATTTTTATTTTTGGGGGGGCTTTTATGCCTTTAATGGAGAGAGAGACAGTGATAGTTATGAAAGGGTCAGAGAGAGGGAATGACATGCAGCAAAGGGCCGCAGCGATAAGAACTCAGCCTCGGTACATGGGGCACCTACTCTACCAGGTGAGCTACCAGGGCAGCCCCTCACTATGATTTTTACACCTGTGCTTTTCCTACTGTGACATTTCAAAATGTCGTCTGTGAAAAAGGTCCAGACTGCGGTTCAGGTACATAAGGCTATTAAAACCACCCTGTACTGATCCTGCATTGTATTCAAACAGCTGACTATATGGGACTGTATCTTAAACTCAGGGAGCAAGAGGAGGACAAGGAGATGGCTGAGTACCTCAGACTGAAGCTGATGCCCCTGGAGAAGAAGCTCAAAGCCACACAAAGTGAGTGAAAGAAATGACACAACACACAGTAAGAGAGAGGCTTTCACTTCCACAGTGTGATGATCTTTTTCTCCTCTTTCTTTATTGCAAGATCCTCCGAAGCCTAAGAGACAAATCCCAGAACCGCCTCCGAACAAACCATCCATCACCAAGTCAGGAGTGGCCATCATTAAGGATTGCTGTGGAGCCACCCAGTGTGCCGTCATGTAACTGACACTAGACCTCTTTATGACCCCCGGCGTCCCCGTGTCAACACACTCGCATGCCATACATCACTTCCTGTGACTCAGAGAACCTGGGTTAACTGTGTATTCCCCTCGAAACTGTTCAGGAATCAGGTTTGTGATTAAATCGCAGATAAAGTTTCAGCCCAGAGTCTGGGAGCTGATCCCTAATCAGTGCTCGAGGGAAACCTTACAATAAGGAGCTTCTGTGAGTGAAGTGTACATGAAGAAAAGATAAAAGGGAATTGAAAATGTAATCTGATAAATATATGTCTTAAATTAGATTGGGTCATTCCATCATGTAACGTTAAAACAGTAGAAGGATTTACAGAACTTCAAGCACAATGTCCACAAATTGAAGTGCCGGGGTTCTCTGTCTCACAGTAAAAAAGACATCTGTTATCGTCCCATCATGTTTGACAACGGGTATTTATTCTTCCATTTCAGCCCTTTAACATCAACCAGTGAACCTCTTTCACTTTCAGGAGACCCACAACTCTGTGTTTGTATCATCGTTCCCGGGTGTGACTCAGACAAACAATATGGCTGCCAATTAAGTGTCTGGTATATACAGTAAATACTAGAGACGGGTGGCAGCCCGTTGATGCTTTTGTTCTGGAGCTGGGCAATATTTTTGTCAGCACTTTAATTCACCATCTGTGATTCTGTAATATCTGCTGTGCTGCATTTAAAGATTTGGCAGAGTCAAAAAATCTGTGGTGGTCACTGAAAATACTTCATGAAAATGGACTCTGCAACGTTGCTACAAAGTCGGGTCATGTTAGGTGCATCCAAACGTTTGCATTTCACTCTATAGAAGCTAATGCTTACTGGCATGCCACCTCATATGACCCACTTTTGTAGCACTGGTTCTCAACCTATTCATTATTTTGGTTAACCCCTGTATATGCCAACACTTGAAAATAGTTTTAGTCAACTTTTTTGTTATTATTTTTGTTTTTAAATCAACCACTATGCTTGCTCATATTCTCCAGAGTCACCTCATTTCACCCATCAGCTACCGGGAATTATTGACTGTGGTAGTATCATCATAGTTATTATGGATATTGCTGACACAAACAACTTGCATCCTCTGAATTTAGTCTTGCGTTTTTATGATAAACACCAGGAAATGAATGCATCCCTCTTGTAAATGCCTCCTATAGATGGTGTATGTTTCGAGTGTATTTAGGACATTAGTGACTCCTGTCAAGCAAAGTGTTGTCACTTTACCTTCCATTCTAATAACTTAGCGTTCTGTAGTAGTAGTGAATTTATGAAGGTCCTTGAGTTGAATATTGAACAAATATGCAGAAAATAAGCTGAAACTACCTGTACATACATGTTTAAATAAAGAGCATCTTTCAAGAACACGCTGGTGTGATTTTACTGCAGTTATTCGAGTCTCTCAAACAACCGCAAAAAAACATTGAGACCAGGCAGAATTGATGCTTGTGAAATTTATTAACAGAAATCTTTTTTTTTTTGGTCCCTTAACAACGTTAAGACAGTTACAGCGACTTCTGGTGAGTAAGGGGGGGACAAAAAAAATAACCACAAGGCAGGCGTTTGAAGGACACTGCTGAATAAAGGAAACCTTTTCTTGAACTGTAGAACTGTTGTGCGACGTGAAAACTGAATAAGCAAGAAGGTCAGATACAGTTAAACAAAGACACATTAATACATGTTTCGACCCCTCCTGGTTCACTACCTAATTTCACGTTTATATTTCATGAACCAAAACTATGCAAAAGTGCATATTTTGACAGGCACAATAGCTTCTCAATGATGTAACTAAAACGGAGAGAGAACGCTAAATAGAGAAGTTACATTTTTCCATCCGAGTTAGTTGCCACTGCAGTGCTCTGAGGGAAAGCTAGGGTTTTGTTCAAAGTCACAAAAAGTAATACATCCACCATGTGAGCATTCTCAGCCCCTTTCTATCATTACCAATTCTAAATCAATTACTTTTCTGAGCTGCTCTTTCCTTTAAAGAGGTTTCCAGACAGTCAGTAAAACATTGCAGGAAGACCTGAACCCTGACTGCCCTAATTAAAAACATTTTGATTGTCATTTCAGACAGTTTGGTGAGTTGGCAGGTGGAATCTCTCAGCTTTAAAAAGGCTTTTCATACCAAAATCAAGTCTGACAAAGAAAATTATTAACACTGGCTAAAGAAGTAAACACTGAAACTGGACAAAAACTGATTAAATGGGCTCTTACCCATTCTTTGAACCTAACCCAAACAACCGTGAGACTTCAGCGGCGCCTCGGTCGTGCTCAACTTCACGGCAGCGGACATTATTTGGTGGCAATTCGGCAGCCAGCAGTCTTGTAAACATTCGAGACGGAGGAAAAAAACAACACACATCAGTAAGTAAAAACTCCTCTATGTAAGATGTGAGGGATGGGGAGGTACGATGGCGATTCCTTTGGCACCGTGGCAAATACAAGCCATTGTAAAAGCCCGGCAGATTCCAGAGAGCCGCAGAGGGTCCTCTGTGTGCACGTCACAGTCTGTTCAGGAGGCTGCCCAGAACCCCCATGGTGCTCCACAAACAGCCTAACCGCCTCCCGACCCCATCTCTTTTTCCCTAAAATCTCACAACCAATCACCTTGTCATTAAAAATCAAAAACTCAGGAGTGCTCACTGCCCCCCCCCCCCCCCACCCCTCGAACTCTTCAACTCAGGCAGTGGACATCACCGCAGACGCAGTGCTTACCAGCAACAAGGTTAACTCTAAAAACCTTGAGCGTTTATGTGGCAACTGCAAGGGTGAACTCCAAGATCCCCTAAAACATGGTGGAAATAAAAGACTGATCTTAAAGAATGTCTTACTCTCATCCGCTCCTTGTCTGCTCCTCCTGGGCTTACACCATGCATAAACTCATTTATGCACACCATGCACATTTCACACCACCTACTCCAGTGTAAACCACACACACAGACAAAACACAGCTTAAAAAAAAAAAAAACCCAACACAAAACACACCGGCTGCTGGCAAAAGCCGAACAATCAAAGTACATCTCAGTTCCTGCTGCCTGAGCACACATCTGACCGGAGAATTAAAGAGCCACCCTTTTTCCCCTTTCAGGCCTTCATTAGTGGCCCCGGAGAGACAAGTCAAAAATCTTTGCAATAAATTAAGTCGAAGTGCAACAAGAATAAAAATTCCTGAGAGCAGTGCTTGTCGCAATCAATCAAAACCTCGCCATCGATGCTTTACCTGTTCAAAAACCTGTTAGCTTCCGTTAACGAACGCCACAATCGGAACTGTTTACACCAATGTTCGGTCTCAATCGTTGAATTGCCACCAAATACATCACACATTTAGGCCGAACTCTTCCACGGACTACTAAATACCCTGCATAATATAAAATGAACTGAAAAACTGTCCTGAGGCTACTTAACAGAGACAAAAGAGGAGAAATACCTCAAAGAGAAGCTACCTCTTTAGAAATCCTTAGTACTTTACCCAAGAGAAGACGGAAACAGGCAGGAGCTTAGCGGCCAGTTTGGTTGACATGTCTACAATTACCTACAAAGCAAAATCTCCCAAAATTTGAAAAGGAGTTTAAAAATGAATGAATGTCATAAATTAAATGCTCTGTCTTTGGGGATACGGCAAGGAAGTATACATGGAGGTTTCTCAATATGGGATATGAACTATAAACCTTCTGTTATTTGTCAGTTTTATAATCGGAGAATGTGGGTAAACTCCATTTCTTGGATTTAACATAGAAAACTTAAGTTACTCATCCCTAGCATTTCTCCCGTTACCTAATACTCTGTATACAGTGACAACCAACTCAGCTTTAGACTCTGCAGATGAAGAGATGCACATGGAAATAGAATTTAACTTCCCTGGAAGGTGAAATCAAACACAGGCTACAGTAGATGGATTTGGCAAATTGAAGAATTGCAGGTAAATCTGCAAGAAGAAAATCACAGCTTGGTGAACATCATCAGTAGAACACGCTGAATGTGAAATTAGCAAACAGAGAACAAAGATGGCCGATGAGCGGTTAAGAAGAAAGCAACAGCCTGGTAAAGGATGTAGAGGGGACAACACCAACGCTCCTCCAACGTCTGGGGTCACTTCTGTGTTGTGTGGTCAGTGTAGCCGGTCAACTCTTGCATGTAGAGTTACACTATGTGTGAACTAGTATTGCTTTGTGTGTGTGTGTGTGTGTGTGTGTGTGTGTGTGTGTGTGTGTGTGTGTGTGTGTGTGTGTAAAAAGGATCAGAGGCCTGCCGTGAACGAGAAGTTGGCAGCTAGCTTAATTCTGCTGCGTGTGGCTCTTCTGCTGGGACTGTCCATGGACAAGGGGGTCTTCATGTTGGGGGGCGGCGGAGGTCTGTCGTCCGTGCTGCCAGGCGGATCGGAAGTGATGTCAGCGATGGCTGCAGCTGCCACATCAGGTTCATCACTCACTGAAATCACACACACAGGAGTACAGACTGAACTTACACCTCATGAAAGACAGGAAAGGTGCAAATAAAAGTGTGATGTTCTCATTATAATGTATTTTTGTTCCCTTTTGTTTTGCCTAAAACTGTCATTTTTAAATCTTTCTCAGACACCTTTTTTGATAACTAGAAAGCACTCGGAGCACATATCTGTGCCAAGGCCATATAATCCTCAAATTTGTTAATTTGTTTAGCCAATTGGAAATCTTGAAACTTTTAAATAAGGATCTGGATTAGATTCAAAATGCAGGCTGACTGGTTTAGGGCACCATCATCTGGCAGAATATTACCATTATTAGGGGCCAAACAAAAACAATTCCTACTTGTATCAAATCTAGAGGCTACTTAATGCATGTAATGTTGAGAACCTGATTTAAGTAAAAATGTCAAAGCTGCCATCTCACAGTCAAAGCAAAGGGTGACTTTTACTTGCAATACTACAATTAACCCCCTGAGACCTGCGATCGCAACTGACTTTACTGTCTATATGAGGCTGTAGTAGGTTCAGTTCTAGAGGTAGAGTGAAACTCTAGTGAAACTAGAACACCTAAGGGATCCATAGGTAACAACCAAGCCATGCTAGCTTGTCAGCAAGGGGGCTAAATGACGCTCCAAAGTAAGACTATATTTTTGCGAGGAAAAACTGGCATTGCCATTTTCAAAAGGGTCCCTCAAGATATGTGACTGAAGTCACGAGTCTCCCCTTTACAGACATGCCCACTTTATGATAATCACATGCTGTTTTTTGAATGCAGTATAAATGTGTTATTTTCACCTATTCTAAAAATGGTGTATTTGAATATCTCTGCATACTGGGGTCCCTACACAGTCTTGGAATTACATAAATTGGGTATCACTGTAAAGCTGAGACTTATGTGGATCCAATGAGATCAATTAAATTCATGTGTGATGATGTTAGTCCCCATAATAGCCATTTTATTGTAGTGAGACCATTTTTTTAAACTTGACCTCACTGTATAAAATGACCTGTGGTGACCTCTAGGATAATCACAGCCTCATGAAACGTTACAACCACAAACTAGAGACCTAGAGCATTCAGAGGATGGATGGCTGCCCTAGGTAGATTGACAATAAGGGGGTTTCTGAGCAGTTTCCAGAACAGAAGTGCTCACCATCCAATTGTCGAAAAATGCAATTCTAGCAGAAATCTCAAAATGTCAAACGTTTTTGATACCAAATCATATCATGGCTTTTTCTATGGTGTTCCTTGAGGTCCTGGTGTTTTAATGTTGTATTTTAGAGGGATTATTGTTCATTTTTATCAATTCTCGAGTGGAAAATTTTCAAAAACAGCTCTATTGTTGGTCTTAGAGCGTTAATATCAACTAATATGGGTTTAAAATGCAATACAAATATATCAAACTTAGAACATTGAAAACTGACCTTTTGGTGGAGTTTTCTCCTCAAAATGAATCAGGTCTGTGTCCTGGAGGAGAACAGGGTCTGGGTGGAGCTGAGGTGACGGTAGGCAGGATGGTACAGGACCACACAGTAGGTCTACTGGTGATGTCAGACACAGCAGCTCGGATTCTATCACAACATCGCCACCTGGCAGGTAAAAGAACATGATTTAGTTTCATCTATATTTTATCTGAGAAAGAGCAGGGCTGATCTTCAAAGCTGTGCTTCCATTGCATGATTTTCATCATCTCTGTTAACAGTTTTAAAATGTTTTAATTACTTCACTATATTTTTAATAACAAACCACAAAAAAAGGAAGAAATATATCTTGAGCAGTTTATGTAAGGGATAATGTACAGCGAGCCGGTCATTGTTGTGAAGGAATCCCCAACAGGGCGCTGCTGCACCCCGACGCGCAGCGGGTCTCTCATCATCGCCCTGAAGGGGATTCTTTCACAACAATGACCCGCTAGCTGTACATTATCCCTGTACAAAAACAGTCTGCCAGAGTTCGACATCTGAACTGCGGCCATAGCAACGGTCTGCTATACATAGCAACGGTATGTTATACAGAAATAACAGACCACCATGATTGACCAATCAGAATCGAGTATTCAACACAGCCGTGTAATAAATATAAATACTTGTGTGACCCATGTTACCTGGACTCTGGGTTCCAGAAGTTGTGTTGCTGATCGGGCTGTCTCTCGGACTCTCCATGGTCTCTCCTGGCTGAGGGCTGTTGGGAACTGAAGGGCTTGCCCTTGCTAAACAAAGCACAAACACCCCCAATATTATACAGCTTCCATACATTGTTTAAAGGCCCTGACACACCTGACAAGCTCGACTTTAATAAATGAAGCATGCTATGCCGTCACCTTTACCTTTCATATCGTTCTTCAAAACGATAATCCTCTTGTGACCATGCCCTTTGATCCACACCACCTGATGACACGTCATAAAACAAACAAACTATACAGATGAGGCAGTGTTATGTTAAAACTATGGACCTAAACAAAACAAATAACGAGAGAAAATTGATGATGAGTATGAGATTTAAGTAACACTGGCAGATCTCACACTTCTAACTTATCTATGTGACAGTCGAGTCAACATGGACAAAGTGTTAAAGCTTCAGTAGGCAGAATGTTTTTGGCATCATTAGCCAAAAATTCCATAACCTTTCAGCATATTGTAATTCAAGTGTTCTGAGAGAAAACTAGACCTCTGCACCTCCTCATGGCTCTGTTTTCAGGCTTTAAAAAAAATCTAGCCTGTGACGGGAGACTTTGGCCAATCACAGGTCATGTCAGAGAGAGCGTTCCTATTGGCTGTGCTCCGACTGGTGGGAGGTGCTTGGTATTTCCTCAACTGATCTCAACATGGCTGCCGGGTCACAAACTTTCTCATTTTACAGCTAAACGGTACACTACAAGATGTTTCTTTGTTTATTTTTTTTATGCGAGAAATAGGCATTACAGTAACAGAATATTGATTCATATTTGATCAGCGCTGCCTAGTTTGACCGGAGTAGGAACGCTCTCTCAAAAGCGGCAAGGCTCCAGCTCGGCTCTAATTTGTTGTTTTCCTCTGGTCTGTGAAATCTTGTAGATGCCATTAGGAGGACACAGAGGCACATAATTTTTTTCAGATTACCTGTCTCATGCACTACCATCAGGATATAGTGACCGTTTTATAAAATTAACTTTTTAAAATCATATTTGCTCCATTTCTACCCACAGCTGCTTTAAGTTCTAGACGTACTACAGTAAAAGTGTCCAATGAAATGTATTCCCACCTGTGGAATGGCGCTGAGCAGCTCATCATTGCTGGTATATCCATAGGAACGTGGTTCAAGGCTGCAGCCTGTAAATTTGTTATAAGCCCCCTGGAACTCCGTCAGGAAGATCTGGTTGTAATGGTAGGTGTGGAGCAGGCCGCGTACGCTACGGGCGAACTGGTAAAGCCCGGTCAGCCTCACCCACTCACCACCACTACTACTGGCAGTGATGCCAGCTCTGTTGTCATCACTTTCCTCATGGTACAACTGTGAAAGAAGAAAGATCTCATACAGTCAGTTGTGCCTCTGTGTGGGAGTACAGGTAAACTATGCAATAAAAATGGAGACACATCGAGGTGGAGAGAAAATGTAACTGTAGGACAGGGCTGCACGATTATGGCCAAAATGATAATCATGATTATTTGATCAACATTGAGATCACATTTATTTATCACTACTATTCATAGAGTTAAGAGACAAAATATTTTTAATACTTTAAACAATTCTATTGCAACTTCACATTTAAGTAAACAGAGGGCTGCTTTCATTTTCATGTCGCGCTTCATTACAACCATCAAAAATTCGAAATGTTATCCTTTTATTTTGTTAATGTCATCAATCATGGTTATTTGCATAAAAACACAATTCAAATGATTCGGAAATAAATGATTGTATTTTTATTTACATATTTTCTTCGATTAAAAAAAAGGTCTCATGGAAAGAGGCAATGCACAAAGAGACAGAAAGTAATTTTTACTTGGAGGTAAGCGACAGTAATGCTAACAGTACACAAATGCAATGTTTGGTGGTACGTATGTCGGAGTTTAATGTTTACTACTTTTGCCAGGCAGCCTACTTTCCTTTCCGTTACCACTCCTTCACTTCTTGCTTCTCCACAGAATATTTTGTTTGTACGCCTTCTGGTGTTTCGGAGCATATTGCAACGAACAACGCGGCTCGTGCCATGATGTCTCACGTAAGTTTAAACAAAGCTTTAGGAAGTTAAACAGGTCATATTTATCCCTCTCTATTATCTATTGTATATTGCTGTGAAAACATCTCCTTCAAACAACTGGATATATTCAAGTTTCTCACCAAAAACTACATTTTACAAGATTACATTTGAACGCATCATGATAGTGTTATTATTTACCATCACCCGATACTCATTCTACTGAGTAGAGCTTGAACACATCATAATGTAACAGAGCTCTTTAGCTCCGTTAACGGAGGCAACATTGCTGCTGTCGGCAGACGAGCCGGTCCCTGTGATTACTCTGAGCGACATGTATGGAAATGAATTACAATATAATATGAGTCTGATTAAGTTAGTTGTTCCAAATGTTTTAAGGTTATTCCACCACGTCTTATTTTGGACTTACAGTTGTGACAAATTGCAGCTTTATGTCTCCTTCACTCACACTGAAGAACTTCCACACCGTGGGAAGCCAAAATCGTGATCACAATTAATATTCATTAAATTATGCAGCCCTACAGTAAGACAGGAAAATGTAGAAAGCTTTGAAGGAGTTTTAAGATGTTAACTTTTCCACTTACCTCTACGAGGTAGGGCAAGCTCTTGAGTAACTCGCTGAGGGAGAGGAACCCATATTCACATGGGTTAAGCGGGGCTCCATAGACAGCCAGGTAATGCTGGCTCAGCTCCTCCACTTTGAGACCCCTGGTGACTTGCTCCTCCTCTTGGGACATGAGCAAAGCCAGTAGCTGAGAGGTCAGTGAGCGCAAAGACTTCCTGTTGATCAACTGCACTTCCCGACCCCCCGAGCCATCCACCACCTTGAAATTGAAAGAAAACTTGTTTATTTGGTATATTACTAGTGATTTAGAAACAAATAATGGTCTTAACCAAGTGAGAACAGAACTATGATTATTCACCATCAACAGTGAAGTAAAGCATCTGCAAGTTGCTCTAGGTCACTCAAAAGAATACATTTTCCAGGAAGTCAGAGTTGATTTAAAACATCGACAATATAAAATAGAATTGTTGGTGGGGTGACGTTAGTCAGACAAATTGACATGTTTCAATAAGTTCGGAGGAATTCATTTCAAATCACCAGACCTATTGCTAATGCGACACTT
The DNA here is from genome assembly GCF_015220745.1 of Sebastes umbrosus. Taxonomy (NCBI): domain Eukaryota; kingdom Metazoa; phylum Chordata; class Actinopteri; order Perciformes; family Sebastidae; genus Sebastes; species Sebastes umbrosus. The sequence continues at coordinate 30,937,811 of NC_051271.1, read as the reverse complement.
GGAAGGCCTTTGTTTCTTGTAAGGCTGTCAAAGTTAACATGATAATGTGTTGACGCAAATACATTTTAATGCCAATTTCTTTAACGCATTAACACAACTTGTGATCTTTAGGTTGTAACGGACTCAATTTTAAAGCTAAAGTGAAGACCATCACATGAAACTTGAAAACCTAAGGAATCCATTGGTACCAACCATAACATACTAGCTTGATGCAAAGGAGGCTAAATAACGCTCCAAACTGGCATGGCCATTTTCAAAGGGGTCTCTTGACCTCTGACCTCAAGATATGTGAATGAAAATGGGTTCTCTGGGTACCCACGAGTCTCCCCTTTACAGACATGCCCACTTTATAATAATCACATGCAGTTTGGGGCAAGTCATAGTCAAGTCAGCACACTGACAGCTGTTGTTGCCTGTTGGGCTGCAGTTTGCCATGTTATGATTTGAGCATATCGTTTATGCTAAATGCAGTACCTGAGGGTTTCTTGACAATATTTGTCATAGTTTTGTGTTGGTATTGATTTCTAGCAATAAATATATACATCCATTTGCATAAAGCAGCATATTTGTCTACTTCCATGTTGATAAGAGTATTAAATACTTGACAAATCTCTTTTTAAGGTACTTTTGGAACAGATAAAAAATGTGCAATTCATTTGTGCTTAATTTCTGTGTAATTATCTTCAAAGGCTAATTAGAAGCAGCGAAAGGAACAACAAAACCGAAATAGAAAAAAACACAACTAATCATTAAAGGTGTTCTTTACCTTGACAACATGGCAGAGTTTGGTCAGCAGAGCCGGCAGGGAGCTGGCATCATAGTCCTGCAGGCGGAGTCCATAACCAAAGGTCTTGCTGTACTCAGTGAGCAGCTGGCTGACAGGAAGGCTGGAGTTTTTCTGAGCACGAAGCAGCTTGACCAGCTGAGCCGCCAGAGCCTTGATACACTCCACTTCTGTCAGCGTCAGCCCTTTCTCCTCACCACACTCCAACACCTGACGAAGGTAGGGTACAGCTGTTAAATCAGTGTTCAGGCAGAGACAAAAGGAAGAGGCATCTATGCTTGATTTATCAATCCAAGCACATGTCACAGCCTGATGTGACCCAGAAGGTGTGTAAATGACAGGAGGAGCAAATACCATGGGAGCCGCCTAATGATTATTGGATATTAGCAGTCAGTTTGAATTAGAAAGTCGGTTCAAAGAAACAAATGTAAATGTATGACTGAGATACGTAGAACTGTCACAGTCTTGAGATAAAATCCTGGTCACTGCCATAATTTCTCTTGGCTGCACATTGCACAACATGGAGGGACCATCATTACACACCAGAAATACACTTCGATTCCTCATAGTTAGGATTGGAGCACTAAGGACCAAAAGGAATTATACTGTACAGACACACAGGTTGCGTCTGAAATGCCATACTAACATACTATTTAGTAAAAAATACAGTAGAGATTTTTTTAAATGTACGAAACCTTAGTATGAAACCAATAGTACACAAATTGCATACCATTTCCAGTGAAATATTACAGTATGCAAATGCTGGAGACTATGGCGGCATAAATATCCCACAATGCAATGCAGTAGTGACCACAAGACATTGACAGACAGCTCTGTAACATCAATAACGCTTCAATATAAGTGCAAGTTTAGGATTTCATTTTGCTAGGCGTAATAGTAATAATTCAGACTTTGATTCCCACAAACCATCGTTTTGGTCACATCAGGTTGGCACGGGTTACCATTACGGCTGGGACAATACACCCATCTCCCGATTCGATTCTATGACGATACTCCATCGGGGCCGTTTGAATGCATTTAACATAAATGTCAGTATATGGGTGCTCTACAGTTGTAGCGTCGGCCGATTTGACCACGGAGATGTGAGTGACGGCTGGCTTGACCGCACGTTAGCGCAATACGATAACGTTTCTGTCCATGACAGAGTTAGCATGCAGCTTTAGCCGTGATGTCTAGCTCTGCTTGTCTGGCAATGTGTGATTCCCAAATTTCTTCACTTTACTGTATGTGTAGTGTTTACCACTTTGGATTTAAAATGTGAGGGTGCAGGTTGTATCCACATGAATCCTCAGCCATTTTCTACTTTTTCAGCTCGCTGCGGCCGGCTGCGGTTTGTTTTGGTTGACAACAGTCAACAGTCTTCCTAACTCACCATCAGTATGTTGGGGATTGCTTCAAAGAGCTCTATGAGCTTGGTGAAGCCATAGTAACTGAGCTTGCACTGACGACCGAAGTGATGGTGGTAGGTGGGGATGAACCTGCTGAAGGCCATTCGGCAGTGAGGCTGGTGACGAAGCAGGTCCACCACCTCCTTCCCAAACTGCTTAGTGCGCTCCATTTCCTCCACCGTACGCTCTGTAGGCAAATAAGAGGGAATTCTAATCAATGAAAAAATAAAACCTGAAATTTACCACTTAAAATGATTCATACTGTAGGGCTTTTCAGCTTCGACTCCGTTATATTCAACAATTTATATATATTTAACAATTACACAAATGTTTGCTTGGGAAAAAGTAAATAGTATTGTTACCTTTACCATCACTTAAAATGACATTTTAATTATCAGTTTCTTTAAAGAGATTTGGGAACATCACTACACACGACTTCCAAATAAGTCTTTTTCTAATAATTGGTTGAAACGGACCTCTCTTTGGAACAGAGATGACGGTGTCCGTGTCCTGCTGTGTAACAGTGATGGTGGTGTCGGGGATCTCAGTCAGCAGGTCAATCAGGTCACATATGCCATAGTCGATTACCCTCCAGTCTCTGGAGAAGCACCTGATACACAAGGTATAAATATACATTACAAACGTTCACAACACTGATGATCCATACTTATATTTAACACTTTTCTGTTAATGATGTGAATTCACAGTCAAACTTCTACAAAACACAAAAGCAATGTAAAGACATCATCTACAGCTCCAAGCAATGTTGACTGACCAATGGTATGCCTGCATGAAGTCCTTGATTGCCACTTGTTTGCTGGCTTGAAATTTAAGCAGTTTGAGCAGGTCTTGGGTGAAGCGCTTCACTTGAGCGCGATGAGTCAGGGTCAATAAACGCTTGGTACCCATACCCAAGATCTGTAGGTAAAGAAAATAAAAATAAAACACAATATGTAGAATACAATTCAATTTATTTTTATATAGCATCAAATCATAGCAGAAGTTATCTCGACAAGCTTTTCATATAGAGCAGGTCTAAACCGTACTCTAATTTAGAGACCCAACAAGAGATCCCCTGTGAGCATGCATTGTTATGTGACAGTGGCAAGAGAAAAATTCCCCCTTAGTGGGTAGAAAGCTTGGGCAGAACCAGGCTCTACAACACAAATAAACAAAAAGTACAAAGACCCTTATTAACCTCAATACCTGCAGGACATGTGGCACGGCCTCCAGAAGCTCCAGCAGCTTGGAGTAGCCATAGTCAGAGACACGGCACTGCTTGGCAAAGTGATGGTGGTACGACGGTATGAACTTGCTCATGGGCATGATGCAAGAAGGCTGACTCTTCAACAGGTCAATAATCTCTCGGCTGAATTGAATGAGCTGTGGGTTGCCAACCGGACTTTTGCAGCGCTGAATCCATGGCTCTGCATGGGGAAAAAAAAAAAAAAAAGTTTAAAATGGCTGAAATAGGTATGTCTGGCTGGTAAAAATATAGGACTAGAGTTGTTCAGAGACGGATATCGGAAATGTGTCCGATACTGCCCAAAATTCGGTATTGGCAAGTCTATGCATCGCTCCGATACCATTAACCCAGAATAAAAATCAACTTGTTTAACTGGAAATCAATTCTTCTTGGCCGCTCCAAAACAGTAGCCTTCACTGTGCTGTCGCCCTGGATGTATCATGGCTGCCACTGGCAACTACTGTTTTAGAGCAGCAAAGAAGAACTGACTGCAGGTAGTACATCACATGTAGCAATAGCAAAACAACAACAATGCTGTGCCAGTCGAGAGTAACGATAACGGTAGTCAGAGCGAGAAAAATGTGAGCCATTTGGCAATATTTCACAGTGGAAAATCCAACAAGTAAAACGGCGATATTAGGAATGCATTAATTAAACACTGGTATCACTACATGTGTTTTGTAGACTTGGAGAAGGCATATGACCGGGTCCCCCGGGAGATACTGTGGGGGGTGCTGCGGGAGTATGGGGTGAGGGGGGCACTTCTCAGGGCCATCCAATCCCTGTACGCCCAAAGCGAGAGCTGTGTTCGGATCCTCGGCAGTAAGTCGGACTCGTTTCCGGTGGGGGTTGGCCTCCGCCAGGGCTGCGCTTTGTCACCAATCCTGTTCGTGATATTCATGGACAGGATATCGAGGCGTAGTCGGGTGGAGGAGGGTTTGCAGATCGGTGTGCTGAGGATCTCATCGCTGCTTTTTGCAGATGATGTGGTCCTGTTGGCATCATCGGTCTGCGACCTCCAGCACTCACTGGATCGGTTCGCAGCCGAGTGTGACGCAGTCGGGATGAGAATCAGCACCTCTAAATCTGAGGCCATGGTTCTCAGCAGGAAAACCGGTGGATTGCCTACTCCGGGTAGGGAATGAGTCCTTACCCCAAGTGAAGGAGTTTAAGTATCTCGGGGTCTTGTTCACGAGTGAGGGGACGATGGAACGTGAGATTGGTCGGAGAATCGGAGCAGCAGGGGCGGTATTGCATTCGCTTTACCGCACCGTTGTGACGAAAAGAGAGCTGAGCCGGAAGGCAAAGCTCTCGATCTACCGTTCAATCTTCGTTCCTACTCTCACCTATGGTCATGAGTGTTGGGTCATGACCGAAAGAACGAGGTCGCGGGTGCAGGCGGCCGAAATGGGTTTCCTCAGGAGGGTGGCTGGCGTCTCCCTTAGAGATAGGGTAAGAAGCTCAGTCATCCGTGAGGGACTCGGAGTAGAGTCCTTGCTCCTTTGCGTCGAAAGGAGCCAGTTGAGGTGGTTCGGGCATCTAGCACGGATGCCTCCTGGGCGCCTCCCTTGGGAGGTGTTCCAGGCACGACCAGCTGGGAGGAGACCACGGGGAAGACCCAGGACTAGGTGGAGAGATTATATCTCTACTCTGGCCTGGGAACGCCTCGGGATCCCCCAGTCAGAGCTGGTTAATATGGCCCGGGAAAGGGAAGTTTGGGGTCCCCTGCTGGAGCTGTTGCCCCCGCGACCCGATCCCGGATAAGCGGTTGAAGATGGATGGATGGTATCAGTTTGGTACCCGGTTGATACCCAAAGCCCAGGTATCGCTATCAGGACTGAAAAAGTCAGATAGGTGCATCACTAAGCGATATGTACAATATGTAAGGCTACTGTTTCGAGGGGTGGCAGTGCCCTGGTAGGGTGTGTGAAGACTGCACCCTGCAGGACAAATCAGCACACAGGCTGTCCACTGGGGAGACAGCTAAGGGAATACAGAATTGTTATTTATTCCTAGCTTCATTTATTTATTGTCTTTGTAACGACAAACTGAATAATAAAAGAAAGTTCTATTGCATTCATTGCTTTGTATGTATTTGTTTATGTTTTACGAAGGGTTTACCTTGAGCCAGGCCATACAACAAAGATGGTAATCATATTGCATCCATACACAGTGAGTAGGAAACAGCTGTTAAATAATAATAATAACTATATATATATTTTTTAAATCACATTGTATCGGATCGGTACTTGGTATCGGCCAATACTGCAAGTTCAGGTATTGGACTCGGTAACGGGAAGGCAGAAATGGTATCAGAACATCTCTATACAGCACTAGGTACAGCATTGTAGGAAGTTCAAGTAAACTCCAACAAAATGTTGAATGTTCCTACCGGAGTTTGGTGCTGGTGGTTTGTTGTGGATCCACTTGATGACTTTGAAGCCATTCTGAGCTGTGACTATTGTGATACTGGGAACACAGGTAATGAGGTGCTCCAGGGGAACGCCGCCCTCCAGTGTCTCATTGCCCAGCTGCAGAGGGCTGAATTTTTCTGCATAGCAGTCTGGAAAACTAAATGGAAAATACACTGCATTATGGACTTCATAATGTGTGAAAACATTCTCTGTTTGACATGAATTAAGGATCTGGTTGTCACCTGAGTAATGGAAGCGTTCCCTCATGTGACTGCAACAGACTGTGGACCTCAGATGCTAAGGTGCTCAGAGACATCACAACAAAGGGTATTTTATACGAGTCAGGGTCAAAGTCAGCCTCACTGAAAAAAAGAAGAGAGACAGATGAGACATAATCAGTGATGGAAACAGTGTGGTGACAATCAGCTGAATGTTGCTGATAGGCAGGTACATGACAAAATGCTCCAGAGAAGCTACCAACCAACAATAGAGGCCTACTATTAAAATGGGCCAATACCAGGTTTTCATACTAGGGCTGTCAAAGTTAACATGATAACGCATTGGACGCAAATTTGTTTTAACGCCACAAATTTTTTTAACACATTCATGCAACTTGCATCTTTTAGGTCGTAGCGTGCTCAGTTTCAAAGCTAGGGGTGTAAGAAAATATTAATACACGAGTATCGCGATATTATGTTTTGCGATACTGTATCGATTCTCCTCTTAAAAATCCGACGGGCTCGGACTCTGTCTTTCGGAGGTTGTAGCGGGAATAGTGGAGGTACTAGCATCATATGAAACTAGAAAATCACCATGTCATACTAGCTTGTTGCGAAGGAGGGTAAATAAAACTCCAAACCTGTGCTAAATTATGGCGAGGAAAAACTGTCATGGCCATTTTCAAAGGGGTCCCTTGACCTCTGACCTCAAGATATGTGAATGTAAATGGGTTCTATGGGTACCCACGAGTCTCCCCTTTACAGACATGCCCACTTTATGATAATCACATGCAGTTTGGGGCAAGTCATAGTCAAGTCAGCACACTGACACACTGACAGCTGTTGTTGCCTGTTGGGTTTGAGCTTGCCATGTTATGATTTTGAGCATATTTTTTATGCTAAATGCAGTACCTGTGAGGGCTTCTGGACAATATTTGTCATTGTTTTGTTTTGCTTATTGATTTCCAATAATAAATATATACATACATTTACATAAAGAAATCATATTTGCCCACTACTGTGTTGATAACAGTATTAAATACTTGACAAATTTCCCTTTAAGGTACATTTTGAAAAGATAAAATGTGCAATTAATCGTAATTAATTATGGACAATCATGTGATTAATCGCGATTGAATATTTTAATCAATTGACAGCCCTATTTAATACATAATTTAAGTTTTTTTTCTCTACGAAACAAGTTTCACGAGAAGGAGCATGCAACTCCACGTGTTTTATTACGTATTTTCGTGAAATAAGCATTTAATCAGAATGTTATACTATGTGCATTTAATGCAAAATTCTAATAACCTGAAGTCCCGCTGTGTGTAGTGTTCTCTGCAGACAGGTTCATGGTACTCCAGCTCCTCAAACACCACGGGGCTGCCGCTAGCAGAGGAGGAGCCCTCCTGGGACTGGGAAGATCCCAGTGGACTCTGACGGATTTGGCTGCTGGGCTGTAGGCACACAAGCCTTGAGCCTCCCTGTTCCCGCACTGCCACCACCTCTGGTAGCCTGTACAGATCCCCAACCACAAGCTTACGGGAATATCTGAAGAGGGGGAAAAAGGAGCATAAAGTTTGGCAGCACAAACTACTTTGAAATGGATACATTATCATTTTGGAATTGCTATACTCCCAAGTGCAAAATATGTACGAGTACAGTTGTTCATGCTTTAAAGCAATGAGTTGAGACAAAGCTACTTACTTTTTCTCATAGATCTCTGTAAACTTGAAGAGGGGAAGACAATTGGCAGGTGCATCCTGAAGAATGCTGATAATCTCTGTGCTGTATAATTAAAAAAGAGAGAAAAGTTAAAGAAAATATGTATTTGTGTCCCTTATTAGAAAGTTCCATGAACACCCAACTCAACTACGCTTAACTGTACCTGAGCATGGCAAGGGATTTGTTGCTGCCACCAGTTATCAGAGACACCTGAATGCGCTTTCCTCCAATCTTATAACGGTGCAGGCCACTGACGGCACTTATGGCCTGCTGTAGGGACAACATCTGGATTGTGGCCTTCAGCTGATAGTCAGTGTGGGGGCTAAGCTCCACACCTTTCACCTAGACAAAACAAGTCACGCCACAAGGAGATGTTTTGAGACAGGGGTGAATCTTGTTGCAAGCTGAAAAACTGCAAGCAAACATTTCATCTTAAGAGACTTTATTATTTTGGACTCAGGCATATTTGATCAATACATTTATCAGTGTAATAGGCCTTTCTCACAGCAGAAATTTTTTGACTTGTCACAGTAGGAAAAGCACAGGTGTTATTGATAACACCAATGATGGCTCTGTTCTATTCAAGTGCTCCAAGTGAAAGTGACTATGAGCAAGCATGCACGATACACCAGTAACTTGAAATTAGTGCAGCTAAATGAAGTCAGCCAACATTCATTTCAGTATTTACACCTGTGCTTTTCCTAGTGTGGCATGTCAAAATGGCCTTTAACATCACTGGAGTAGGCCTTACCCGTCCGTAACGAGAGAATGTGTCATGCAGCGTCTGCTGCAGATCCTTGCGGGACATTCTGTAGTCCAGGTTGGCCACCTGGACCTCGGCCCCATCGAAGAACGGCTCAGTAGGACCGTCAGGACACTGGCTACGAGGGCCGGCCAGGAGGGGCGAGGACCGGCTGGACAGGCAGGGCGACGCACTCCTTTAGTTAAAGGGGAACAATCTTTAAATAATAACTAACATTACATTAAATATTATGAGGGTGTGGAGAATGTGTATGCAGCATTAGCAGTATGCCACCCCTGTAAAAATCAATGCTCGAGGTTAACTTAGGCCCTGTTCAGACTGATCACAAGTGGACAGCTCCAAGTATGTCTGTTCACACCTGGCATTAGAATGCGTCTTAACATGTGTCTCCAGTGACCACTTGTGACGTTGCAACGTAATATTACAGGAATGTCAGTAGTAAATCCTACATATTCGTGAATTTGGGTACATTTTATTAACATCTAAATATAAGGTGATTGTACCGGCGGTACCCGGTCCACCAACGTGCCACCGGCACCTCTGCCAGGCAACAGCTGGGTACAGAGCTTCAGAGCCAGGGCAGAGAGTGAGTGAGCAGGCGGGTGTCAGCTCTGTGCAGAGCACTGGAACAAAAATACTGACACATCACAGACCGTATGATAATAATGCACTTCCTGTGTGTTCCAAGATATATTGTAATAAAATAGAGTTGTAACGACAGGATGCAGTAGTGCACAGAAGTCATTTCCATGCCGCGAGGCTCTCATCTACCTGTCTATTCATGAAGAGCTCAGAGACCCCGCGAATCCAAGCGGTTGAGTAGGCGGTCCGTAATGTGGCCCAGGACACATTCCCGTACACACTGCTAAAAGAATGTGGCCATATGTGGCCCAGACCACCTCTGAACATGGTCTGAGTGATCAGATCTCAATGCGTCTTGAGTGCGCTCACACCTGTACTTCGAGCTGTACACCTGTGATCGGATCACCCAGGACGCGGGTTAATGCCAGGTCTGAACAGAGCCTTAATAAAATATAACTTATTTAAAGCCCAGTATGTCACCTGGATGACCAGGAGCCCTGGGACATGACGAGGGGACTGAAGCTCCTGTGCAGGTTCAACTTGCTGAAGGCTGAGGGTGTGCTAATCTGGAAATCCCCTGAGCTCCTGTCCCCGTGTTCGACAGGAGATTCAGTCACACTGCGAGGGTAGGAGCCCTCTCTTCTATATGGAAAGATGCGAAAAGAGAGAAGACACGTGTAAGGCCAACACCCTTTCCTTTGCTGCACTGTTGGAGAAGATATTTATTTTAGGAAAAGGATAAATCTCTATCCAACAAAAATAAGTTGGTGCTTGGTTGGCTAGAAAATAAAAGCTAACAGAAAAATGGAGCCAATTATTAGAGTTTTTAAACAAGTTATCAAATGCTATTCGTATCAGTTTGATATCCCCTCTCCCTGTGTGTACCTCCTCCTGTACATCGATTCTCCAGTGAGGCCAGGCTTTTGCTGCTGCTGCTCCGGGGCTCCTGTCTCACCATTACTGTGCGGGGAAGAGGAAGCAGCACGTCCTTTCTCCAGGTGGTTGAAGCCCATTCTGGGCTTGCCCTCCGAACTACCCAGCTCCTGGATCAGACAGAGGCAGCAGATGTCAATACTGTACATGTCGACTGGCTGGATACTCTGTATGCGTTTGTTAGTGTGTGTGCGTGCATACATGCATGCGTGTATGGCACGCTCATTGCGAAATGTCATGGAATGGCATAAACTGTTGTTCTGAGGTTTAACTAGGGATGTGCATTTTAAAAATCAACTGGCTGACTAGAAAACACAGCAGTAGTCAACAGCAGCTGAATATTAGAATATATTTTGTGCATCTTAGTTCTGTGGAGAAAGCTTTACAACTGACAGATTTATTATAGATACTTGTCATCATGTTATAATTGACAAGTCCTTGATATAGCCATGAGTGTGCTTTACCTATAAATGTTTTTGATAATCATGAAGTAGATGTTAATGTTACTACAGTATTCCCACAGTGCTATTTATCTTATTAGTCATTTGGACCTCAATCTGCAAGTTACTTACAATATTCTTTGTGTTTTCCTTTAATTCTGGTGCTGAATGAGAGTAATATTTGACAAACTCCAAATTTAAGTTTCACTTTCCTTTCCAACAGCAAACAAAACTTAAAATGCTCATCCCTAGTTTTAGGCCATCTATACAGTAATCCATTTGTGGGTCACTTTAGTCTTCCACACTGGTCTGATGGTTACAATCAAGAGGAAAAAGACAAGCCAAGACAGTCATTCCAGCCACCAGAGGTCAGAGTGGAAAACCGCATCGGCCAAACCAGATTAACAGAGGCATGGCACAGACATTGGACAAAACACGGAAAGTGGCTACTCACATAAAGCAGTATATCAGCATTGATATACTGAAAAAAAACAGCCAGAAAAAGGCACCAAAGCTATAGGCTAATTCATGCGTTAATATGATGAATGACCAATGAACATGCAGAACAATAGGGGATACATGAAGCGCTAATGACAACTAATACATGCTAGCACAGGCAGACAAATTAAGCTTAGCGAGCAGCTATAAGCGGTTAGACAAAGCAGCAGTTAGAGGGACACTGGGATGCTACAAGCACAGAGGGCAACGGAGGTTAACGGGAAGCAGGCACTGACGAGTCTGCTGACCTGATGGGGCTTGGCTGGAGCACCGCCGGGAGGCCCACTGCACCCCCTCCTGGGGCTGTAGGGCCTTTCAGGCACTGGGCCAGGGGCATGGCACGGGCGGGTTGCTCGCCGTGGCCTCCTGGGTGACCTGGGCTTCTCCAGGGGCAGAAAGGAGAAGGAGGGCATGGATGGGGGCGGGCCGAACATTGAATCCTGGCTTTGATAGGTCTGGGGCAGAGTCTGAGGCAAGTGATGGGGCCGAGACTGAAGCTCAGGCTCAGGACTTGCATCGTCTCTGGGCCGTGGGGAGAAGGAGAGGCTGATTCGGCGGCCAAACACATCCTCATTTTCCATTCGCTTGCGGGCACGCGCAGCTGCCTCAGTGCTGCCAAAACGGAGGACTGCTGTGCCCTGGGACATGCCCAGCACTTTGCCGCCACAGTTGTCTGACAGGCGGCGCAGCCTGAGCTTCACAGCGTTCCGCAGGCTCTTGTCACAGTTGACAGGGAGGTTGTGCACATAGAGGAGGTTGAAACTGGGCTGAAGGAGGGGAGGAAGAGACAGCGCGCCTGTCTGGTTTGTATAATTTACAATTGTGTGAAAAATGAAAAATGAAAGCAGTAGTCTTCCTTTTAGTTGAAAAACACTAGAAGAAAATTGTGTGAGTAAAAAATTGTGAAGATGATCAAATTCACATTCCAACTGCAGCCTCTCTGCCCTCTTGGTAAGTCCACACTAAAATTAAATTCTCCTTGGTTACGTCTGCAAGCAACTACTTACCTTATTTAATACAGAGTAGATCATAAAAGTATTTTTTCAGTCCGAATGGAGCATTTGTGAGGCCTACCTGTGCTTTGACAAGCATACGTGGTGGCAGATCAGCGGTGATCTCCTGGAAGGCCACGTGGCGGTGGGCGTGCTGCAGTAGGGCTGGAGATGTATGGTTGCCATGGACCAGGATTACTTGGAAACCATGGCGATGACGCAGGTCACTCAGCTCACTTGCAAAGTTCACATCCGCTATTAAAAATTAAAAGATAGAACGCGTTACCACAAAACCCTTGTAGTATCAAGGCTGTAGTTGATTATAGTGAATCTGAGCTGAACTCACAGGATACTAGTACAACAGTTGCAGGTGCGGTGTGGGTCTCGGCAAAGCGTCGTAGGCTCTGGCGAAGCTTGTCATCTGCAGCATTCTTGGCTGTGGCGTTGATATGTGCAACAGTAACCTGATGAAGCAAAATTATGTATACGTAGCTTTAGATGTTTCCCATGCTGAATTTTTGTGGGATATCTTTTTTGGGAGAATTTCTTGAAATGATCATGTCATTTTACGGAAGTTAATGTTGGACGTATAAATACCTTTAACGACAACAAAGAGGTTATTTCATTGTATTTTTCTGAAGGTTCAAATAGGACTGCACAATTAATATTAATCACAATTTTGGCTTCACACAATTAAATGAACATGATCGACTGTGATATTGACGTTTAAAATGCTCCGCTCATAGAAATCTTGATCAAATCAAGCGCCTCCTAACAGGCAGCCATCACCTTCACTTTTGGGGAGCTGTCTTGGCGCTGCGCGTACACCCTACAGTAGCAGCCTATGAAAAACTTACCTGAATGTTGCGGCTGCATTCCAGAGTAGAAGAGTAATATATTGTATATTACTTGCCAACGAGCAAAACAAAAATGCACTGAATTCAGGTGAAGACAAAACTTCTTTTAAGAGTAGAGTGGGTGATGTTAGGAAACTAGCATTAGAGTACATTACATTTTATAAAATGGTCCAGCCGAAAAAACGACGCCATGTTGCCAACTCTTTTCCAATGAAAGTAGCTAGCGGTATTAACTTCTAACTAGCTCCAAAAGTCCTTAAATCTAGCGAGAAAGTCGCCAAGTTGGCAAAACTGACAGTCCATTGCTTCAGGCCTCCCTTCAAAGCCACTCCCCCACAATCATCATTATGAACATAAACCTATCATAATGAACGTGAACGGCAAACACGGCTATGTTAGTACTCACAGCTGTCAAGCTAGCAGCTTGTGGAAGTCAGCCAAAGACACTGGAATTTTTGTCAGAGCATTATTGATTGCTGTCGGGATATAATGAGAATTTTAACTAATATAACAAAAAATGTTTCTAAAATATTTCCCAACCCTACCTTTAAGTCTTATTTTTTGATGCAAAGAGTTGTTAATCAGCAGGAATGTAGCAAAACATGGACGTCAAAGCAGTGCTCTGTTTATTTAAATGTGAAAGTACAATAAAAGTATTTTGTCCCTAAAATCAATGAATAATCATGATAAATCATGATCTTAATATTGATCAAAATAATCGTTATCATTTTGGCCATAATCGTGCAGCCTTAGGTTCCAATATATCTGATTTGGTGCAAAATAAAATATGAGAATCCCTCATGACAGCTTAGTCCATCATTCAAGGTAAATACGCCCCAACTTAATTCAACTCTGCCGACCATAAACTATAGCTCAATGGTATTCATTCAGGATGTTAATGTCACTCATTTGTAATAGCTTAACAATCAAAATACATGACATGAAATTTGTTGGTACCTGGCAGTTGTTGAGCTCTTGGATGACAGCTTTACACTCCTTGCTGATATCACAGACGCAAATGAATTCTGCCTCACGGTGGCCTTGAAAGAAATGGCCGCGAATACGCTGGACCACAGCTCCAGCAGAGCGTCCACTGGGCACGCTGCAATTCTCGATGTCCCAGAAGACACCCACCGGAGGGATGTTCTCAGGACCACCATTCTCTGGAGAACCTAGCAGACAGTTAGCATACAACCATTCTAAAACACAATAAAGCATCTTAACAGATTGAAGCAAATAATTAAAATAAAAAGTTTTTATAAAACGTCACTGTATCCTGATAGTAGTGCATGAGACAGGTAATCTGAAAAAAATCATGTGTCTCTGTGTCCTCCAGTGCTCCTAATGGCATCTGCAAGATTTCAAAGACCGGAGGAAAACAACCAATCAGAGCCGAGCTGGAGCCTTGCCGTCTCTGAGCAGCTGTCAATCACTCACAAACTCCGATCAAACGGTCAAACTAGGCAGCGCTGATCAAATATGAATCAGTGTTTTCAGAAACATCTTGTAGTGTACTGTTTAGCTGTAAAATGAGAGTTTGTGACCCGGCTGCCTTGTTGAGGAAATACCAAGCACTGACAACCAGCCGAAGCAAACTTTCTCATTTGACAGCTAAACAGTACACTACAAGATGTTTGAGAACATTCTACGTGAGAAATGGGCATTACAATAACAGAATATTGATTCATATTTGATCAACGCTGCCTAGTTTGACCGTTTGATCAGAGTTTGCGAGTGATTGACAGCGGTCTCTGTTGAATGAACAGCCAATAGGAACGCTCTCTCTCTGAAATGACCTGTGATTGGCCAAAGTCTCCTGTCACAGGCTATTTTTTAAAGCCTGAAAACAGAGCCATGAGGAGGTGCAGAGGTCAAATTTTCTCTCAGAACACTTGAATTACAATATGCTGAAAGGTTATTATGGAATTTTTGCCCAATGATGCCAAAAACATTCTGCCTACTGCCACTTTAAATCAGTCCAATCATGATCCTCAAGACCAATCAGACATAAAATTCCAATAAACAATATATATGCAGGAATTTCAATTGTATAGTACAGTCCACTAACCATATTTCTGGCCAGTCTTGCCCAAGCTGGCCGACGGCATGAGCATCATGCCATCAGAGGAGGTGCCACAGCCATTACAAATGGGGACAGGGATAGGCGCTGTCTGGGGAATAGGAACATTGGGCCACACATTGTCCGACTCGGACGCCAGACCATTCATGGGCTGCAAATAGGTACAAATCAATACAACTGTCAGGGAAAACCAAAATAATACAGACCTCATCAGCAAGCAATACTATACCAAATGCATTTTACTACAACACAAATACAAAACCAGTCTCACATGACTGAGGTCATCCATGCATATAGAATAAAATTACCTACAGTGATCTCCACGGCACACAAATACAATAAAAAGGCCACAGTGATAGAAGTTAACTCGACCAACCTTCAACAGGCACTCCTGGCAGTAGTGTGCCCCCTTCACACAAACCGTGCGTTCTACATTTAGGTGCATAGGATTAGAGCAGAAGTGTGCGGAGGTGGTTGTAGTGGTGATGGTGGTGGTGCTTGGGTGATCACCGAGTGTGCTTCCCTGGGATCTTCTGGCTGATGGGCAGCAGTCCACACCACAGGTGTAGTAGCCAGAGGAGGCCAGGCAAGAGCCATGCAAGGAAGCGGGTAAAGAGGAAACACAGGGGAGAGGGGATGCTGAGGAGGGAAACAGGCTGGGTTGACTGCAAGGAAGAGGTACAGCTGGGAATGTGTGGAGAAGCCCTGAGTAGCAGGAGAGGTAGGGGTGTGATGAAACAGGCTGAGAGGTAGCGACAGAAGTGGACAGCTGAGGTTTGTAACCAAGTGTGGGCAAAGGATCAAGAACTTCTCCTCTGCTTCTGCAGGTCATGTGATGTTTATACTGATGAACAGATGAGGCTACAGAGCAAGGGTCAGACCTGCCAATGCTGCTGCTGATGGGTGCTCCCAGAGAGCCTGGGGCCATATAGACCGAGACAACACCAGCGATACTGCTACTGCTACCAACAACACTTCCACCACCTAATAACCCATAGCCATCTGTGCTGCAATAGTCACAGTGCGTATAAATGCTTACTTTGGGGCTAGCCCCCTCTTGTTGCTGCTGTGGCTGTTGTTGGTGGGAGTCTTGTGTAAGCTGAGGAGAGGGCAAGCAGGGAGGAGGCATAGGGAGAGGGGCCAGAGAGAAGGGCTGGGATGATTGGGAAGAGGAAGTATGGTGCAGAGGAGGAGGAGGGACATCTTTCAGTTCCAGCACGGCCTTTCTGCTGTCCATGTAATTGTTCTGTAACATAAAATGACCAGCAGATTATTTCAGTGTTCTGTGGATTGTTTATTATTATGGTTACTTGCTAAATCTTTATGCAAAAGGCATAGGCTCATACATATAAATTTCATCTAAATAATCTGAATGTTCAGTGGTATTAACAGCACCTTCTAAGCAGGAGATAACTGCACTGATCAGTATTAAACAAGTTTCACATGGCTTGTCGTGGCTCAATCCAAATAGAAAAAGGGTACTGTACCATCTCTGCCAACACTTAAAAGCTGTGAAAAGCTGAATTTAAAGTTTAATCCAGCATCCCCCAACCTGCTGCTGTTTGTTTATCAACTGATAAGAGATTCAACGGCATACACTCAGCCTCGCATGCCACCTGCACTACCATGATATC
This sequence comes from Sebastes umbrosus, assembly GCF_015220745.1. Taxonomy (NCBI): domain Eukaryota; kingdom Metazoa; phylum Chordata; class Actinopteri; order Perciformes; family Sebastidae; genus Sebastes; species Sebastes umbrosus. The sequence continues at coordinate 30,921,236 of NC_051271.1, read as the reverse complement.
ATGCATGTGACAAGCGTATCATTTTTAAAAAGCTCCCGGGGTTCAACTTACAATCATTTTGCAGCTCCTATGTAATGTACAAATCGCTGAGGTTCAGAAGTTACCTTTTTCACTGCATTCTTGTTACTTTTAGACAGAAACAGTGTTTGCACACATCTATATATATATATATATATATATATATATATATATATATATCTATATCTATAGATATATCTATCTATAGATAGATAGATAGATAGATAGATAGATAGATATATCTATAGATATAGATATAGAGATATATATATATATATATATATATATATAGATAGATAGATAGATAGATAGATAGATAGATCTATATAGAGATATATACATATAGCGAGAGAGATGTTAAATATGAGAAGAAATTTCACAGGAATGATGTGCCCAGAATTGGATCTCTGATAATGGGCCCGAATCATCGTCCTTTTAATTGAGAGTTCACAATGCAAATTGATTCAACTTCCTTCCTCCTCTCCCCTACATGCCTGTGTACCATCTATGTGTATAGATACCTGGACTGTAAACTACTATAAATACCTACTTCTTTATCTGTGTGATGAGCGGAGGTTGTCTCATTGGTGGGGAAGCAGTCCTTGAGTTTCCATAGCAGGGTTGAGGCCTCTGTTTGGGGGTGACTGAGCCATGGGAAGGGTCTAGAGCTGCCTATGGATCTCTCCTTTCCCAGTCCTTCCATCATACAACCCAGAGAGATCTTTCACCATACTTTCATCTCCCTTCTCTCTCATGCTTTCCTGTTAAAGGGGAAACGAAAGTTTAAAGTGCACACTTGTTGGTTGCCACACCTTTCAATGAGGCAAGCCAAGGCAGCTTTATTTGTATAGCACATTTCAGCAACAAGGCAATTCAAAGTGCTTTACATAAACATTCAAGAACATTGCGGCAAAGTGCAAAACAACATTAAGACATAATTAAAACAGTTATAAAAACATTAAATATTAGAAAATAAAAACAAGCTAAAAATAAAAGCTAGGATAGAAGCTAAAATATAGTATAACACACAAGAGTAAAAGCTGTAGTGCAGTATAAGATCATTATCTGGTTTAATAAAAGGCAGCAACAAACAGGACAGTTTTAAGCTTTGATTTAAAGGAACTCAGAGTTGGAGTTGGTCCTGCAGGTTTCTGGGAGCTTGTTCCAGATATTTGGTGCTTAAAAACTGAACTATGCTTCTTCATGTTTAGTTCTGACTCTGGGGACACTAAGCAGACCTGATCCAGATGACCTGAGAGGTCTGGATGGTTCAGAACATAGCAGAAGATCAGAAATGTTCACATTAAGTAAGACACTAAAATCTGTTTGATAAGTCCTCACCGACTCAGGTCTGGTTGTGTAACCTAAGTGCATTAGACTCAACACAGCTTCGTAACGGCAGTTTAACTCAACAAAGGGTTAATGTGTGTGTGTATATAACGTTTACACGCTGTCTACGTGAAGCTAACTAACGACACAGTGAACTGATTTACACACCAACAAAGGACGGTACATTATCTACCAGCTAGCTCCGTTCACACCGTGTTTCTGAGTGTGTTTACCGTTGTTTTAGGCGGAAGAGGCTCGTTAACTAGCTAGACTAGCAGCTCACCTGACATGAGCTGGTTTAACGTTAAATGTTTGTCTGTAGCTAACGCTGTAGTCAAGCTACCGTTTGTTAGCTTGTTTAACAGACACAAAGCTAGCTCTAGCTGCTCCTCCACATGGTACCGTTCATTGTCTTCACGGTAACAAATCAATGTTATTAATCATTCATTTCTTCAATAGACTGTTCCTTGTCTACCTGAGAAGGTCTCGTCTTTCACATCTTCCTCCAAGGACTGTTGTTCTCCTCTCTGCCTCCACACGAACCCGCACCTTTTTGTAACCTACTCCTGCCAGAAACCACGCACAGCTGTCGCAAATGTTGTTGTTGTTATGACAGGCACGTTGAGTTGGTGGAAGATATTTACAGCCCTAGTTCCAATGTAGTAAACAAACATCTTGAAGTTGGGGCTAATGAAAGTTTTACATTTTTATATTCTAAAATTTATTGTAGTATTTTTTTAGGTATCATAAAGCAGCACTGTTTTTAGCTTTTAGGTTAAAGTTATTTGAAATTTTGAGCATGTTTAAAAGGCGAGAAACCCCCCAAAAAGTTGTAATACACAAAGCTACACATTTCTCAAGTCTATTTTATTTTTTTTGCATTTTACTGCAGTCAGAGGCATTAATTTAAATCCAGTGACAGATGAGACTTCAGGTTCTCTCTCTCTGTGTTTGAACACCATGAAGTGTGAGGTGGCAGCCAAATCATCTGATGTCAGAGGAGAAATGAGGAGTTTTGTTGTGAAACAAAAAATTTTGAACTGAGCAATGTTGGTTTTTGAAAAAGCTTACCTTTTCAGAATGAAACGGCTCACTTTTCATGAAACTTTAATGAATTTAAATCTTGAAATGAGCATTTTTGGGGTGTATACATTTGGTATTTGAATTAACATTTTATCCTCCTGAGACCCAGGCCATTGACTTGTCCTCTGTTATTGGACATTTTGTCCACATGCATATACTTTTACTCTTTTGAGCAGGATGATATATTTTTTTAGTTTTACAATCAAGTTGAATGTATTCTTGGTTTTAATATCACTCTACAGCCATATTCTGTTAATTTTTTGTATCTTCTTAATTCAGGTGTCTTTTCACACTAAAATAGTCCTGTGGTCCACTACAATGGACATGCTGTAAAAATTGAAAATAAAAATAAAATTTGAAAAGTCTAAATTGTAAGATTTTCTTTTAAGTTCATGCATTTTGTCAATAATATAGCTATGATAATATGTTTATTTAACCTATAGACATATGTCCCTAGAAAACTATTATTGGACCTTTCCAATTATTTCATGTATTAATTGCAGACCCAGATGGACACTTAAATTTTCATTCTCTTAAGTGTGTGCTTGTCAGTCACTTTACTGAATAAGGTGTGATTTATTCTATTGCATGTCATACTTTTCTGCATTTGTGAAGATAAACAAATGAATAAAGTCAATACCTCATGGTTGTAAATAACATAGCAGTCCCTGAAGCTTATTACTTTTCTCTGCTGGCCCCAAAATAAATATCTTTGGATTGAATAATTGCCTTCCCCTTTTCTGAACTGGAGGTTTTGCTATTTCTTAAAAAGTGATTATAGTAGTATTAATAGAGGTGGAGAGTAAGAAAATGTACTTAAGCAAATACAGTTTTGAACATTTCTATTTAATGCTACTTTAGCTTCTAAATCACTGTATTTCAGAGGGAAATATTGCTCTTTTTACTCCACAACATTTATTTGACATTTATCATTATTAGAATACTATTGCTTTTTTTGCATTATTTTCAACAGACTTTTTTGCTTTTTTTTCAACATACTATAATGTGACCTTTTTGCATTTCTTTCAACATACTGTACTATGACTTTTTTGCTTTTTTCAACATACAGTACTACATTGTGACTTTTTTGCCTTTTTCTTTCGCCATACTATACTGTGACTTTTTTTGCATTTCTTTCAACATACTATACTATGACTTTTTTACCTTTTTTTCAACATGCTACACTATGACTAGTGAAATCTATACCAAACAAAAACAAAAACAAAAAATAAAATAAAACAAAAAAAGGAAAGAACCAAAAAGAACAACAACAGAAAAATAAGTAAATAAAAAAAAAAATAATAAATAAATAAAAAAATTAAATAAAAAAAAAACTACTAATATGTTTCCTTTGACTTAACTAATTATTGGTTGACTGTTGTATGTATGGATGTATGGACTGGGAATGCTACAAATGAATTCAAGATTCAAGATTCAAGAGTTGTATTTGCCATTTGCACCTAAGTGCATTGGAATTCTGGGCAGTTTACACTGAGGTGTCTGCTGTTAGATGCAGCATATTTATATAAATGGTTTGTATTAGGAGAGTATATTGGAAGGTTAGTTGTTGTAGGGGCCTTCCTGATTTAGAGCTAGTCAAGGTAAATATATACCAGATGCTAGGTCAGCAGGGTCTTGGGAGTCCCTCTCCTAAAACCATATATGTGGGTCAGAGTTGAAGAGACATATGATGGCTTCGTAAAAGAGGTGTTTCTATTAAAACCATATGTGGAAACTAAGTATTTGACCAAAACAAGCTCGGTATTTAAGGAGCTGTCTGTATACGTTTGGGAGAGTTCTCTCATTATTCGGCTGGAGGCTCTCCAAGTAACGTGTTACTTGTTTACAATACTGAACTTATTGTAATAAATTTGTTATACAACTAAGACAGTGTCGGCGGAGTTTCTCTTCAAACATCTTCAACTGCATCACCACAGAAGATACATCAACACCGAGTCAACTTTAAGATAAGAAAAAAGGTAGAAAAGGCACAAGGTAATTACAGTACAAAATAAGTAGCACATTCAACTCAACACAATAAATAAATAAATTATTAAAATATAAAACGCCCTCAGTGTAGTCAATAAATAAATAAACTAAACTACCCTCTGCATAGACACGATACCCCCAGAATACAAATATACAGTATATATATATATGCTCCATGACCATGTTAAAAGAACTTGTAACTCTCAAAAATATCTAAAAAAATAAATAATTAATATATTTCAGACAATTACACAGTGGAAGGCAGCATATTGTACAGCATTACAGTCCATTCAGTCCATTCAGTTCAATTACTCCCTTGGGGATGAATAAAGTTGTCTGAACTGAACTGAACTGAACTGAACTCACAATTAAATGCTATCATATTACTGTCTATCACTGAAGCAACAGTGAGTGTCCCTCCATGTATAGGATGTATCTGGCACAGGTTGCCTGGCAGGTGCACTTTACGGCCCAGTAGCGCCCTCTGGAGACCAGCAGGCAGCCTGTTCCTCCTGTTGATGTCTGGAGCACAGTGACGGGACAGCAGGTTCAACCATCACTCACCAGCTGATGGGTAAACAATAACCGCTCAGTATCTTATCTATTTCTCACATTTCTACACTCCGTCATGGCGATTGCGCACCTAGCCACCGAGTACGTGTTCTCAGACTTCTTGTTGAATGACCCCACGGAGGCCAAGTATAAAGGGGTGCGTCTGGAGCTCGCTGTGGACAAGATAGTCACGTTTCTAGCCGTGGGGCTGCCTTTGTTCCTCATCTCACTCGCTTTTGCTCAAGAGGTGTCCGTCGGTGAGTTGTTGAATTTGTGTGAGCATCCGTCATCATCTGAGGTTATAACATTCCTCTTTATTTCATCATGTAGAATAATAATGTCTATGGTAATCCTGGCGGATCAGCTTCTTTGTCTCTCTCCATCTGCCACACTGTGACTGCTGCATATGGGTTTCAATGAACTAAACACAGCCTCCAGGCAGGGGTGGAGGATTCAGTGTGATTTTTATGCATGTAGAGGAGTTATGTTCAGTAAATGCCCAGAAAAAGAGAGGTGTGAATACAGGAGAAGGTGTGGTTTAAGTCTCCACCCTTCTGCTTATTTCACGCCCAGACAGTGAGGCAGGCTCTGCTGCTGCTGCTGATGCTGATGATGATAATGATGGAAACTTTGGGCACATGGAAGTTTATAAGCTGGTGCCTTATGCACTTGAGTTACTGTAAAGAATAGCTCACACAAGAAGGTGATCTGCTTCCCTCTTTAGTGTACAAAAAAAAAGATCCACAGCTCCAACAGCAGTTTAACAAACCTATGTGTAATCTTCTTAAGTCATAATGCCCACAGTCTGTCGTCATCATGATCTGCAAGTATGCTGCTCCATAACTCAGGCAGGGTGGATCCATTACACTGCAAGCCATGAGACAACATTTATTGTGACTGAAAGACACAATAATTATGGACAGCTATTATGGTAATCACATCATACTAACAAAGTGAATGCACATTGTGGCAGAAAACCCACATTGATTTTACTTATTAAATCAATAGCAATCACAAAGGAGGAGATGCAGAGATATATATATATATATATATATATATATATATAGAGAGAGAGAGAGAGAGAGAGAGAGAGAGGGAGAGAGAGAGAGAGAGAGAAAGGACATGTGAGACAGATTAGATGTAGATGTAGGCCTTTCCCACAGCACACATTTTGACTTGTCATAGTAAAAGCACAGGTGTTACTAAGCATCAACGGCTCTGCTCTGTTCAAGTGTCCCAGTGAGCTGTGACAGTGTGACAGTGATAGGATGCTGTATTATAAAGGGATATATATATATATATATACATATATATATATGTATTCATCATTCTGTAATATTAATATGACAAAATGCTGCCAAAAGTATTAGTCTGGTGACTATCTAGGTCGTCTGTGACTTGCACGTGTCTGATTGAACTTTCCACTCACCATATAGGGGATGGCATAATTATTGACACAAAGAATGCTGAGAACAACCCACCAACTAATTACAGCAGAGGAGGGAGGGCTGACACTTGCTGTAGTGTTTGTTTCTCTTTGCTGAATCACCAAAATGACTCCACTCTGACTAATTCTTCACTTTCCTCACCCAGGTACCCAGATCAGCTGTTTTGCGCCCAATAACTTCTCTATGAGACAGGCCACATATGTGGACTCATTTTGTTGGGCAGCAGTACAGCAGCAAGCTGACGGCTCACCACTATGGCTGCACAAGGTACAGACGTCTCCCCAACATGCACTGACAGTGAGAATCATCAGTGCTGACAGTGTGATTATGTGGGTATTGGGATGTTTTTGAAGTCGTAATACTGTTAATTCATTACCAATATTATTTAATCAAAGAATGGCCAAGCTTATGTCCATACATATCCTAAATTAAGGCATCCAAAATTGTGGGAAATTACAGTTTTTAAAAGAAAAATTGTCAGCTATGTGTCATTTTATTACCCCCTTTACCAATGAGACAGGCTTGAAACTGACAACGCATTTCTCATGAGAAAAATGCATGCTTTCTAATGTTAAAGTTATACTAATTCAGGCCAGTTTGGGGAAATACATTTTATCACTTTTTTATTATGTATTTCGCTCGCTGTACATTATCCCTTACAGATTTGGTGCTAAATTTTTAAAAAATTGTATCACTCAGGAATTGATACAAATTATCAATAATCCATCCAAAATACCACATTAAAACACAAAGACCTTGAGGAACACCACAGAAAAAGCCATGCTGTGATTTAGTATTAAAAACTTTTGACATTTGGAGATTTCTGCAAGAATTGTATTCTTCAGCGATTGAATGGCGAGCACTTCTGTTCTGGAAACTACTCAGAAACCCCTTATTGTCAATCTACCTAGGAAAGCCATCCATCCTCTGAATGCTCTAGGTCTCTAGTTTGTGGCTGTAAAGTTGCATGAGGCTGTGATTATCCTAGAGGTCACCAAAGGGCATTTTATACAGTGAGGTCAAATTTAGAAAAATGGTCTCCCTACAATTAAATGGCTATTATGGGGACTAACATCATCAGACATGAATATATTTGGGCTCATCGGATCCACAAGAGTTTCAGCTTTACAGTGATACCCAATATATGCAATTCCAAGACTGTTTAGGGACCCCAGTATGAAGAAATATTCAAATACACCATTTTTAGAATAGTGAAAATAACACATTTATATGTCATTCTAATAACTGCATGTGATTATTATAAAGTGGGCGTGGATATAAAAGGGGATACTCGTAGGTACCAATAGAACCTATTTTCATTCACATATCTTGAGGTCAGAGGTCAAGTGACCTCATTGAATATGGCCATGCCAGTTTTTCCTCGCCAGCATTTAGCCTGCATGTTACATTTGTCTGTATTGTAGGGTGAAAATAAGTCTTGAGGTGGAGTGCCATTCACTCCAGGGCTGCAGCCCTCGTCGGGAGGGAGCTGAGGTAATTTCAAACAGGGCCATTAGCTGTGGTTAATCCTGTCCTGTCTCCGGGCCTTCTCTAGGTCAGGGTGGCCCTTAACAGTCTCATCAGTAGTTTACAGCTGTAATAAAATTGTCCAGTTGGTAGGGGACAGGAAGACATCCCCTTTAAACTGTCCCTGTGCTCTGCTCAGAAGTATCCTACACTAATAATGTCCAGAAATCATTTTTGTCTTCTTTTTCTAATGCAGCCTTTTCTCTTCTGTTGTCTCCCTTTCTGTGATTCCCTCAGTTCTTCCCATACATCCTGCTCTCACTGGCCATCCTCATGTATATCCCAGCCCTGTTCTGGCGTTTCACTGCAGCTCCGCACCTCTCCTCTGACCTGAACTTCATCATGGAGGAGCTGGACCGCTTTTATAATCGTGCCATCAGAATGGCCAGGAATCTAGCATCCTTAGATACCAAAGGTGCATCTGCGGACACCCAGAGGTAAACACCTTGTTATTACTCACTGCTATGTACTCCTTAGCAGGAGATGTGACAATAACATTTGTTTTAAACATTAGCTTTGATTTAAAGCAAGGGTGTCAAACTCATTTTAGTTCATGGGCCGCACATAGCCCAATTTGATCTCAAGTGGGCCGGACCAGTAAAACCATTGCATAATAGCCTAACCTATAACTAACAACACCTCCAAATTTTCCCTTTCTTTAGTGTAAAGAAGTACAAGTACATTCTGAAAACGTTCACAATTAATGAACAATCCCATTTACAATACAGATGATAAACAGCCTGAGATGTCTCGCTGATCTCGGCTACAAACCAGTTTGTATATATACTAGTACCAAGTTCTTGTACCAAGTTCAGCTGTTGTTCTTTAAGCACTGAAAGGTAGTACTGTGAACACACAAGCACACTGGTTTCCCATTTACCTCTGTGAAGAAATAGGAACTGGTCCATTTCTCTCAGAAAACCCAACACTCTGTGTCCTCTTTTCATTTTCTAGTGACGGCTCCTGCATGAACAGTAGCCTACGCTTGACAGTGTTGTGTCACATTGCCTCCATGTGGGATCTATAATCGCGTATCAAGCATAGAGCCTGCTACTCTTATTAGGACAGAGTGACCCCCAGTGGACAATAATTTGAATAAATGACTTCTATGCAATTTTTACACTTTGCAAAGTCACCTAGTGGGCCAGATTTGGCGGGCCCTCATACACAGTATATATAGTATATATATATATATACTATATATATATTGATTTTTTGGCCATATTGACATATTATTACCTAATGCAGTTGTTATTCGCAAACAATTGCCTATGTACACATCCAGCAGATATGGCGTGACAGTAGCATTCATTTGGAGTTGTGTTTCTGACAAACGTCCGTTACCTTCCGTCTAACTCTGTTTTGGTCTCCACCAACTCCTAAGAGACATATTGAGCTCTTTACCTGCTAAATGCTCCACTATGTTCACAAGCTAGTTGCTAACAGATGCGAGCAGATAGCGTACACTGGCTTTTACGGCTTTTAGGACCAGAATACATCTCTGATATCCTCAAAGAATAGAAACCGAGTAGGGCTCTTCGATCCATGAACTCAGGTCAGCTAGCACAGCCCAGAGTCTAAACATGCTGACGCAGCTTTTAGCTGTTTTGCTGCAACCGGAACAAACTGCCAGAACATCTTATATGTGCACCAAATGTAACAATTTTTAAATCCAGATTAAAAATATTTCTCTTTTCAAGTGCCTATGATTAAGCTACTGTTTTGTTTTTACAATGTCTTTATTCTATTTCAATTACTTTGTGTTTTATCTTATATTGCTTATCTTTTAATTATATCTCTCTGTTAAATTACTATTTTATGTACTTTTCATCTTTTAATCATATCTTAGATATGGATCATTTCTTATTTTGATTTATTTAAGTACACTGAATTGCCCCTGTGCACGAAATGTGCTATAGAAATAAACTTGCTATTGCAATTGCTATTTTTAGCTGGGAACAGCTGGCTGCTACATCTGGAAATGACACTGATGAGAATGGTGACAATTAACCAAAACAGTAAAGTACCCGCTGCGAGCCATGAATGACAACACTGAGCTACCTCAGAGTTGGGTGATAATCTCACTGGCTTTGTCTCTCTCTATGAGTGACACTTTTCACATTGCACTTAAGCAGTCATTAGTCAATTAGTCATGTAACCTATTGTTCATATACAAATATTGATTAGTGCAGCTAGTATAGAATACAAGACATATATGGTGCTTGTACTGCACCAGTTTTCACCAGGAATGCCTACTTTTTCTACAAAACATTATCACATCAGAATATTTTGAAAGATGCTATAATTACATAACAAATCTACACAAAGGGGCTTTAATTTGGATTATTAATAGATCAATAAGGCCAGTGAATGAAAGTCTTATACAATTCCATAAAATGCTGATCTTTTGTGTTTGTAAACATAAATAATATCACACTGAGTTTATAATAAACAGATTTGAATAAGCATTAAGGAAGGTTTTGGTCATGGGTAAGTAAGGAAAAAAGGCCTGTTTCTAGTTACATATCCTTCAGAAAATCCTGTTGCCGTATGGAACTGTATTTCTTGATATTTGATACAATGACATTTGCAATTCTAAACATAGGTATATTTATGCTAAATGTCCTTTTCTGCAGCAGTGCTTTGGAACTGACCGAGGGTTGCTTCAGATACCCTTTAGTGGAGCAGTATCTGAAGACCAAGCGCCTCTCTCACTGCCTTGTGGTCAAGTACCTATTATGTCGGGGCATGACTCTGCTGATCCTCCTGCTGGCCTGCATCTACCTGGGCTACTACATCCGACTGGCATCTTTCACTGATGAGTTTCCCTGTGACCTGCGTACAGGGGTGCTGAAGAATAACAGCATGGTGCCGTCGGCTGTGCAGTGTAAGCTCGTGGCAGTGGGTGTCTTCAGGCTGCTCAGTTACATCAACTTGGGAGTATATGTGCTTCTTGCTCCGCTGGTGGTGTACGCTTCTCTTGGACCGGCTCGCCAGAGCTCCAGCTTCCTGCGGCCATATGAGCTGCTGCCGGGCTTTGGATCTTTGAGTGTGGTCACGCCCTTCTACAACGACCTCAGTATCTACCTGTTGTTCCTGCAGGAGAATCTGAGCGAACTCAAATCATTTAAGTGTCTGCAGGTGGGTCCCAGCACACATACTGTAAGACCAATACTGTGGTTAAAATATGCCGACTGTGTTTGCTGTTGCTTTTTCTATGAAAAAGAAGTAACTTGGCGTATTTACAGGTGCTTGAGTTGTTGCAAGAGGCTGGCGATGAGGGGTTTGACACCATGTGCCTGCTGCGAACTCTGGGTCAGGTGAAGACTGACGCGTTAGACAGTAAGAAGACATGCTCACACAAGATCTGCAAAGAAGACAATAAAACCGAGGACAATGAGGTAAGGAGGAATATTTAGTCTTCTAATGGAGGCTGTGTAACTTTAGTGAAATAAGCTGATTATCTGATGGATTTAACCTTGGACATGTTTTATTTTCCTTCAGCTCTTTCTGACTAGTTCCTGAATGATTGACCTGAAAAGGATAAGCCCTGCTGTGATGGAAGAGAACAATGTGAGAAAAAACTGTACACTTATCTGAATTTCTGGTGGTGTATTGACCTACAGCAGGTCAATAATCCATATAAAAAAAGAGGAGGCCTATATTCATTCACACAGTCTGCAGTTTGGCCAACAGACATTTTACCTCTCAGGTGTCTTATTTTTAGTAAATGTGAATACTCCAAGTACAAGTGTCTCAGGTCTGAGGCGATCTGCTGCTGACCTCTTTCTCAGGATCTTAAATGCCTTCCAAACAGAACTCATAATATAAGCCACGTTCATTGGACTGAAATCTGTACATTAATTTTCCAGTCTCAAGAGCCCATTTCCTGCCTTTTATGTTAGAATGAGAGACGTTTCTGAACACAGGGTTCAGATGTATTTGTAGTTGATGTGGGGCAATAAGAAGATGTAGTGATTGATGAAAGTTTGTCCATCCAAAGTGAGCATAAAATAAACATGAATGGAACCTCTGGAGCAGCTGTGTCTGGACTGTAAAGCATGTGATTATTTACATATAAATGTACTGTTAACAACAGCTGGTATACCATATATGCATGTTGAAAGTAAAACAAGACCCTGGGTTGTCCAAACTGATAGATTGATGGCAGCACTGCATTTTACATGAAAGATGAGGTAGAGTAAAACCTGTGTGTGTGTATATATGTATATATATATATATTATTGGAATGTATTTATTTTATTGTTACTTTTAAGGTGCTCACTTGTGAACAGGAGACTTAGTGGAATGGTGCACACTGATAAATCTGTGAATGTAGATTTTATATGTCGAAACTGGTGCATGAAACTCTCAAAGGTAACATGAATTTTGATTGGATGTCATTGTTATAGTGACTTTCTAACAATACAGCCATAATATTGAACCAGCATAACAGTAATGTATCTGTATAGTCCATTCAGTTCAATTACTCCCTTGGGGATGAATAAAGTTGTCTGAACTGAACTGAACTGAACTGAACTGAACTGAACTGAACTGAACTCACAATTAAATGCTATCATATTACTGTCTATCACTGAAGCAACAGTGAGTGTCCCTCCATGTATAGGATGTATCTGGCACAGGTTGCCTGGCAGGTGCACTTTACGGCCCAGTAGCGCCCTCTGGAGACCAGCAGGCAGCCTGTTCCTCCTGTTGATGTCTGGAGCACAGTGACGGGACAGCAGGTTCAACCATCACTCACCAGCTGATGCACTGTAAAACTTTTTCCTGTAAAATTACAGTAACTTACAGGAGAAACTGCTGCCAGTATTTTACTGTAAAATTTACAGTATCTGTACTGTATCAAAGAATACAGCAACTTACTGTAATCAAAGCATACAGTAATTTGCTGTAATATTTCAGAAATTACAGTAAAATACTGGCAGCAGTTTCGCCAGTGAGTTACTGTACAATTTACAGTATCTGTACTGTATCAAAAGAATACAGCAGCTTACTGTAATCAAAGCATACAGTAACTTGCTGTAATAATTCCAAATACAGTAATTTATTGGTTGGTGTATCTGAGTAAGTGACGGGCTTAAAACATTTGTACTTTGTGGACTGAGTAAATACTGTAACTTTTCTGTTTCAAAATGAAATAGCCTCCCCCGTTACACTGCGGGGGTTCACTAGACAGAACAATACTGTTGAACAATACTGTGTGCTGGCTCAATATGGTCAATTATTAAACGTATAAATAATGCCAGGTTGAACATTTTAAGCAAAATTAAATAAAAAATAACATTGTGAATAAGTGAGACACAGACATAAAGGGATTTTCAGTAACTGAGTGAGATATGGAGGGTTTGTCTCTACAGACAGAGTCAGGGATGTGATTGTTAAACTCACACAAAGTCCCACTCGACATCCACGAGCTTCCGCAGGAGGGTGCAAACATGAGGATTCAGGGATGTCCCTTTCTTATGAACCATTTTCCCGCTCTTCTTGCTGGTCACCTTTCCCTGTCGTGCCTTTGTCCCTCTCTCTGGGTTGATCCTGACACAGCTTCTACAAGGCATAGCAAGGTAAAACAAAAAGACACAAATGTGAATCAAACCACCTCTTACCTAAAATTAGACCGCTAAATATTGTTAGTATAAATAATACCTGATTTATTATAAGTCCCCAAATCGTTCTTTTTCATGCTTTATGTTTGCAATGCATATTAGAGTAGATACACGTGGACATGGTGAAATACTTCTTGCTAATATAGCTTACTTGCCTGATGTTTTATGAGTCACACTTTTGGAATATGAATATAACATTGAGTTTTTTTGGTAACTTGATGACTCTTTGATAATTATCTATTTAATTTAATTATTCAAGACTAATAACAATGGGTTATTAATTTATATATGAAATGATATTATTGAAGGCTAATACTGTTTTTATGTTTCTTGTATATATTTTAGAACCACACATACACACCCAAACGTCCAAGTGATCATTTAAGCTTATTTTGGAATGAACTCTCCATACCCTACTCTCTGATCGTATGTCTATCACACATAGATAGATACAAGGATAGCTGTAAGGCCCAAACATCTGACACAAATGACTATATGGAATTCAAACTTACCTCTGTATGAATTCAAGTGTCCAGGCAGCGTGATCCTGATATTGGAGGTTGAAGTTGTAGTAGGATGTGAAGACAACAGCAAGCCCCAACGCAGACAATGCCCCTTCACACACCACCTGACCCTCGATGCTTACCATCCAGCGCTGGTCGGAAATCATTGGACCTGAAACACAATGCAAAAAGCTTTAGGCTGAATACCAAATTGACGAATTATCAAGTGGCCACTTACCGCTTTATTGTTTTTGTATGGTATTGGCATTTCCAACTGATATTTGAAAACCTTTCTAAAAAAATGTAAGCCTCCGCTAGATATCAGGAATTCTTGATGTAGGATGCGAGATGCTACTCATCTACTGTACTGCTCTTTGATGTATCCAGGTAGCCATTTACATACTTGCGACACCATCGCGCACTCATTTTCATAAAGCTTAGTGGTTGTGTCCGTTGCAGTGAAGGAGAAATCAAGTAAAAAAGTTAATACAAATAAAATAAAATCTACAAAGGGAGGGAGAATATCAAACAAACTATTTACATATTTACAAGCTATAGGAACACCCTAATCCAGAAAGAGAGTGAGAGAAAAGCTCAAACAAACTATTTACATATCAGAGAAGAATCAGAGAAATTATTATTCCGTAGCCTACTGTGTATGTATTATAGAGTCAACTATTTATTAACTAAAACATAGCCCACTGTGTATGTATAAAAGATGTCAACTATTTATTAACCATCTAAAACTACATATTTATTTATCCATTTCTGTATGCACAACTGTTTCAGAATCAGTATCTATTTATAAGAATGTAAAGTTGTGTGTATTATATACAATATAGAAGACATAACCATAGAAACTCACTACAACTGAACTCCAACTCCTGCAGCAAGCAGCGTCTTCCTGCCTGCCCCACACCTTCTGACTGCCGACAGGCTCAATAGAAGTACTCTGCATATGTGCACTAGTACAGTGTAAGTAGAAACGTGGGGTTTAGTGCTTACCTAGAATGATCAACCAAGGGCTATCAGGAAGGATGAGGGATGTCTTCACAGTCGCCGCTGTGTCTGACACCTATATAGGAGACAATAAAAGGCATTGCAATTCTAAGTTAATGTTAATACAATTAAACAATGCTTTAACTATAGTTGTCATCAATTTTCCTGTTTAAAGAAATTATTTTTAAAATCACACTGAGCTCCACTCATTGCATTTCAATAATTTCAATGTCTTAATCTGAAATAAACTACATCAGTTATACTCACATCTGCCTGCAAGATGAGGACATCTCTCTTCTATTTGAAGCACCCTGCATGCTCATGTGAGCACCCTGCATGCTCATGTGAGCACCCTGCTTGCTCAACAGTATTCTCTCCATCATCTCTACCTGACCTGATCTGACTCAAAAGATTACCAACTACACAACCTTTATGTGTTCTTGACAAGTGTGATGAAAAAGTGGATATCACAGTAAACATTTTACCACAATTTGTGAATGGACATAAGACTGGTTTCCCCTCTTTAATGTGAGTCTTCAAGTGAGAAAATAATGTAGACAAACTGTCACATTTGACACTACAGAAATCGATGTGGCATGATAAAACGTCTAATGTTAATGTCCTTATGCCAGAACATCCTTCCCTCAAGCTTGACTCCCTCTGATCTGGGTGATCTCTATATACATGGCATTTTAAAGCTGTAACTTTGCCAAATGAACGGTAACAATCGTGGAAATCACATTTAAATTTGATGTGTGGGGTGTTTTGGTGAACTTTCATATGCCTAACAAAGGCATATTTAGTACCACATGCATGGCGGCAAAATTGACAGTTGAACATTCTTGAAACAAAACACAAGATAGATACTGCCTTGTCTCCCTTTTAGATTGTTGCTGCTACCTATTAGTAATTATATTGAGAATTTAAATGCTGACTAAGCTAAAACCAGCTAGCTAACGAGCTAACGCTAACTAACGAGCTAACGCTAACTAACGAGCTAACGCTAACTAACGAGCTAACGCTAACTAACGAGCTAACGCTAACTAACGAGCTAACGCTAACTAACGTGCTAGCGCTAGCTAGCTACCGTGAATATAAGATAGACGACTGATTTTTGTTACCTGTGATACTAATGAGTATTGAAATATAGACGAAGCTAAGAACAGCTAACGACCTACCGTTAGTTAGCTAATGTACATACACTGAGGAACATGCACTGTGTTAGCAAAGGTACAACACAACTTGATGATTTGACTTACCATGAAGTAACGTAATGTAACCACTGGAGTTTCCCTTCGTCTGGTCTGACGATCAAAATGGAACTGGCGGTGGTGAAAATAAAAAGTGTTTATCCAAACTGCTGCTGTCTCTCCTCAAGTTGCACTGGACAACAACGATGCTGCTGCTGCTGCTGCCAGAGTGACCGTTGAGCCGTTGAGCTGTTGAGCTGTTGACCGTTGAGCTGTTGACCGTTGAGCTGTTGACCGTTGAGCTGTTGAGCTGTGGCGCTCAACGGCTCAACTCGAAAAAAATATGCGCGAGAACTTAGAAAAATAGCCGTTAATTTATTTTCCCGAGATTCTCAGCGGCAAGCAGTAGATTACTGTGAAAAGATACACTTGGCCGCTGGGATCATGGGAGCGAGCGTTCTGACTCCCAGAATGCATTGCTTTCACAGTAACATACAGTAAAAGCATTTTACAGTATGTAACTGTTAGAATCTCGCTAAACAATAACCGCTCAGTATCTTATCTATTTCTCACATTTCTACACTCCGTCATGGCGATTGCGCACCTAGCCACCGAGTACGTGTTCTCAGACTTCTTGTTGAATGACCCCACGGAGGCCAAGTATAAAGGGGTGCGTCTGGAGCTCGCTGTGGACAAGATAGTCACGTTTCTAGCCGTGGGGCTGCCTTTGTTCCTCATCTCACTCGCTTTTGCTCAAGAGGTGTCCGTCGGTGAGTTGTTGAATTTGTGTGAGCATCCGTCATCATCTGAGGTTATAATATTCCTCTTTATTTCATCATGTAGAATAATAATGTCTATGGTAATCCTTCAATGTGATTTTTATGCATGTAGAGGAGTTCATCCATCCATCCATCTGCAACCGCTTATCCCGTTAGGGGGGGGGGGGCTGGACAGCCGACATTGGGCGAAGGCAGGGTACACCCTGGACAGGTCGCCAGTCCATCGCAGGGCTGACACATATAGACAGACAACCATTCACGCTCACATTCACACAATTTACAATTTGCTCGTACAATTTAGAGTCCACAATTAACCTGACCTGCATGTCTTTGGACTGTGGGAGGAAACCGGAGTACCCGGAGAAAACCCACGCTAACACGGGGAGAACATGCAAACTCCACACAGAAGGGTCCCAAGCCGGATTCGAACCTGCAACCCTCTAGCTGTGAGGCGCCAGTGCTAACCACTGCACCACCGTGCAGCCCTGTAGAGGAGTTATGTTCAGTAAATGCCCAGAAAAAGAGAGGTGTGAATACAGGAGAAGGTGTGGTTTAAGTCTCCACCCTTCTGCTTATTTCACGCCCAGACAGTGAGGCAGGCTCTGCTGCTGCTGCTGCTGATGCTGATGATGATAATGATGGAAACTTTGGGCACATGGAAGTTTATAAGCTGGTGCCTCATGCACTTGAGTTACTGTAAAGAATAGCTCACACAAGAAGGTGATCTGCTTCCCTCTTTAGTGTACAAAAAAAAAGATCCACAGCTCCAACAGCAGTTTAACAAACCTATGTGTAATCTTCTTAAGTCATAATGCCCACAGTCTGTCGTCATCATGATCTGCAAGTATACTGCTCCATAACTCAGGCAGGGTGGATCCATTACACTGCAAGCCATGAGACAACATTTATTGTGACTGAAAGACACAATAATTATGGACAGCTATTATGGTAATCACATCATACTAACAAAGTGAATGCACGTTGTGGCAGAAAGCCCACATTGATTTTACTTATTAAATCAATAGCAATCACAAAGGAGGAGATGCAGAGATATATATATATATATATATATATATATATATAGAGAGAGAGAGAGAGAGAGAGAGAGAGAGAAAGGACATGTGAGACAGATTAGATGTAGATGTAGGCCTTTCCCACAGCACACATTTTGACTTGTCATAGTAAAAGCACAGGTGTTACTAAGCATCAACGGCTCTGCTCTGTTCAAGTGTCCCAGTGAGCTGTGACAGTGTGACAGTGATAGGATGCTGTATTATAAAGTGATATATATATATATATATACGTATATATATATGTATTCATCATTCTGTAATATTAATATGACAAAATGCTGCCAAAAGTATTAGTCTGGTGACTATCTAGGTCGTCTGTGACTTGCACGTGTCTGATTGAACTTTCCACTCACCATATAGGGGATGGCATAATTATTGACACAAAGAATGCTGAGAACAACCCACCAACTAATTACAGCAGAGGAGGGAGGGCTGACACTTGCTGTAGTGTTTGTTTCTCTTTGCTGAATCACCAAAATGACTCCACTCTGACTAATTCTTCACTTTCCTCACCCAGGTACCCAGATCAGCTGTTTTGCGCCCAATAACTTCTCTATGAGACAGGCCACATATGTGGACTCATTTTGTTGGGCAGCAGTACAGCAGCAAGCTGACGGCTCACCACTATGGCTGCACAAGGTACAGACGTCTCCCCAACATGCACTGACAGTGAGAATCATCAGTGCTGACAGTGTGATTATGTGGGTATTGGGATGTTTTTGAAGTCCTAATACTGTTAATTCATTACCAATATTATTTAATCAAAGAATGGCCAAGCTTATGTCCATACGTATCCTAAATTAAGGCATCCAAAATTGTGGGAAATTACAGTTTTTAAAAGAAAAATTGTCAGCTATGTGTCATTTTATTACCCCCTTTACCAATGAGACAGGCTTGAAACTGACAACGCATTTCTCATGAGAAAAATGCATGCTTTCTAATGTTAAAGTTATACTAATTCAGGCCAGTTTGGGGAAATACATTTTATCACTTTTTTATTATGTATTTCGCTCGCTGTACATTATCCCTTACAGATTTGGTGCTAAATTTTTAAAAAATTGTATCACTCAGGAATTGATACAAATTATCAATAATCCATCCAAAATACCACATTAAAACACAAAGACCTTGAGGAACACCATAGAAAAAGCCACGCTGTGATTTAGTATTAAAAACTTTTGACATTTGGAGATTTCTGCAAGAATTGTATTCTTCAGCGATTGAATGGCGAGCACTTCTGTTCTGGAAACTACTCAGAAACCCCTTATTGTCAATCTACCTAGGAAAGCCATCCATCCTCTGAATGCTCTAGGTCTCTAGTTTGTGGCTGTAAAGTTGCATGAGGCTGTGATTATCCTAGAGGTCACCAAAGGGCATTTTATACAGTGAGGTCAAATTTAGAAAAATGGTCTCACTACAATTAAATGGCTATTATGGGGACTAACATCATCAGACATGAATATATTTGGGCTCATCGGATCCACAAGAGTTTCAGCTTTACAGTGATACCCAATATATGCAATTCCAAGACTGTTTAGGGACCCCAGTATGAAGAAATATTCAAATACACCATTTTTAGAATAGTGAAAATAACACATTTATATGTCATTCGAATAACTGCATGTGATTATTATAAAGTGGGCGTGGATATAAAAGGGGATACTCGTAGGTACCAATAGAACCTATTTTCATTCACATATCTTGAGGTCAGAGGTCAAGGGACCTCATTGAATATGGCCATGCCAGTTTTTCCTCGCCAGCATTTAGCCTGCATGTTACATTTGTCTGTATTGTAGGGTGAAAATAAGTCTTGAGGTGGAGTGCCATTCACTCCAGGGCTGCAGCCCTCGTCGGGAGGGAGCCGAGGTAATTTCAAACAGGGCCATTAGCTGTGGTTAATCCTGTCCTGTCTCCGGGCCTTCTCTAGGTCAGGGTGGCCCTTAACAGTCTCATCAGTAGTTTACAGCTGTAATAAAATTGTCCAGTTGGTAGGGGACAGGAAGACATCCCCTTTAAACTGTCCCTGTGCTCTGCTCAGAAGTATCCTACACTAATAATGTCCAGAAATCATTTTTGTCTTCTTTTTCTAATGCAGCCTTTTCTCTTCTGTTGTCTCCCTTTCTGTGATTCCCTCAGTTCTTCCCATACATCCTGCTCTCACTGGCCATCCTCATGTATATCCCAGCCCTGTTCTGGCGTTTCACTGCAGCTCCGCACCTCTCCTCTGACCTGAACTTCATCATGGAGGAGCTGGACCGCTTTTATAATCGTGCCATCAGAATGGCCAGGAATCTAGCATCCTTAGATACCAAAGGTGCATCTGCGGACACCCAGAGGTAAACACCTTGTTATTACTCACTGCTATGTACTCCTTAGCAGGAGATGTGACAATAACATTTGTTTTAAACATTAGCTTTGATTTAAAGCAAGGGTGTCAAACTCATTTTAGTTCATGGGCCGCACATAGCCCAATTTGATCTCAAGTGGGCCGGACCAGTAAAACCATTGCATAATAGCCTAACCTATAACTAACAACACCTCCAAATTTTCCCTTTCTTTAGTGTAAAGAAGTACAAGTACATTCTGAAAACGTTCACAATTAATGAACAATCCCATTTACAATACAGATGATAAACAGCCTGAGATGTCTCGCTGATCTCGGCTACAAACTAGTTTGTATATATACTAGTACCAAGTTCTTGTACCAAGTTCAGCTGTTGTTCTTTAAGCACTGAAAGGTAGTACTGTGAACACACAAGCACACTGGTTTCCCATTTACCTCTGTGAAGAAATAGGAACTAGTCCATTTCTCTCAGAAAACCCAACACTCTGTGTCCTCTTTTCATTTTCTAGTGGCGGCTCCTGCATGAACAGTAGCCTACGCTTGACAGTGTTGTGTCACATTGCCTGCATGTGGGATCTATAATCGCGTATCAAGCATAGAGCCTGCTACTCTTATTAGGACAGAGTGACCCCCAGTGGACAATAATTTGAATAAATGACTTCTATGCAATTTTTACACTTTGCAAAGTCACCTAGTGGGCCAGATTTGGCGGGCCCTCATACACAGTATATATAGTATATATATATATAGTATATATATATTGATTTTTTGGCCATATTGACATATTATTACCTAATGCAGTTGTTATTCGCAAACAATTGCCTATGTACACATCCAGCAGATATGGCGTGACAGTAGCATTCATTTGGAGTTGTGTTTCTGACAAACGTCCGTTACCTTCCGTCTAACTCTGTTTTGGTCTCCACCAACTCCTAAGAGACATATTGAGCTCTTTACCTGCTAAATGCTCCACTATGTTCACAAGCTAGTTGCTAACAGATGCGAGCAGATAGCGTACACTGGCTTTTACGGCTTTTAGGACCAGAATACATCTCTGATATCCTCAAAGAATAGAAACCGAGTAGGGCTCTTCGATCCATGAACTCAGGTCAGCTAGCACAGCCCAGAGTCTAAACATGCTGACGCAGCTTTTAGCTGTTTTGCTGCAACCGGAACAAACTGCCAGAACATCTTATATGTGCACCAAATGTAACAATTTTTAAATCCAGATTAAAAACATTTCTCTTTTCAAGTGCCTATGATTAAGCTACTGTTTTGTTTTTACAATGTCTTTATTCTATTTCAATTACTTTGTGTTTTATCTTATATTGCTTATCTTTTAATTATATCTCTCTGTTAAATTACTATTTTATGTACTTTTCATCTTTTAATCATATCTTAGATATGGATCGTTTCTTATTTTGATTTATTTAAGTACACTGAATTGCCCCTGTGCACGAAATGTGCTATAGAAATAAACTTGCTATTGCAATTGCTATTTTTAGCTGGGAACAGCTGGCTGCTACATCTGGAAATGACACTGATGAGAATGGTGACAATTAACCAAAACAGTAAAGTACCCGCTGCGAGCCATGAATGACAACACTGAGCTACCTCAGAGTTGGGTGATAATCTCACTGGCTTTGTCTCTCTCTATGAGTGACACTTTTCACATTGCACTTAAGCAGTCATTAGTCAATTAGTCATGTAACCTATTGTTCATATAAAAATATTGATTAGTGCAGCTAGTATAGAATACAAGACATATATGGCACTTGTACTGCACCAGTTTTCACCAGGAATGCCTACTTTTTCTACAAAACATTATCACATCAGAATATTTTGAAAGATGCTATAATTACATAACAAATCTACACAAAGGGGCTTTAATTTGGATTATTAATAGATCAATAAGGCCAGTGAATGAAAGTCTTATACAATTCCATAAAATGCTGATCTTTTGTGTTTGTAAACATAAATAATATGACACTGAGTTTATAATAAACAGATTTGAATAAGCATTAAGGAAGGTTTTGGTCATGGGTAAGTAAGGAAAAAAGGCCTGTTTCTAGTTACATATCCTTCAGAAAATCCTGTTGCTGTGTGGAACTGTATTTCTTGATATTTGATACAATGACATTTGCAATTCTAAACATAGGTATATTTATGCTAAATGTCCTTTTCTGCAGCGGTGCTTTGGAACTGACTGAGGGTTGCTCCAGATACCCTTTAGTGGAGCAGTATCTGAAGACCAAGCGCCTCTCTCACTGCCTTGTGGTCAAGTACCTATTATGTCGGGGCATGACTCTGCTGATCCTCCTGCTGGCCTGCATCTACCTGGGCTACTACATCCGACTGGCATCTTTCACTGATGAGTTTCCCTGTGACCTGCGTACAGGGGTGCTGAAGAATAACAGCATGGTGCCGTCGGCTGTGCAGTGTAAGCTCGTGGCAGTGGGTGTCTTCAGGCTGCTCAGTTACATCAACTTGGGAGTATATGTGCTTCTTGCTCCGCTGGTGGTGTACGCTTCTCTTGGACCGGCTCGCCAGAGCTCCAGCTTCCTCCGGCCATATGAGCTGCTGCCGCGCTTTGGATCTTTGAGTGTGGTCACGCCCTTCTACAACGACCTCAGTATCTACCTGTTGTTCCTGCAGGAGAATCTGAGCGAACTCAAATCATTTAAGTGTCTGCAGGTGGGTCCCAGCACACATACTGTAAGACCAATACTGTGGTTAAAATATGCCGACTGTGTTTGCTGTTGCTTTTTCTATGAAAAAGAAGTAACTTGGCGTATTTACAGGTGCTTGAGTTGTTGCAAGAGGCTGGCGATGAGGGGTTTGACACCATGTGCCTGCTGCGAACTCTGGGTCAGGTGAAGACTGACGCGTTAGACAGTAAGAAGACATGCTCACACAAGATCTGCAAAGAAGACAATAAAACCGAGGACAATGAGGTAAGGAGGAATATTTAGTCTTCTAATGGAGGCTGTGTAACTTTAGTGAAATAAGCTGATTATCTGATGGATTTAACCTTGGACATGTTTTATTTTCCTTCAGCTCTTTCTGACTAGTTCTTGAATGATTGACCTGAAAAGGATAAGCCCTGCTGTGATGGAAGAGAACAATGTGAGAAAAAACTGTACACTTATCTGAATTTCTGGTGGTGTATTGACCTACAGCAGGTCAATAATCCATATAAAAAAAAGAGGAGGCCTATATCCATTCACACAGTCTGCAGTTTGGCCAACAGACATTTTACCTCTCAGGTGTCTTATTTTTAGTAAATGTGAATACTCCAAGGACAAGTGTCTCAGGTCTGAGGCGATCTGCTGCTGACCTCTTTCTCAGGATCTTAAATGCCTTCCAAATAGAACTTATAATATAAGCCACATTCATTGGACTGAAATCTGTACATTAATTTTCCAGTCTCAAGAGCCCATTTCCTGCCTTTTATGTTAGAATGAGAGACGTTTCTGAACACAGGGTTCAGATGTATTTGTAGTTGATGTGGGGCAATAAGAAGATGTAGTGATTGATGAAAGTTTGTCCATCCAAAGTGAGCATAAAATAAACATGAATGGAACCTCTGGAGCAGCTGTGTCTGGACTGTAAAGCATGTGATTATTTACATATAAATGTACTGTTAACAACAGCTGGTATACCATATATGCATGTTGAAAGTAAAACAAGACCCTGGGTTGTCCAAACTGATAGATTGATGGCAGCACTGCATTTTACATGAAAGATAAGGTAGAGTAAAACCTGTGTGTGTGTATATATGTATATATATATATATATTATTGGAATGTATTTATTTTATTGTTACTTTTAAGGTGCTCACTGTGAACAGGAGACTTAGTGGAATGGTGCACACTGAGAAATCTGTGAATGTAGATTTTATATGTCGAAACTGGTGCATGAAACTCTCAAAGGTAACATGAATTTTGATTGGATGTCATTGTTATAGTGACTTTCTAACAATACAGCCATAATATTGAACCAGCATAACAGTAATGTATCTACTACCTATTTTGTGTCATGACTATAACTTTAATGCTGATGCAAGTGGTTTTCAGAATGAAAAAACACTGTTGAAAAAATAACACAGTTTTTCTTTGTACTTTTTACAAATGTGAAATTCATAAATTGAACTGAATCTGCAGAATTTCAGTCTTTCAGCCTATTCAAGTAGCCCACAGACCAGAAGCCTTTGAGAACTCCCCGATTACTTCAATAGCGACAGAGATTTTATTTTCATTTTGCAAGAATAGTGTGGTGTCATCAGCTAGCTGAGTTACGATTAATTCTCTACCAATAAGATATTTAATATGGACTGCCAAAAGCTGAGTCACAAACAGGAAGAGATATGCTGAGGTGGGCATGCCTCTTAAAATATTAAATCTAGAGAATGTACCGCCCATTAGTTTAATACAACTATTACTGTTCTTATAAAAAGCTTTAATAGCTGTAGAAAAATAATTAGGCCTACCAAAGCCAAATTTCTTTAAAGTTTGTAAAATGAATGGATGCTCTACTGTGTCGAAAGCATTGTGGAAGTCTAAAAATATAACAAATCCATTATCATCAATTAATTCTGAGTGATAGGTTAACCACATAACTCCATTTCATTTGTATCAATAGATTTAACTCTCGGAGAGTTCAATAAAGTATCAGCAGATGCTTGGCAAAACGTAGAGCTATATCATTATTTTGAAAAAAAATAAAATAATTTACTACAGTAATTGTATATTAATTTTTAGACCTCTGTAATAACCTGTTAGTGCTGGAATTATGTTTTTCTAAATTGAATAATGAATTTAATTTTGTTCAGCTTCTTCAAGCCATTTGTTCTAGACATGATAAATGCACCTTTTGCTTTTTGACTGTATAGTTCATCTAGTGTAATCTGTAGGTAATAATAATGTAGGCCTATCTGTTGTTATTGTTGTTGTTGTTGTTGTTCTTCTTCTTCTTCTTCTTCTTCTTCTTCTTTCGTGTTTATTGGCGGTAGGCAAACCATCTTAGAGGTGCATTACCGCCACCATCTGGACTGGAGTGTGGAGCAGGAGATTGTGCAGAAACAAAACAAAAAAAATAAAATAATAATAATAATAAAAATAAAAATAATTATAATTATAATAATGAGGAAAACTCTAGATTCGTTTAACTAAATCAGTTTCTCTTAAAAACTGAATAATGTCACAGTATATGTTATCTGCTGTATTCCCCCAATAGACCTGACAAGTCTGTTTCTTCTATGAAATAAATAACTGACTTTACGACAATTGTGTGTTGTTGAGGGCTTTTCCTTCCAGCAGCTACAAGTTCGTTGAACGATCTGATTGGCCGATACGCTCTCTACGTCACATCTCTCGTCCAATGGCGTGGTCGAGCTGCAGCTTGGTTTGTATTTGGTTGGTGAGTGGAGCAGCGTCTTACCGTGATGAGAGATTAGTTTGTGCAATACCGTCTGTTGCACAAGTCTGGACGATATAGATTTACCTCGACATATATCCCCCTAGCTGTGGCATGTTTTAATCGTTCCCTTACATGCGGGTGAGTCTGCTTAGTCTCTGTTTCTCACTGTGTTGTTGTGATAATAACACACTCAGGCTAGCTACAAGTCGCTGAGCTAACTTAGCCACATTAGCTTAACGTTAGCTGGAGAGCTTAGCCATGGTAACGATAAATGCACTGTGTTAAAAGTAGCTAACGCGTTCATCTCACATCTTTACCCTACCGTACTCTATAGAAACAGTGCTAAAACATATCTCTGTAGTTTTGGTATACAGATTACACAGCTGCTGTGGAGTAACGCTAGTGAACCTTGTTAGCATCCGGTAACCGTGTGGTTATGTGGTTGACTTGTCAGGATGTCTGTGCTCTTATTGCAGGTAGAGACAGCATTAAAGCAGCTGTAAACGTTACTATGTCTTACTTTACAGTTAGGCCGTCATCTTGACACACAAAGCAGAAGACCATGGTGGAGCCAACAACGCACAAGTTTACATCCCTAGAAGAGGAGCTGGGCTTCTGGAAGGAGCAGGCAGAGGCACATCAGCAGAGGTAACACTGTTAGACAGCAACATTAGGAGAACATCACTCCTTACAGATGCTTTATTAGGTGATTTAAATAATAATCCTGCCTTTCATCTATGGAAATCTCATGTACAAAGTTATATGCCGGCTTAATCACTCTGAGAATGACATAGTCTTGCTGTTGTCTAACATCAGATTTAGCAATACATGGTACCAATCACAGCTGTGGAAGCACTGGTATAGTTCTTTATATGCAAGGCATTGATGTATGTATATATATTTTTAATATCTTTTAATCATGACTTTTTATAGTGCTTCCTGTATTATATGTGATGTATTGTTGTTGTTTTTTCTTTTTTTCTTATCTGGACCTTGAGTCAGCAATAAAGATTGAATTGAATATGCACATGTTATACAGCATGGGGAGGGAGTTATTGTTGGTAGTAAACATTGTTTTTTTCATCAGGGCTGATGAGGCTCAGGAGGAGCTGCAGGAGTTTCAGCAGATGAGTCGAGACTATGAAGCAGAACTGGAAGCCGAGCTGAAGCAGTGCGAGGGTCGGAACAAAGAGCTGCTTTTAGACAACAACCGATTCCGGATGGAACTGGAAAGCATAAAGGTAGAGCACCTTGATTATAAATAGGCCATGGTCCCTACAGAGCTTGGAAAGCTCTGGTGCTCCAGTTAGTGAGGAGTGATGAAGACAGAGAAACAGAAGAGACACACCCACGGATAGCCTTTAGCTGACCCAAATTCAGCATATCATTGCCACTGCCACTTGGAAAATTGCTGCCTCGCTGTAAGGCAGCTGACTGCTGTTTTTGTTCATTGGTCCACAGGAAAGAAAACATGAATGAGGGATGTGAATGCAGGATTGTGCTAAAAAAAACCTGATCGCTCAAAGGTTGTTGGGGAGAAGGAGGAGAAAGAACATTCAAACAGATTTCTCGTCTTATCTAGTGTCTAAAAAATACACGGATCCTCTTAAAGCATGAAAATATGCTGGCAGCTGCATTGATTAATCTGCTGTGTCACTGCAAAGCTTGTATCGGCATGCCATTTAATTCAATTTCTGTGTGCTCTTTGCAGGAGAAATTTGAGGCGCAGCATTCTGACGCTTTCAGGCACATCTCAACCCTGGAGGAAGATCTGGCACAAACCACAGCAGTGAAAGATCACCTGCAGAAATACATCAGAGAGCTGGAGCAGTCCAATGATGACCTGGAGAGGACCAAAAGGTCAGTGTCCAAGAGGTCTTATGTCATTATCTCACCAATGGGCTTCGTGCTCAAACTAATTGGCTGACTCTGTCTTTAATACACATACACACACACATAGTTAAGGCTGTAGCACACAAAGCCAATATGCACAATAAGTCCAGTGTTGTTAACTTTTATTGGCCCATCCTCTCTGCTCGTCCCAGGGCTACCATCATGTCTCTGGAGGACTTTGAGCAGCGGATGAACCATGTCATTGAGAGGAATGCCTTTCTTGAAAGCGAGTTGGATGAGAAAGAGAACCTGCTTGAGTCTGTTCAGAGGCTGAAGGATGAAGCCAGAGGTATGCACACACACACACACACACACCGTAGCTTCTCAAGTTTACAAGAACTGCTGATTTGTCTACAAACTGCCACGTATGCTTAACTCAGTGAATTTTGATAGCCGATGTATTTTGAGCATTCTCAGATTCAGACACGTGACTAGTGATAACATTGTTGTTTTTTTTGGATTTGAATTATAGACTGTGGACTAGAGATTTTCTCTTGTGCAAGTGCAGAATGTGTATGCTGGCTGTACGTTTTGTGGTCGTGCTCAAGTGTATCTTTTAATAGTAAACGTGATTTTTGTCTGTGCTAGGTCTTTGATGTTGGCTTGGTGTTACAGGACACTAGCATTATTGTTTGGAATTACAGTTTTTAGTTCAAATTGTTTTTTAAAAGTATTTACATCACATGATTACCAGACGACTGACATGACGTCATGGATTAACTATTTACGGTAGTTTCAAGTCTCCGCAATTTCATTTTTGTAGTATATGGAACGTAATGGAAACCATTAATGTTGATCCTCAAACACGTGGCACTGGAATCTTTGTCTTTTATAAAAAGCAGACTCACTGATGGTATACCTGTGTGTCCTGTTTGTGTCAGACCTCCGCCAGGAGCTGGTTGTACGTCAGAAGGAAAGACGGCCGTCCAGCAGCCTGGGCAAAGACATCGATCGAGCAGATCTGCCATGCCCCTCAGCTGGTAGCCCATCCATCCCCGTCACACCCTCCAAACCTATCAGCTCATTTGCCACGCCCCCTGCTTCCAGTATCCGACGAGGTAACGAGAAAAACTTTGACTACAGTAATAACCACAGTGTAGAGCTGCACGGTTTCGAAAAAATATCCCATTGCGATTGTTTTTCTGATATTGCGATATGATTTATTATATTAGAGGGTATGTTTTTACATCATTATTCTCATTTTCATTGAAAAACATGTCATCACACAATGATTATGGTGTGATTTTTTTTTTTTTTTTTTTTTTTTTTTTTTTTTTTTTTTTTTTTTTTGCGGGATCTGTACCAAACAAAGCTGTTTTCTTAAGTCTTTAGAATAATCATGTGTAGGCCGGGACATCTCTGGTGGTGTTTTGGTATTTACACACACATTTCATCTTTTAACAAATATTGCAATAATCCTCCTCATCCTGCGTTTTGAAAATTGCCATATTGCGATTTCGATAAAATTTTGATCAACCATGCAGCCCTGCTACAGTGATATTCAACATACCAACTTCGGATGAACATAATATGTGTTCACCTGCTCATATCTGTTTTTGTTTAAGGTGATGGTCTAACGGGGACTCCCCTCACAACGTCTGCAAGAATATCTGCACTCAATATTGTAGGGGAGCTGCTGAGAAAAGTCGGAGTAAGAGATTTAAAAATGCTACCACTAGAGTACCCAGTGAATACACGCTGTACAGAGCTGTGTTAACACTGAATAGAATCACTACACATTTGTTTTTTGTTGTTGTTTTTTTCCCCATGTATGAGCTGACCATTTTTCAATATCCCTGCCAGAATCTGGAGTCAAAGTTGGCATCCTGTCGAGACTTTGTTTACGACACATCTATCAGCAGACCAGCACTTCCGGCTGGCCCTGGTAGTCCTTCTTGTTTAGAAAGAGGCCCTGAGGTCCAAGCTAGCAGCATGAGCCCCCCTCCTCAGTACGAGAGGTGAGGAAAACAACAATTATTACATAGAAGTCTGTTTTTTTCTGGTTAAGGAGCATCTTACTTGTGCTTAAAGGTAAAATATGCAACAGTTGTCGGTTGGTGTTTGTAAACACACAGCATTCAAAGTTGGCCACTCCTCCTCGGCTCAACTAGCGGGTTACACCCCACCGTGGGGCCCAAAGGCCGTTGACAGACGGCCAGAGTCGTCCGGAGTGAAGCAGAATAAGAAGAAAAGAGAAAATACAGGCAGAGGGCTGCAGGGTTTCTGCAGAAACAGACACCGCCACACTCTTTTAGTGGGTCACAAGTGATGATTGAGAGGGATTATTTTAGTATCCATCTATCCATTTTTTTGTTAGGACATTTGTGCATATTATACCTTTAAACACATGCTACACTGTTGTTGATTTCATGATGTGAACTACAAAATCAGCTTTGCTTGAGAATGATTTGAACTATCGTTTTATTTTATGCCTGTAAGGCCAAAAAATGTTGGGAGTGGGAAGTGTTTGGTTTGCTCATGAGTGTATGTGCCACAACTTGTCTTGCAGTTTAGTGAAGCGGTTAGAGTTTGGACCAGCTCCTCCAAGAGGCATCTGCCAGGGTGCCCAGTCTCCGCAGGGAGGAGTCAAGATCCTCCTATGAGAGAAAAAAGGTGGCGAACCCACCCCCCTCCTTCAATGACCAGACACCCCCCCCCCCCCCCCCCCCCCCCCCCCGCCCCCACCCCCACCCCCACCCCTCACCCCCGCCCCCCCCCCCCCCCACCCCGGTCCCCTCTCCATCCTCAATAAACTACAGCAATGGGACTTTGAACTGAGCAGTCTTCCCTTGTCGCCACGTGCCCCGCTGAACTCTTTTGAACAAGAAAACCACTCTCCTTGCTCCTCGGCCCACATAATCAGAGCATGGACTTCTGCTGCCTCAGGCTAGTATCACACCATATCTATCATAAGAAGCAGCACTACAGCTTGTGAAAAATCAAGGAACAGAGAACTTACTGCTCACATTATATCTTGTGCTGTAGCTTTGACACTGTGGTGAGGAGCATCTAAAAAAAAAAAAAAAACCTTCTGTGTCTACTGATTTGCTTTCTGTGGTGGATCAACAGGGCTGTCGAAACATTTCTCCTCCCAGAAAACACCTTTAGGGTGGTTGCTGCACTTGTTCCTAGAGTGCTCCAGGGATGACGTTTTTTTGTAGGCCAACCAGGAAGTTAGCATCGCCCTGCTTCCCTCAACAAAAAGCCAATGGGATTTTTCCGTTAAGTTTTGGATTATTGCAGAAAATAAGCTCTGTGGCAAACACATGTTTATCATACTTTCACATTTTGTTCAGCAAGATAATCTCCACAAATGAACACCACTTTAATGATTTTTGAAGTGTGAATGCAATCGCCAGAAGTAAAAAGCTAATGTTAGGCTATAAACAAACTACAACACGGTCGCATGAGTGCGAGTATACACAACGAGGTCATCAAGGAGGAGGAGGAGTTATCGTGATGACGTTTAGTAGTCTCATTTATCAACTTGTTAGCAACCGCCTTTTTTAAGACACATAAAGTCTTCAAAATTCAAGAGTGGGACATTTATTGACGTATTTTATATCGTAGAACAAAACGTTAAAATCTCTTGAGCTTGTGTTAACCACAGACCTTATTTACGGCATCTAACCAAAAACCCATTCAATAAACCCATTGACTTCCAGACGAAGGAACAGGAAGTGCTTAAATGCGAACTCATTTCTGGGTTTTAGGACTCATTCCTGTAGCACTCTATTGATCATGAAATAGGGACTCGAATAAGAGCCACTGAGCATGACCCTGAAAGAGGGACCAAGACCAAGCGTCATTTAGAATAAGGTTGGATCGTACAAATATTGTCTATGACCAAGTCCAAACCAAAGCTTTGATTAATGAAAAACTGATCAAAGATGTAGCACTGAACAACACCGGCATGAATTAACTTCTGTTGAGAAGGAGCTAGACATTGTCGGGTGAAAAGATGGTTCAAATCATTTTTCTGAGCTGAGCCTCAGATTTGTTTTTTCTTATGTTTTATTTAGAGGAGACTCAATATTATCCACTGCTACAAAAAAAACTTGCTGCCAGGAACTGGTGTTAGCATTTCAGCCATCGCTGCCTTCATCAATGTCATTACCTCTTCAGTTTATAGGCCTTGCTTTGCTGTGATAGTTCAAATAAATGAAGCGAGTTATGCATTCCTCGTGCTGCCAGGCGTTGTAGGAATGAGATAATGTCACTTCCCTTCAGGCTAGTTTAATCTCGCATGGTATTCAGTTTCCATCACCTCCTTTCTGCCATTGCACAGACTTGTTTTAGCTGACTCATCATTACCTGGTTTGCAAGGCTTTATGAACGTGAAGTATGGGAATATGATTTCAGTCTCAGAGATGAGATGTCCATTTGTCATGCTGCAGATTTTCTGATCTAGTGTCACCAATAACTTTTATACTGATTTGAAGTTGACTGTAGAAGTTAGATCGGCACATGTTCACTACTGAATGTATAGTAATAATTCCCTATTAAGGTGTGAGACCTCGTGTCTGCCATCAAGAGTTATAGAGAGGAGAAGTCCCGCCCCTTCCGTTGGACCACCATGGGCCCTTATTTAAGAAAAGATATGTACGGTAGTCAACGGAGAGAGAGAAATATGTTTTTGATCCTGTTCGAATTGTGCCATGAATCACACATATGATGTTTGTCAAACATAATTTTTCAAGTCAAGAAAGTCTCAGTTTGTGATCGCAGTTTCACAAAAAAACTAAATGATATGACAAACTGAGACTTTCTTGACTTGAAAAATTATGTTTGACAAACATCATATGTGTGATTCTTGGCGCAATTCAAACACGATAAAAAAATATTTGTCTCTCACCGTTGACTACCGTTCATATTTTTTTCCGAAATAAGGTCCCATGGTGGTCCACCGGAAGGGGCGGGACTTAGCCTCTCTTTATATGGTGGACGAATGAGGAAAAAGTACCAAGCAATAATAGATTTTAACAGGTCAAAGATAAGCACAGTTCATAGTATATTTGTGTAGGTATATAGAGCCTATATTGGATACCCTTTTCCTGCCTTTTAGTAAGAGATGTTGTGAATGAGGAAATAGAGTGATTTAATATGACATTTGTGCTTTTCCCTGAAATGTTTCTGGTTCATCTGGAGCTGTCACTACTGCCATCCAGCAGCTCATCAAGCAAATATCACAGTACATATTTAAATATCACATTCATACTGTGGTTGTCACTGTGTTCTGCAGTGTAGCCTGCGTGTAGAGTTATATTGTGGTTAATACGCATGAGAATTGGATTTCCTGCTCCTCTTTGCTGTTTAACCTTCCTTGAACTAACATGAGCTCACTGTAACTTTAATCCACCACCACCACTGTGTACTGGGTGTTTGTTTGCATACAGCACCTTTGCAACTGTGTCTGTATTTGGACTTTAAACTGTATGTGCCTGAGGTACTATACCCAACTTTTATCCTGTTGGTTTGCAGCTGTTTTTCTATTGAGCTGAAAAGATGAGAATAACGTTCTGATGATCTTTGAAGTTACTGACTGAGACGGAAACATTAAAAAGGAGAAAGTCAATGCTTTGTTTTTTTTAAGATCTTTATTTCTTGTGCAGGTGGTTCAACAGGTAATAGATACGATTGGTGTCATGTAAACATCAGTTGATTACATATAACATGATCAAATGAGAATGGGTTTTCTGGTGATATGGGGCTTTTTGAACATGTATAGTAAATCAGGACAAAGGGGAGGGGGGAGGAGGGAGCGGGGAGAGAAAAAAAATAGAGAAGATGTCCAATATGAAATCTGGCTCGTGATTTTATAGTTAAGGCTACCCTAAAGTTTGTCTGACCTAAAACATTCTGACATTACTGAGTTTGAGGAAAACTAATCTAAACATGTCTGGGCACAAGAAAGGTGCAAATAATATAAACGGTGACTTTAGAAAATGTTTAACAGCTAAATATTGTTTTTTTTTGGGGTACAAACAGCAGCACTGACTGGATGCAGACTGAGTATAGAAATCTCTTTCTACATATCTAGTCAGTGCTGCTCTGAACAGCAGTCACAGGCAACAGGACGACAGTCGCTGATAATAGTTACAGATCCATAGATTTACAGGATGTCTCTGCTTTAAGTTGTGCCGACTCATCGTGGAGACCCGAGGCTTTGCTGGCAGGTTAGTGTGGTAATTAGAAGCACCTATGTTCGTGTACAAAACCTTGCATAAGAAGGGATCGGTCATTCAGTGCAGTACAAAACAGTGTAGCTTAAAAAAATAATAATAATAATAAAAGGAACAGCAAATCACACATCAGCAGAGCCACCAAAACAACTCCCCCTAGTTGATATCAAGTCCTGATTATTGTGTGTCAAGAAAAGGTGCTCTGAAACAAGACGATAGATCGGTACGCTATTGGAAGTTGGAGAAAATCTATATTTTGAAGTGATATTGAAGAACTATAGCGTAACAGGCTTTGAAGTTATTCTCTGTTAAAGTGGCAGGGTTGTGCCCTGGAAGGTAATTCTGATATCTGGTTGTTGTTTGACGTCCCTCACTCTGCAGATTTGGTTCCGTTGAAGTCGCCTTGGGAGTCGGCCTCCTCCTCCGAGGCGTCCTCGACCACCCTTCGGCCTCCGCCCGTGCGCCGGGCTGTGCTGCCAAAGGAGGGCTCGTTTCCGCGCCTAAAAACGCCACAGAGATCGACACGAGACAGAGACACAAACACAGGAGCATACGCCCGCAGTGAGAGGAGTGGTTATGTGATATTATGTTTCCGAGCCGGTTAAGGTTTGTTTGAAAACCACTCGGGTGTTTTGATGAAATACAGAATGGACAGGTTGTGCTTCGGTTACAGGTTAAGCACGCTGGTTATCTTTGTAACTCATTTGACTCCTGGCTCCAGGAAAATGAGTTCGGTTTATGGCAATTAAACCAAGCTCTGAGAAAAATATGGCCACCAGTTAGAAATTGGTGAAATGGAAAGTTGACTTGCGACCCAATATTTGAGTTTTTCTAAAGGAAATCGTGGCAGCTGATGAGCCATATGTCTCTCAGTTAGGCTCAATGAAAGAAATGATAGCGTTAAGAATGAAAAGTTATGGTAAGTTCATAAGAAATGGTGATGGGGTAACTTTTAGGCGCAGAGGTACCTGCTGTGTTACTCCTTGGGATCAGGGTTGCCTCTGGAATAGAGATGGACACCATTGTTTTGCTTGTGCTCAGTAAGCCCACCAAACTAAATTCTACTCAAATTTGAATGCTTTAAATGTGTGTTTGCAACCCTCTGAAGACGACTGTAGTGACAACGTGCTCTTTAGCACTCAAATGTAGGTGACCTGAGAACAGTTAACACTTTGAGTTGATTTATTTTGTGTGAGAAGATGTATAATATGCATGTTTTACTCATGCACAGACATTGGGTTACTGCAGTATCTGTGTCCTGTTGTAAAGGAATAAAAAGGTGAATGAGACAAGTGAAAATAACAAACAGAACCAACAACACTCCGGCCTAGCCAAGAAGAAAGGAAGACAGACAGACAGACTCTTTGTTCTACCTGAGTTTGCTCTTGAGAGTGTTGACCTCGCGGCTCATGGCGTCGCTGGCCTCAGTGGCCTCATCCAGCTCCCGCTGCAGCTTCCTGCGGGCAGCTGTAGCACGCTGAGACTCTTCCTCCGACTCCTCCAGCTGCCGCTTCAGCTGCTTCATGCGGGTATTCGCCTTTTCCGCCTGGTGAGCGAACAGAGGAAATATACAAACTCGGGCTGTCAATCGATTAAAATATTGAATCTTGATTAATCGCATGATTGTCCATAGTTAATCACGATTAATCGCAAATTAATCACACATTTTGTATCTGTTCAAAATGTACCTTAAAGGGAGATTTGTCAAGTATCAAATACTCTTATCAACACGGGAGTGGACAAATATGCTGCTTTATGCAAATGTATGTATGTATTTATTATTGGAAATCAATTAACAACACAAAACACTGAGGTCAAGGGACCCCTTTGAAAATGACCATGCCAGTTTTTCCTCATCAAAATTTAGCGTAAGTTCGGAGAGTTATTTAGCCTTCTTCTCGACAAGCTAGTATGACATGGTTGGTCCCAGTGGATTCTTTAGGGTTTCTAGCTTCATATGATGCCAGTATCTTCACTCTAGCTTTAAAACTGAGCCTGCTACAACCTAAAAAACGCAATTTGTGTTAATGAGTTAAAGAAATTAGTAGCGTTAAAACGAATTTGCGTTAACTTTGACAGCCCTGATACAAACTTAGTACTCTTTCGATAGGCCGTCCCAACTAACCAGAGAGTGGGTGCATTAAGTGATTGTACCTGGTCTTTGTACTGCTCTCCCTGTTTCCTTTCGTCTTCCACCTGCATCACCAGGTCCTTGAGCTTCTTGTCCTTCTGGCGCAAACCCTTTGCAGATGCCTGCTTCTCCCTGAGAGAGGACAAAAGCATTCAGAGAGGAACACGAGTATAACTGATGTAACCGTAGAAAACTTCCTCAGGTGAAAAAAATAGATGAAACCAAAACTATATTAATGGAACAGGAAAGCACTGTTTGTTTAAAGTGAACCCTGAAGTTTCATGTGTGTTCAGGACACGATAATATTTTTGCTACAGTCATTATTGGAAGATGCAAATCGTTTGACTCTGTCTCTGCCCCCGACCTGTTCTCCTGCTCCAGCTGCTCCTCCAGCTGTGCCACTTTAGCCTCCAAGGCCGAGATGGAGGACTTGAACTTGGACTTGACTTGGTTCTCCATCTCCTGGAGCTTGGCCTTCAGCTCCTTGTTCTGGCGCTCCATCTGCTGCCGAGCGCTCTCGTTCTTCTGGGAGGTGCTGCGCTCTGTCTGCAGCTCGTTATTCAGCTGATCCACCTGTGGCGGGAAAAGCGTGAAAAGAGAGGGATGAGGCCTCTGCTCTTCTCTTTTTCCAAAACCCCTTTTATGACTCAAGTAGCTGCTACTGTCAGGTTACCTGCTGTGTGCTCTTCCTCAGCCTGTCATTGATGATCTCCATGTTGCTCTGCTCTTCCTCCAGCTCCTCCTCTAGCTGGGAGATCTTAGCTTCCAGACGACGTTTCTCGTCCGCCAAGGCTGACCTGCACACGAGGAGCACAGCAGTAAAACAGATGTAACCATCGCTTTGTCTTCTGCGTATATTTCAGTGACAAAAGTAGTGAAATCTCCACCCACTTCCCGGAGGAGTTACTGGCCAGCTCATCAGACAGCTCGTCTCTCTCGGCCTCCGCCTGCTTCCGTCCCCTCTCGGCTGCAGCCATTTCCTAAAACATATTAGGGGTTTATACTTTATTTCAAGCCTCGGCTCTCATACAATTTGCTTGCCTTGTTTGGAAACGGATGTGTTACCTCCTGTAGCTGCATGAGCTCAGCCTCCAGACCCTTGGCCTTCTTCTCGCTCTCCTTTGCGGTAGTCAACACCTCCTCTCTGGCAGCGTGGGCGTCTTCCAACTCCCTCTGGTAGTCCTTCATCTGGGCCTGGTGGGAGGAAGAGAGACAGTAATAAGGAGAGCATCAGAATGGTATTTGTTTACTAGGTATATTTTCAGTACAGTACCAGCCAGAGCTTTGACCTGATTGTGGATGCAGTGCTCCATGTCAAAAATCACATTTATGAGTTTCCAGCACATGAGTGCACCACTCAAAGTCATACTGTCAGTATCAGGCACCAGTAGAAAATAAGGAAATATCAATGATGCCAGAGTTTCCAAGTTGTGACATTTCATGGTTGCGACAATATCAGAGAACGTCTCAAATGTTGTTGTCCCCCTCAGTAAATAAATAAATGAAATAATCTTAATTTTTCATCTTTAATGATATCAGTTTGCTATAGTTACACAATATTTCCTACCAGAGCATTTAAACACCTGTTTAGTCGGAAGATGGTACTTTAGATCAGTGGTTCCCAATTAGATTTGCTCATGTATAACTAATCAAAAATAAAACTATTTAAAAAGATTTGTTTTTGCTACTTAGTAGTCCACATTCTGTTTAAACTCTGTATTTCTGCAAAGTTGCAGGTAAAGATCAGGCTAATATTATTAGTATTATACTATTTGTAGAATTAGATTCCAGTGATGACTGCGTAGGATTGTTTCCGACTCGTGTGATCCAAACATTTCCGATAATCCAGAGCGTTGCCAAGTCCAAAAGCCAAATTTATTGAAAAAAGATAAATTCACAACATGTTTTTAATCTAACGACATATTCAGCTTCAATCCGTATTTGTTACTGTTTGGTAAAAATGTTCAACCTTTTCGCTGCGGTCAAAAAACTGTTTGCTTTCCCACTTGCTGCACACAAAGGGAGGAACGCACTGACGAGTATATTCTTTAAGAAAGTTGATTTAATTAAAAGAGAGTAACTCATTTAATACACTGAATCACTTTATTAAAATTGAGTATTTTGTTCGAGGATTTGTAATTTTTTTCAGCGTGATGACATCAGCAAATATGGGGGTGGTGGTGGCCTCAGCTTTTCTTAGATACAAATAGGGGGGTCTTCGAGGAATACGTTTGTAACCACTGCTTTACAAGTACTTGAAGGTACAAATGGATCACATACTTACCAAAAGAAGGATATGATAAAAGCAAAGGTGTGCATCTAAAGTCAAATACAATAAAATCTCAAATTAAAATGCTGCATTTCATTCGTCCCTTCACTCTCACCTGGAGCTTGCGGAGCTGTTTGATGGCCTCATCCCGTCCCTTACTGGCCGTCTCGATCTGTCCCTCCAGATCTTTCATGTCTGTCTCCAACTTCTTCTTGGCTGCTGTCGCCAGGGCCCTCTGCTTACGTTCGTCCTCCAACTCTGTCTCCAACTCACGGACCTGCAGTCGGTACGCATCATTGCTTAGATTACTGATGCGGCCGGTGGGACATTCTCTGATGGTGGATCAGATCACATAACTTTCATTTGGAGGACAAGGTATTTTACGCCGCTTTACCTGCTTGACGAGCTGTCTCTTCTTCTCCTCTCCCATCTCATCTCGTCCCTGGAGGTCCCTATCGAACTGGGCCTTCAGGGCCTGCATGTTGACCTCCAGACGCAGCTTGGCGTCCTCAGCCGCCTGCAGCTCGTCCTCTAGCTCCTCTAGCTGGGTCTTCATCTCCTCCACCTGGGCATCCAGGCCTCGTTTGGACTTCTCCAGCTCGTGGACCTGCCATCAATAGACATATAGAGCTAAATTAACTACTATATTTTGGTGTAAATAGCATGAAGAGGGGGCTTTGAAGCTTCGTGAGAGATATTCGAAGGTATTCGAAGCTTCAGAATAGCGCCGCTGCCACACTACCTTACACACAAGCACACACATAACAAACCCGTCTGAGAATAACTAATAATAATTAATGTATTATGTATTAATATGAATAATTTTGTGAGATTATTCCTTATTTCATGGGTTATTTTGGGATTCATATATCACTATTATATACTTATATACAGTATATGTATATGTATATACATATACAGTATATATATTATAAAAAACGAAGCATTCAAATACTGATTTGGAGGTCGATTACCATGGCAACAGTCAAAGCTTCGAAGCATACGGGTGAGCCTACATAAAGAAATGAGACAAACCACAGACTCTCAGCCTCTACTGGTCAGTCCAGTCGTAACGGTCTCACATGTGACACATTCAGTCATGTTTTTAATGAAATGATGTTCCAGCACATACACTTTTTCCCACATCATCCTTGGAGCTGATCAGGTCCTCCATCTCCATCTTCAGGGCCTTGTTGGCTCTCTCCAGCTCCTCTCTTGAACCCTGGGCCTCGTCCAGAGCTCTGCCCAGTGACAGAGCCTTGGTGTCCTTCTCTCTGGCCTCGGCTTCAGCGCGGTCTCTCTCATCTGCATATTTACTGGAGATACTCTTCTCCTCGGCCAGCATCTGGAGACAAAGGAAGATGGAAAACCAAGGATAACGTTTTAGGGTGTAATCAGGGCCGGATTAAGGCATAGGCCATATAGGCGGTCGCCTAGGGCGCCACCTTCTGGGAGAAATACACTTTTCACCCCTATAACTCTCTTTCTGACACTTTTTCATCTGCCCGGCCGCACTTATTAATAAAAGTGTAAATTGTAGTGAAATTGACTAAATACTTTTAAGCCAACAATATCAGGGACCGTTTATTTATGTTATAATAAATATATTATTTACATTCTTAATTTTTGTCTTAAAACCACTGTGATGTCTGATGTGTGTTGCGGTTTACAGGGCTAGGGTTAGGGGTGGTTGAACCCTTACCCTAACCCTAGAGGCTCCAAATCCGAATTTCGCCAAGCACCAAAAGGGCTAGAGCCGGCCCTGGGTGTAATGCTAAAGTAATGTAACTCGTAGTGCCGCGGATTACTTTTTAGGTAATAGTAATTATAGTAATTTTAAGGTTGTAATGTGTAGTATTGTTATGGCAGTTTATCTCTTGGTGTTACCAGTTTTGTGATTTAACTGACCTGGTCAAACTTCTTCTGCTTCTTCTCCAGGTTGGACACATTCTGTCTCTGGTTGTCCAAGTCCATCAGCGTGTCCTCGAGCTCCTGCTGCAGGCGGTTTTTGGTCTTCTCCAGCTTGTCATAGGCAGAGGCCTTCTCCTCAAACTGGGTGTTCGCTGCCTCCAAATCTCTCTGCAGACGTTTCTTACCTTCTTCCAGCAGCTCGACGTTTCCCGTCATTTCGTCCAGCTTCTTTTTCGAATCAGACAACTGTGGACAGAAGAAGACTTTGAGGCACTGATTATGAACAACAGACCATAAATCTGCATTTTGTTCTGAGATTTGTTCATCTTCCAATGTCTATACTAACTTCTTAAGACCTCCCACTTGCATCTCACCTAGGGATGCACTGACAACGATACCGGATAGAATATCGGGCCGATACTGATTCAAATAGCTGGATCGGGTATCGGTGACAATGAGGCCGATCTATCCAATTCAATTCTATGTTTATATACTATATACATTATACTTTATACATTATTTGTTATATTTTGTTTTCAAAATTAGGAAAGCAGTGTTTAAGTCAAGCCTGATGTTGCCTTACACATAAAAGAACTTCACTTACACACAGTGATGCATTGGCATCGTATCGGTACTCGGTATCGGCCGATCGATACTCAAAGCCCAGGTATTGCTATTGATATCGGGACTGGAAAAAGTCAGATCGTGCCCTAATCTCACCTAT
The DNA here is from genome assembly GCF_015220745.1 of Sebastes umbrosus. NCBI lineage: Eukaryota > Metazoa > Chordata > Actinopteri > Perciformes > Sebastidae > Sebastes > Sebastes umbrosus. Next base: position 30,880,247 of record NC_051271.1, on the reverse strand, counting down.
TATAAAACGTCACTGAAATCTCTCTGTCTTACTTATTTTTGTCCATGATATTGTCTTTGTGATGTCACCTCTAAATTAAAAATCTAAAAGTTAGTGACCCCTAGTTTGATCTCTGACCTGGATGTTGAGGGTGGACACGTGTCTCTCCACGTTCCTCTTGGCCTCCATCTCCTCTTCAAGCTGCTCCTGCAAGTTATTCTTGTCGTCTTCCGCTTGCCGCAGCTTTGTAGAGAACTGCAGTTTCTGACGCGTCTCCTCAGCCAGCTGTTCCTGTGGCAGCACACCAGGTGAAAAGTCAATGCTTTCATTCTGACCTATTGTCAGCAAGCATTAGGTAGTACAGTATATCTAATTGTCACATTAAAGCTAACGTAGACCGTTTTAAGATTATAACATAGGCCGTCCCGGCTCTAAATATTCTGCTAAAAGTCCAGTTACCTGTGAGTCTTGGAGTTGGGAGGTAAGGCCGGAAACATCTTTACTCAGTTTGATGTTCTTGCCTTCTGCTTCATTCAGTAGGTTTGTAACACTCTCCAGTTCAACCTGCATGAAGACAAATATGAGGTATTTTTTTTGGTAGCTTTTAAAAATGCATATATAAATATATATAAAACATGCATAGATCTAAGTACTGAACGTCACTTACAGTGATCTTGGAGCAGCGCTCTCCCAGCTCGGCCTTCTGCTTCTCGCTGTCGGTGAAGCGTGACTGCAGATCTGTCACCTGACCTTCCAACTTCTTCCTCTTGTGCTCCCCGTCTTGTTTGGCCTGGTTGAGTGAGCGCACCTCCACGGTTAATTCTGATGTCTCTTTCTCCAGAGCTTGTTTAGCCTTCTCCAGGTTTGACTTCACCTGAACAGAAGAGAGAAAATACGAGATCAATATCCTGTGTGTTGTATATAATGAAAAAGAAAAAGGATTGTCTTTCAGAAACATCATCAACTTGAACACCAGAGTGTTCATGACACTGTACGAAATGATGCGGGCCTACTCGTTTGGACTGCTCCAGCTGCTCTGTGAGCTCCTCCACAGCCTGGGTGTGTTTCTGTCTCATCTCCTGTGTCACGCACTCGTGGGTGCGGTTCTCGTCATCGATGGCTTTCTTCAGCAAGTTCACCTCCTGCTCTCGTTTGGCCCTGGATGGATGGATCACGCACATGTTTGTTTATTTTACAAATATGACAAAGATATCACTTATGTCTATTGTACACAAGCGTTCTAAGAAGAAGGCAATATGTATGTTTCTTCTATGTAATATTCATTTTCTCTAAAATGAATTGTATCTTACCCATACATTCTTAATATGTAATACCTTTATATTATTATATTTGTTTGTGTCAGTATTGTATGGCCAACCTTAGTTCCTGCTGTGTGGCAGTAGTGTCCAAGGTGTCCTCTAGCTCAGACTTGAGGGCCTCCAGCTCCTCCCCGAGGTCCCGTTTGAACTTCTCTGCTTTGTTCCTAGCAGCCCGCTCAGAGTCGAGGTCCTCCTGCAGGTCGGAGATGTGTCCCTCCAGCTCTCTGATCTTCTTCAGAGCGTTGTTCTTCTGACCCGTCTCATCTTCTAACCTGAGGAGGAAGAAGAATGCACCATGCAGGATACTTGTTAGCATGATAGAAATTACAGAAATAGCGTCCAAGAAGTCAAAACTTGACGTGGTACACAGGAGATGCTACTCTGCCACAGATGTAATTGAGTCACTGGACTTTGTAGATTCAGGCGTATTGAAGATTAAAGCTGTAAATGGGTTCTAATGTTGTCACTTTTCAGGACTTTACCTGGCCAAGGCGTTCTGTAACTCCTCCTCCTTCTTTGCAAGCTGGGCTTTGAGGTCAGCGATCTGGGCCTGCAGGTCAGCTATCTGCTCTTGCATGTCATTCGACTCTGCATCCAACTTACGCTTAGCCTTATCCAGCTCCTGTCGACCCTTCTCTTCCTTTTTCAAACGGACTATGAGTACAGCAGAGAGATAACAATTAGCATAAATGTTTGTTTTCCAAACTATGAGTATAGCTCCAATTGTGACACCAGTATTGTTTTTTTTGGGTGTTCATGCATAACAGATGTTACCCTCTAGTTCAGAGATCATGGACTCATGTTTATTTTTGAGCTTGGTGAGGTTCTTTGACTTCTCCTCTTCCTCTGCCAGGTTGGAACTGAAGTCTGCAATCCTCTCCTCCATCAGCTTTCTCTCCTACAAAACACCAAGTAGGTAATCCATTTGCTGAAATCCACTTTTCTCCTTTTGATTCAGTAAATCTCTTAATAAATGACTAACCAATATAAGGGTCTCTGATAAATGCTGTTTGTCCGTACTTACCTTCTGCAGCTTGTTGTTATGGTCCTCCATCACCAAGATGTCGTCCTCCAGCTTTTTGACCTTCCCCTCAGAGGTAACCTTCTCCAGCTGCAACTTTTGACGGGCATCTTCCTCCTCCTCTAAATGTTCTTCCAATTCCTACAAGAAGAATACTGCAGCTTCAGCTTCTGGCGCTATTTCCTCGCATTACCAGAGCATACATAGCTGAGCATGACGGCTAAAAGAAACAACAAGTTATGAACAAGGAACGGATTTGTAGACCTGCATCTGCTGTTGCATCTTCTTCTTATCCACTAACAGCGCCTGAGCACGTTCTTCCTCCTCATCCAATCTCGCCTCCATCTCATGGAGGATCTCCTCCAACTCCTGCTTCTTAGACGCCAGACGAACCCTCATCTCCTCAGCCTCGGCGTACAGCTCTGTCTCTGCTTGAAGCTGCTCCTGCAGTGCGTTCCTCTCCTCCAAAACCTGGAACAGACAGACCAGATAATATAGGACTCATCTTCGTTGTCAGTAGATTCCTTAACAGGAGCTTATTATTATTGGCTTGGTTTCAGTCATGTATTAAATAAAACACTGAAAAGGGATGTGGAATTGTTACTTTGACACAGTTTAAATGGCCGTGACCTTGAGTGAAAGCAAGAGAACGGTTAGAAATGTGTTTGTGTCATTGTTGCAGATTTCATCCTTTACCGATGTGTGTTTCAGGCTGATCTCCTTCAGCTCAGCGTCAAACTTTGAAGCAACTTCTTTGGCTCTCTGCAGCTCTTCGTCCTTCATACCCATCTCCTCCTCCTGTCGGGTCACTTGCAGGAGAGGCTTGACCTGTGGTTCAGGAGGATGGGCATCGTCACATTTTTAAATCAGGGTAAACGCCATGTAAGGCCAAGTTTGTAATTTACAGAAGAACATGAAGAATTCATTCTACCGCTACATTTAAATATTAGAAAAGCCTCAAAGACAGGGTTGTACTGGGAATTTGTTGCATTACTCTGCAGAATTATTAGCTGACCTTTGTGAAGAGCCTCCACCACTGCCAGTTCCTTAGTTTGAGGTAGGCAGCACAGTTTCTCTGGATCACCTTCATGGCTGTGAGTTGCGCTTGCCTCTTGGCAAATGCCCTTTAAAAATACAGTGACAGTACAGTGAAACCAATATGTATAATATAAAGCAAAGTGTTTCTTATCTATAGTGTTAACAACAGCAAAAACACTCTGAAACCATTTCTCTACTGTTTAAATAAAAAGGGCCAATATACATATATGCAAAAAATGAATGAAAACTGAAGAATATTAGTTTATGACAGATTCACAAGAGTTCACGCCAGAGGGGCGAATTATTCCATATTCTTTCCTGAGAATTAAAAGTAAAATGAAAAGTATTTGAGATTAAAAATGCTGTTGCTGTGTAGCAACTTATTATTTAGCTATTTTCATTCTTAAAAAGTCACCAGAATGCAGGAAACAAAGTCTCTGAAACTCAAATTTTTCTGGGGGATGGACCCTCAGACCCCTCGATTTGATTTCATAATCCTTCCTAGTTTCAAGGTTGGCAACTATGGAAATACTGTCTAAAAGATGAGATATTATTAGACATACTGAACTTGTGACCAGCACAACACAGATAGCACAATTTATTAAAGGGTGAAGTGTGTGAGGGGAGGCTTATGTATTCATACTTTCTGGCTAGGAAGCCTCTAGTCTGGGCCTGGAAAGCGATGATGACCACAGTGATCTTCAGATCTCTCTCCTCCTCCAGCTGGGCCAGCACTCCCGTGCGGAAGAAGATCTTACTCTGTCCGATCCTGTACAGGTTGGGGTCCAAGTCCAGGTGCTTGATCTACGCAGAGAGGAGATTGGTGAGAAAAAGGAGGCTCACGCAGGGTATGAAAACTTCTGAATGAACAAAAACTTCAATGGAACTTGTGTGTTTACCATGAGGCAGCAGGCTTGTTTGCCATCCATGAAACCTTTGGGGATAGCGCTAGCAGCCAGGATCTCATAACTATGAGACAGGAAAGAGACACAGAGATGCTGAGTATGGCAAGAAACATTTCTAGAAATATTAATATAGTTAGTAAGTCTCCTCAGATCCCACTCACCGCTGGCGGAACTCCTGGAAGACGATTCTGTTTGGAAATCCTTGTCGGCAGATTCTGATCCCCTCCAAGACACCGTTACACCTCAGCTGCTCCAGGACCAGGTACGCATCCAGCTTCCCGGCCTGAGGAGAACAGGATGTTAGTCTTATTACATTGGGTTTTATGATGGAAATACACACATATCACTCAATACTGAATGGTTACTGTATTATGTGGATATTTGTTTTCATGTTATATAATTCATGTAACGGTTTCAGGAATAGACACTACAAAAGAAACGCAACTATCAGTTTGATTGTGTCATAGGGCAACAGAAGAAAGTGCAGGATTTTTTTTTTATTTCTTTCAAAACATACATCCATATTTGAACTGGTTTTCTTCAGGATTACAGGGAGCCAGAAAGTACACCCTGGACAGATCACCAGTCTAATACAGAGGCAGTTGACAGCGGCCCTCTTAAACAATATAACTGGGCAAACAAGTTATTTTATCACCTAAGACAATGATTCTCAAAGTGGGGTCTGGGGACCCCCAGGGGTCTGTGGTACTCTGCCAAGATTTTCCGCAAAATAATTTGCTATAAATTATAATATTGTGCTGTATCATTAAAGAGTACATATCTACAGATGGGGAAAGAATTTGCGGCAATAAAACAAGCATATTGTGTCCATTACTACCACCCACGTTAGCTTTGGGCCACATCGTAAAGTGACACTAAGCCCGAACTTGCTAAATTGAGAAAATCTGACGACAATTATATGGAGTTTGGCTGTACTGAGAACAGCAACGGGACACCAAAATGCGTCATGTGTCTTCAGGTGCTAGCGAACGAAGCCATGAAGCCGGCCAAGCTAAAGTGACATCTGATAACAAAGCACTCGGAATATCATGGCAAAATAAAGTGGTGTTAACATGATTCAAATTTAAATGTGTTTCTGTTTATCACTATCAAACAAGTATGAAGTATTTAGTTTAAAAACTTTTAGAACACAAATAGCATATGCTTAATCTGTGTTATGATTATGAGGGGGTCCTTGAAGTCCCTGGCCCCAAAAAGGTTTGAGAACCCCTGACCTAAGATACGCACTGTGTTAAATAGACTGCATTCTTTGCCATAAGTTACTACAGTAGTGTTAATGACACTTCATTTTTCTTTACCCTCTTCTCGTGGTTGGGGATGATGCATCTGACGAAGTTGGGCTGCGTGTTGTGCAGTGTGGTCATAAGTTTGGCCAGAGACTCCTTGTAGAGCTGTCCGACCGTGCGGAACATTCCCTTCTTGGTCTTTGACCCACTCGGCATGGAGCTGTCTGACATCTTGGCTAATGTGTCAAGACCCACCACTCTGTCCGCTGAAATAGACAACACATCGTTGCGTTAATGGAAAAACAGTGTGTTCACTCAACTTGAAATGGTTCAAGTGTGCTCGATCTCCCTACGTGTACAATTTCCGTGCAAATGTTTCAAATGAATCTGATGGCACATTGTTTTGTTTGTGGGAAAATGTGACAGTCCAGATGGAAATCGGTGCAGTGTTTGTCTTGCCTCTAGTCCGTTCATTTCCATGTCAGATCTGTAGCAGGGTGGTGGTTTGCATTGCTGTATACCACTGTGTGACTAGAGTCAGACATTTTCAAATCATAAAGATGGAGGCTTTAACTCCAAAATGATATGTACACATCATTTGAACACCGACTGTAATGTTTACTTGCTATAGCTGTTACCACTGGGACACCATCTACAATACCACAATAACCTGCTCTGTCTCTCTCTCTCTCTCTCTCTCTCTCTCTCTCTCTATGGGTGTATGTGTGTGATTGCCTGTAGGTGTGCTGGGGTCAGGGCAGAGCTATCAGCTGCATCTCATCACCGTAATCAAGCCTCTTCATATACCCTGTTCCGCCATCTCCACGCTGCCAGATGGTAAACTCAGCAGCCAGTTAGTGTTTACTACGTCCTAGCCCCCGCTTACTAGTTTTGCTACTCTGCTAGGCTACTAGTTCTTGTTGTTTGTCCCCCGTGACTCATCCTGGTCTTCGTTTCCCTCACAGTCCTGCCATTCCTGACTCCAGGCCCTGCTCCGCTCCCGATCCCAAGCTCACTCGGTCCCCCTATATAATTCTGGACCAGCTCCCACGGACTCTCTGCTCAAACCTCGGCTCTCTGCTACAAGCCCCATTATTTCTTGCTATCTTAAAAAAACCCATTTAACCTGTACCTGACTCTTTTCTGCTTCTGCATCTGGGTCCATTAGTTTAGTAGCCACTTAACAAAAGCAGTGTATTTCACCATTACGTACAACTGGAGTGTTAATTATCCAAAATTCAAACTTTACAGAAATTACAGAAATCTGTAATTTATCAATCTATTCCAGCAGAGCCAGACATCTCACCATCTTTCCACAGGTCTTGCACAAACTGGCTGGAGGAGCTGTTGAGCAGTGACGTGACGTTGTCATTTAGAGGGTCCATGTTCTTTGTCAACCAGGCTGTGGCGTTATAGTCCACCTACAAACAAAACAACATCAATGTTAGTCGAGCTTCATTGAATTTTTTTTTTTACAACATGTCAGCAATCATCACAGCAATATTGTCTTCAGTCATGTTGCCCAAATTATAAGTCAATATGAGAGTATACAGGGGACACTATATCACGTGTTTCTCATGTTATACACATCGCCACATACTCACCTTTCCAGCATAATGTAAAAGAGAAAACTCTGTCTTGTCTTTGAGCTGTTTAGGTTTGGCGAATTTCACATGGTTCCCTTGTGTGTTCATGAGTTTCTCCACAAAGGAGACATCTGTGGCTTTGGGGAACCAGCACTCTTCATCCAGCAGGGCCAGAACACCTGGAGGGTTGTTCTGCAGATAATGTAGTAATTACTAAGTTTGACGAAAATTAAAAAATTAAGACACATCCTACTAAATCACAAAATATCTGTGCTAGGTAGGAGAACGTACTTGGCTTGACCTATGAATGAAGTGCATTTAAAATGACATTGTTCTTTTATTGTGTCAAGGCCACTCACCGGCCTCTCGATGAGCTCAATGCAGGGCTGCAGGTCGAGGCCGAAGTCGATGAAGTTCCACTCGATGCCCTCCCTCTGGTACTCCTCCTGCTCCAGGATGAACATGGTGTGGTTGAAGAGCTGCTGCAGCTTCTCATTGGTGTAGTTGATGCACAGCTGCTCAAAGGAGTTGTCCTGCAACAAGCCCAAAAAAAAGAAAGAACTGAAGATACACATGAACATGGTTATGTGTCTTTTGTGTTTAATAAGCTACACAACAGATTATTGATTTCTGACTCATCAACGTGTCCGTACCTCAAAGATCTCAAAGCCGGCGATGTCGAGGATTCCCAGGAAGGAGGCTCCCTGGCGTTTGGTCTTGTCCAGGGCCTTGTTGACACGGGCCAGGAGCCAGCGGAACAGTCGCTCAAACACAGCTTTAGCCAGGGCTTCAATAGCAAAGTCAGCCTAATAAATGCACACACAGATAACAGGGTTGGGATGTGTTCATTAAATGCAGTAATTGTTTTATTGCTCTTATGGTTTCACACGATGCACTCCCTGTAGTACCTGCTCTTTGGTCTGTGCCTTCTGCACCACCTCTCTGCCCACTTTGATTCGAGGGGTGAGGATGGCTCGGGTAAAGTCTGTCACATTGATGCCCTGCAGGTGACACACCTTCTGGGCCGCTAGAGAGAGAAGAAATATGTAGGTACACTTAACACAAGAATGCCTTTTAGTACGTGTATATTTTGTTCCACACTGCTGTATATAAAAATGAGTTGAAGTGAATTTTATAATGTAGTTTGTAGTAACAAGTTTCTAATAGTGAGAAGTTGTGACGTCTAACCGGTGTTGTCTGGCATAGTGGCCTGCTCCTGGTTCCTCTCTTTCTTGAACTCAATATTTCCCAGCTGCATGACTGTGGAGCACACCTTCAGGATATCTGAAACATGAGGACATGACAGTTAGCACCATAGAGAAACAGCAGTGCCACCTCCAAGCAGCCTATTGTGCTCTAGCCAAGTAGAGTTAAGATCAGAGTTATCGCTGATACCGGTTCTGTCCTCGTCGGTGAGTCCCATGATCTTCATGGCCTCCATGGTCTCTTCATACATCTCATCGTCCGTCTGGCCGGGGAGCTGAACGTGACCGGCACTCAGGAAGCGGTAATTGCTGAAGGGCTCCAGAAGAAGCTCCTCTGAAAATGTAACACACAACGTGAAACAGTTTGTGAACAACTTTCTGTGATTTTGACAGTTATGATGTACAACATATGGTCAATTAACTTGCAGTAACTTCAGCAGGATATAATATTAAGCAGTATGTTCTAACTCACCCCGCAGTTTTTCCTGGACACCAGCAATCATGTAGTAGAAGATGTGAAAAGCTCTTTCTGTCTTTGCTTGTCTGATACAGCGAGACTTCTCCAGCAGGTCTGAGAGTTTCAGCTGTTAAAGAATACATATGCGCACAGAGGAGGGTTCAGCAAATAAACCTGTGTTCAGCCTCCATGTGAAGATCTGAGTTCAATGCCATTTTATGTCTAATTAGCTTACCTCTCTGTGACTTCTATTATGTGAATAAGATAAAAAAGACACATGAATAAGAGTAATAATCTACAGGTGTCACATGAAATTGGCAGCACTGGCAGCGTACATTTTACATGCACATGTGGTATGTAATACAACTTTGAATTACATTTAACACACGGGATCCTAGATAGTGAAGGATTGTAAAAGTCAAGTAAAGATTCATTAACTACAACTACAGAAAATGTTTAGAAACAAAAGAAAATCACATCTTGGATTAGAAGTGATACTGAAATACTGATAATACATACAGTATGAGATATCCTTCTTCTTTAAGGCCTTTGAATTTCCCTGACAAATGTGCCTTTTTGTTGTCCTAACCAGTGCTCGAAAAGGGCTGGTACTCACCCATGCAGTACCGGCACATATTCTCAATACAATGTTCACGTCCTTTTTGTAAAATAATTAGTGAACTGTTCATCATAACTTTTTTTTGTGAACAAATATAATTAATGAAACATTATTTAAAGGTTTTCTAAATCTGCTCTTTTAGGGCAAACATTTAGAAGAATTAAATGTTCATACGAAGGCTGTAGTATGTGTAAAAAATAAAATAATCATTTAACTAGTAATAATAATGGTCCAAATTTATGTAAAATTGCATAGTTTTTAATAAAAACCTTCAAATTTTCTTGGGGGATGACCCCCAAACCCAATATCACCTGGTATCTTTTATTCACTGTTGAAATTCAGAATTTGTCTCTTTATCCTGATACATAATATGTAGGAGCATCCTGACTGGGACACTGCTCCTAAAAGCTGAATGATACCCGACTATAGGCTACAAATAACACAGAAAAGAACATTAACTATTAACACTAAACACACCACCTCAACACTATAATGTTCCAGTGTGAATCTTATAGGAGTATTATAGGCCTGCTATAGAAGATGCATAGCCCACGTATAATAATAGCAATAAAACCACAACTGATTATAACTGACACAGTATAACATGCCTAAAATATGAATGAATGAATGAAAGACTTTATTTCGAACATATAATAAATAAAAACAGATACAAAATAATAACAAACAAAACAAGAGTTATAGTGTCCGAAAAGGAGTAGGTAGAAGAAAAACTTATATTACCCTACCCCTTTCTCACTTCTCCTCTATTAACTCATATATCATAGAATGATAATATAATATAATATAAAAAAAATTATTTAAAAATACTGGCTGATACACACGCCAACACGTGAATAACAGAGTACAGCCAATTTTTTTTCCACTTCAAGCACTGGTCCCAACAAAAGCTGTTTTCCCAGAGCGAGAAAAACCCACACAGACAGGATACAAGTCTCAATGTTGGCTCCAACAATGTAGCCGGTCACATCAAAGTTGATGCGGATGAATTTACCCTGTGAGAGAGATCAGGAAACAAGATGTTACAGGGTGGAATGCTGTGAATATCAAAACCTGCCCTTAAGAATCACATCACATCACAGAAACAAAAACTACTTCTACTTCTGAAAATGGCAAACTCACAAATCGGGAGGAGTTGTCATTTTTGATGGTCTTGGCATTTCCGAAAGCCTCCAGGATGGGGTTGGCCTGCAAGAGCTGCTTCTCCAGCTCCCCCTAGTGACAACAGTGGTATAAAGAAACATCACAATTACACACTGACTGGTTGCTGGAGGTGGGGTGCAGTGGGTGGTGACCGGTGGGGATGAAGTGGTTCAGGGTGGATATGGGTTGGGAAATCAGAGTATTATCACTGATGTGTGAACGACAAGATGAAGAGTTAATTGGCTGGATTAACCCCTTAGTGATCAATATAATTCCTAAATCTATAAGTAGCTGTAATATGACAATATTATTCCTTACTAATCTTCCTTGACTTTCTTCAGTATATTACGTAATACAGACACGTGGCCTAAAGACCTCTCCATCAGTTTTGAGAGAAAGTGTTAGAAATGAGGAGAAGCTGCTGTTGCTGGTGTGGAAACAGAGAGTGAGATGGAAGAGTGAGGTTATGTTGGGTTAGACGAAGCAACTGAGTAATTACAAAACCTTTGATGAATCCTGTCAAAGTATTTGCATTCATTGTGACGGAAAATTAAAATGATTCTGATTCACAAACGGCCTTCTGGAGATGCGATTTGCTTCCAGCGTGACTTCAGAGCCTGCGGACTGGTGGCGGTCGGTAAATGAGGCGGACACCCCGTCACTCTGCATCGAGCTAATCCACCTGATCAAAGGGTTCTGTGTCAGTCTAGCATCAAGATCAGGTGCTGTAGCTCCTACCTTAAATACTCCTGCTTAAAAACACCCCTCTCAGCTACCCTGTAAAAGAGCTAAAGCCACAAAGAGGAGAGAGGCACCACTTGTGTTGTGTGATAAAAACTGGTATCGATGAGACAAAGATTAATGATGGACATGTTCAGACATTTTCTAACTTCACTGAGCTTTACTTTGAGTTCTTACTCGGGATGGTGAAGTAAAAAAAACAAGGCAGTTCTTTCTCAAAAAAGTCTATTAAAGTAATTAAAAGTCAATCTTTATTTTTAAATGTTTAAGGTAAAACAGGAAAGATACAGACCAGCTGAAGAGGTGCAGTTCAGAGTTGGCAGAGAAGAGAGGAAGTTCTTGTTCATTTAAGTCACTGGGGGAAAGAAAGCAGAGAAAAGAGAAATAGAGCACAGCAAAATGGCAAGAAAGCGAAAGAGAGCTGATGGGAAGGATTGTTCTTTGGACACTGTTTAAATAATACGCTCAAGCAGATAGCTAATGAGCAGCTGGCTGAGTCAAAATAATGGAAAGTCAGAGCAGAGAAAAAAGACCCAATGCTATTTCTGTTCAGGCGAGGTCCGTGGGAGCCTCGAAGTCCTACGGAGGACAGCATACAGCGTTTCCCCTGGGGAAGAAACCCTGAGGTTTGAGTGGGGTCAATAGCAAAGGGAAGCATCGCTTTGACCCACAAATGAATCCTTCCGATACCTACACCAACGCCAGAGCAACACTACAAACCATCTCGTCAGGAGCCTCCGACGCCATCTTATCGTGACTGAAGTGCTGTTCAAAAACAGCCAACGGCGCACCGCAGGGCAAATGGCAAGTGAGAGGACGAGGAGGAGGGGAGGGAACGGAGAGGAAGGGTGGGCAAGTCGGTGTTGAATAGATCAGGACAGGACATTGGGCATGCTCACACTGTGCTCGTTGATCTGTGAGACCCTGTCACTGCCAGGGAGGCTCCAATCTCATCTCCGCCGGCAGTGAAAGGGTGTTCATAAGAGGATGGACGACACAAAACTCAACATGATAAACCAGTTCAGGAGTATGAAACACTACACGTCCTTCAGTGAACATTCGGCGGGTTTGAAAAGTGACTGCGAGTCAGTACTATGATGATGGTCATGCAGTCTAAGTCAGCTGTTGTTGGGTAAGATACAGACATGACGAATGTTAGGGTAAACACCTTCTAACTCAGTAAGACAGTAAGATCTGGGATCTTGACCCTTGGTGTAAGAAAAATCATTACAAACAGAAAACAGAATTTTTTTGGTAACTCAGTGACACTTCCCTCATGCACTTTTCTAACCTAAGGAAGGAACACACACCAACACTACACACAAAAACACACGCCAGGCATTCCCCTTTACTCACGTAGGCAAACTGGTTTCCTGATTGTTGCTATTTGGAGGAAATGGCGACATACAGGATTAAACTGGGCAGTTTCCTACATATGTTGAAGAGTGAGGGAACTGGCTGGCAGATCCTGACTTTTTATTACAACATGATCTCTTCACGCAGATACTTACAACACTGCTGTCCTTCTTGCCTTTATGTGAGGAGGCCACAACAGCCAGATACTGGATGACCTTCTTGGTGTTCTCCGTCTTCCCAGCACCAGACTCTCCACTAGAGAGGAAAAAGCGAGAAGGGGATTAAAAGATGCAGAGGGGAGAGGAGATAGTGAAAGGGAATGAGAGAGACCAAGAAGATAAGCTGCACTGACATGTACTCTGTTCACAGTCCAATAACCCAGTTTAATTGAATGGAAATGTCTGTCCTATGTCTGACTCAAAGCATAATGTTATTGTTCAGTCTGCCTGCTACACACTGATGCCCAGATCCTTTTTCTTATACCAACTATCACGTTCATAATCCATACCTATTTAGTGGGATCTTTTAAAATGTATTTTAAAATTAACCCTCTCCACTTAAAAGGAATAGTTCGAAACAAGGGGAAAAACAGCAAGCCTGGCTGTATTTTTAAAGAGGATTTTTCTTGGTATTTCTGATTTGATAGCAAACAGTGTGGAGATAGACAGGAAACGTGATGAGGGAGAGGGTGACATATAACAAACATACATGTTATTCCTATGGTTTAAGACAGTCCAAAAAATATTAGTTAATATGAACAACTCTGTCCCAAATCCAAAAACTAGAGTGCTAAAACTCAAACTTGTGATGTCATCGGGTATAAAATCTGGAGCTGCTCCACAGACAATGAACGGGAGACTGATTTTATGGACCGACAGAATGTTTGTTTTCTTTTTTATACCAAAATTAGCTTTAATCTCTTCTAGTGTTGCCAGTTGTAAAACAGAAAATGTTCCCATATAGTCAAAACATTCCCCTGGCTGCGCTCAGTGTCACCTACATCTCTCCCTATTCATTGTCTATGGAGCAGCTCCACACTTTTACTGTATGACATCACAAGTTTGAGTTTTAATGCTCTAGTTTTTTAATTTAGGAGAGAGATGTTCATGTTTACTAATATTTTTTCGACTGTCTTAGACCATAGGAATAACATGTATGAATTTTGAAAATGGGCGTAGTCCCCCTTTAACCATTAGGCTAGAGCCAGGCTAGGTTTCCAGTCTTCATGCTAAGCTAAGCTAACAGGCTGCTCTTCTCATCTAACTCTCTGCAAGCAAGCGAATAAGTGTATCTCACAAAGAGGTGATTCATTCCTTGAAATAAATGGCTGCCCGTAAGCAGCACAAAACTAATGGCCTGACACTTCAAGGCAACAAAATCTGTGTGTGTATAGCTGAAGAAACCTCTTATGACATTTACTAAATTATTAGGAGCTATATGATAGATACCCTCAAACTAGTTGAAAACCTAAAAGTTATAGATGCTATCAGTGCTATCATTTTATAACTCAAACCTTTTCAAACAGAAGCAAGAAAGAACACATTCTTTCCAGAAAATGATCCCGGATGCTTAGAAAGACAAAGTTGAATGATACCAGAGCCACCAGCCAGCAGTCCAACACACAGACACATCCTCAGACATGGGTCCATAAAAGGCATGGGATGCTCCCTATGTTAGGGCTTGGCAGCCCTCAGAGGAATCTAACTACTCTGTCCTGTTCAGCTTTGGTAAGGACATACGACATCCAGGCTCCTACTGTAGGCAGCTGTTAGCGCAGAATAAATTGTGATGGATGTTTTTCTTCCATATGGTCTATCAAACTGTCTCTTCCTGCACGTCCTGCTTACCATCAGTACAGCTTTCACTGACGATCATAAGATTATTTGACTGGTTTGAATGGATTACATCATATTTCACCAGAGGTACCATATTGCTAATATTCAGATATGTTATTGTGTTTTATTATGATTTTGCGAACATTTGGCTTTCAACATTGAATATTTTAAGACTTTAAGAAAAAAATGAAGGAAAAAAAACCAACAACAGAAAAACGAAAATCTTTTTTTGGTTTAACTGTCTTATTTGCTTCCGTCGCCGCCGCTTTCTCTCTCTCTCTTGCTTCACCACTCACTTTCCACCTATGCTCCAAATGACCAAGGCTACTCTTACAACAACTGGCTCTTCAGAGAGGGCCATTCGCGTTTTCGCATCGGCCACCATAGCTCTCCTATACACTTGGCACATGGGAGGGGCTTCAGTTGGCTGCAACCTCACCGCTAGATGCCGCCAGATCCTACACACTGCTCTTTTAAAGGGTTACACACACGGTTGAGAACAACAGTTGTAGACAACACAAAGAGGTATCCTCTCAGTCATCTGTGGAAAGGAAATCCTTACAGTGTCACTAAATTAAGGGGAGCCCCTTCATTCATACATGTGATGCATTCAAGCCCTCAGAAGGGTCAGAAAAGGCTGTGAATCTGCACTCTTCAGCAACATCCTGCCACTTTGAGGCCACTATGTCTATTCCGTCAGTCCAGTCCTTCACACACACACACACATACGTAACGAATTAGACCAAGGAAACTGCTGACCCTGCTGAGATGAAATGTCAACATCTCAAGAATGGATTTAGCAGCAGGCTCCCAGCTATTTCCCATGACAAATTCTTGCTACTGTGTGGAGGAATTTGAGGAATATAATCACTGCTAGAATTACCACAATACACACTGTCGAATACCCTGTAAAAGAACAGCTCTGTGACGTACCGTATGCAACATGTTCACATTTTTGCTGACAGTCTTAAGGAGGTATTACTTAAATTTTGAAGTACAGCTTCTCGGAAGTCTTATCGGATAATTTATTCTGTAGGAGGAAGTTGTTATAAAAGTTTGTAAGTGTATTGTTTCGTCCTAATTTCCCGCTGGTAATGTACCATGGTGACAGGACATTGTAACAGCGTGGCGCCAGCTTGACCACCATGCATTTCTGATTGTCTTGATCTGGTTTGATGTGAAAAAGTGTTGAATTAATATACAGAAGCAAGTCATCCTTAAAAGCGAAGTTAAAACAGGAAATCCCCAAAACTATAGTTACACAAGTCTCCCATGAATACGTACTAACAGATACTTATAAACGTCATGCTATAAAGGGGCAAGGCCTACATGATGTATTGCTGTAAAAACAATACCAAAGAAGAACATACAGTGCAATTAAACACGTGTAAACACACATGCAGAAGGAGAATGTCATACATGACATTCCTCGTATCGCACCAGAAACATTTCTCCCATATATGGCTCCTGCTGAGGCTGAGACCAGCTGTAGCTCAAACTGAAATCTTAAAGTGACTCTGTGGATCTGACTTATGTTCCACAGAAAAGGCAGAGTTTGTATTTCAGCTCTATCGTATCACTTTCAGTTTATCGCTTTAAACCTTTTTCAAATAGTGTTTGTGTTTCTCACATTAGCATCCAACATCTTCATGTTCACTAGAACTGTAAATAATTATCTTCCCGCACACAGACAGGGATAACTGCCAAACTTTTCCAAAGTTTCCCCTCTGATAAAGAAAGCGTGATAGTTGAGGAAATGGTCTGATGAGATGAAAGAATTTGCAGCATCCTGGCATCTGTAAATTTAGAGTGGAAAGAGCCTTGAGGGAGAAGAGCCCCTCCTTTCATATCTTTTACTGGGACCACTGGATGCTGAGCAGCAATGGTGCTACTGTTCACTCAAAACTAATATGGGAAATACTGCAATCTGTATGCTAACCTGTTCAGCTCCTTGATACTAATCAGTCAATTCAAATGACTGTAGTTGACTCAAGAACACATTACACTGTAGGTCCATTTAGGGTGCATCATCTCTACTTGTTTGATTCAGTGCATAAAAGCCCTCCCTCTCCAAAGTTAACAGTCTGATGATGTAAGCATGCAGTACCTTTTTCGTGGAAGTGGACAGATATTAACATAAAACACAAGCGATTGTGATGTACAGTATGTGAGAGTGGAAAGTTGTAAAGAGCAACCTAAGTGGCAACAGTTCCTAGAAAAAGTAGTAGGGAATCCACAAAATTTGAGTCACAACTCATGACCTGGGCACAAATACAGCATTTATACAAAATGCAAAGCCTATTAGGCCACTAAAATGGGAAAGGAAACACAAATGAATTGGTTAGTTAACTTCGTTTTCTATGAATTTAAGTAAAGTTCAGGCCAGTCCAAAGATTAAGCTGTTTGTCCCTGGATGTCCGATGGATGTCAAAGTTCTCAATAATTGGTTTGAAATAAATAAACAAACAAAATGGAGCCCAAACATTTGCAGAGCTAATCTGGTTCTCCCATCAGTACGGAGGGCATACTTCCTGACTGACGGTCTGAGAAGAGAACAAGGCCACAGCCCTCTGGGACGCATTAAGTTTGGCTCCACTTGAATACAACACAGTTCACTGCAACATTATCTAAAAAACAAAAAAATTATATAATGAATGATTTCTTGCTGGTTGATGTGCTGAGAGACCAGATAGGCATCTCAATTGTTTAACTGTGTGTTTACACAAGCATTATGTAACTGTTCTTCAACACATACACACAGACAAACATGCAGCCTTTCTTCTAGCATTAATGTGACGTCTAGGAAAACGGTTAAGAAAAAGCCGACAAAGGTGAGATGGAGGTGACAGATTTGTACTTACGTGCAGAGAATGGACTGGTCCTCACGATCTGTAGAGACAAAGAAAGTGTATAGTGTTAGACACGTTTTATGACAACTCATTCACAAATATGTAGTGAGTGACCAGATCACTTATAAAGGCATAAAAATCATGTGGTAAACCAAAGGAATCTACAATAACCAAAGTACAAATATGTAATTTTCTATTACAAGCACGTGGACTTTATTTTCTTCTTCCCTTATGTTTGGCCACTACTGAACATACCACATGTGAAACCACAAGCCTCTCTCCAGGAATAAAGATCAATCTAGCGTTAAACTTAAGACACCAGCTGGGATTCGGTTCAAGGCTTAGAGGAGGCTGTGTGATTTGCAACGGCTACCCCGTGCCTAAAGAAACATGTAACTCCCACAAATACTTTGATTTTTAAGCATGAAAATCAACTCTGAATGTGCTGAGCAATGAGTCATTATACCGTCTCCAAAAATACTCTTGGGAGAATACAGTGAGTCCATGTAAGGCTATTTTGTAACTGTATCCTTCGATACAAAGCACTCCTGGGGGAGTACAGGCAGTACAGCTGAGAGAAAAGATAACTTTGCTGTCAGTTTGCGACATGAAACTTCTTCGTAAATGACGCCTGAAAGCTTTACTGCAAACGTGATCTGATGTGGGGAAAAAGACACAACGCAGAGCATTCGCCAACAACTCCTCATCTACATAGAGCGAAGAGCATCAGTCATGTGCGGCGTCATTGTTTTCGTAATGTGATTTATCACTGCGTGTTACAGTGCGCAGCCGGCCCTGAATTGTAAACTAGCACGGGTGCTGTTTCTCCGCCTGGACTCAAGTTTGGCTGATGGTCCACTGGTTCCATTCCTTACATACACACAAAATGCAGTCTGTTCCCTCTCTGCGCTTCCTAATTAAGGCAGATGGAGAGAGAGAGAGAGAGAGAGAGAGAGAGAGAGAGAGAGGGGTGGCCAGAGTCGTGAGCTTTTGTAAAACCTCCAAAAACAACACTCAGTCTTGTGCCAGAGTCTCCGAGAGAAGAGACACTGCAAAATATGAAAAATATTTCTGTGACACTGATTAGGTCAGTATGTAAAAATCAAATCAAACCAAGTCTGATTACATGGGAGTGTCAATGTCTTTACACCTGTCTGGCAAACACAAATACACTGGGAACACAGAGGAGCAGCACATCAGTCATCTGCTGCAGTGAAACATTTCAGGGGATAGCAAACTCCCTGCGGGAAATTCACTTTTTTTTTTAATCTCCTGGACATCAAAGACCGAGGCACAATTTCGGAAGAATGGGATCTCAGCCAAGACTGCAGGAAGAACATCTCAAAGCTTAGGCGAGTTATCTGGATTTGCTGTAGTTATGCGCCACTTCCACTCTAACATGTGAATTGTTCCTTCTACAGCACTCAGTGTAGACATCCTGCATCATTAGTCACTACTTCATGGGAAATCCCACTAATACATCAACAATAACAACTCCCTGCCAGCCACAGTGTTATACAATAAAGGCTCAAAAGGGGTTCATAGATGTGCAGATTTAGTTTTTAGACTTTTGTGCAAAGGCTTATTGAAGAATTTATACTAAGGCGTCCTGAACAAATCTACCTTTAAGGTACATTTTGAACAGACAAAAAATGTGTGATTAATTTGCGATTTATCCAAATTAACTATGGACAATCAAGCGATTGACAGCCATTAACTATTTGAATCGATTGACATCTCTAATTAAAACTTATTTGAATGAATTCCTTCTTCAAAACCTGGCAAAATATTGACAGTAACTAAGCATATCAGGGTCCTCAGACAGTCCCTTCTGATTGTGCCTATGTCTGTATTAAAAACAACAGGTGATTTATTTTTAAGTCAGGTATCCCAGGCTTTGAAACAACTTGTCTAAAGAGGTTAAAATCTCAGGCATATTTTAAGTCACATCTTAAGATCCACATTTTATGGGCTTTTTTATTAAGTGTTTATTACCTCCCATTTGTAGTTTGCTGTTATCTTTTCTTTTGCATTTATTAACTGATAATACTGTCATTGTTTTTCTGCTTTTGGCGTTTTCCTACTTTGTCGTAAAAAGCAGTCTAAAGCCATGTTTTAAATGTTAAAACTGAATGGGTGGTCCACGATCTAAAATATCAATTGTCATTTCATACATCACGAGCCCAAGCAAACGTCTGATTTGTTTAGTCTGAAATAAACGCAGCAAATCAAAACGCACTCTTCATGTGCACGTAGTGTTTCTGGGTGGTAACAAGCATGTGATTCTCCCATAATCTGAAAATGGTCTCCATGTTGCAGCTGTATGGGTTCTTCTGCAGGGATGAGCTGAAGAAGTGTAGTCCAAACACACTCACAAACACCCTTCAATCCTCTCCCTTCTTGTTTACTTGTTACGCCGTGTTTACTCACATAGCTAAATACGTAAATTTCCTGTGTACCGGCCGGGTGGAACTTAAAATCCTCCAATGTACACATATTAGTGACAGTTGCATTCTCAAAGTAAGAGAAAACATTAAGCATTAATCCACATTATCAAAGACCCCAAACAGATTTAGGATATTTATAATGCCAATGCCAAAATAATTCAGCAAATTGAACATGATCTTAACATTCAATCTGATGTTACAATATGTCTATCCAAGGATTAGAGCTGGATATTGCTGCAGCTGTATTTCTTTTAGGCTTCTTCTTTTCACATCATCAGTCATTTCTATGAGCTTCCAGACTCAGTTCAGGTATCATTCATCCATCCATTATCTGTAACCACATATCCTGTTCTGGGTCAAACATATTTCAATGATTTGGATCAATGATCAATGTAAAGTGCATAATAATGTTATTTTTCTCAAAGCTTGAATGTACATTCATGTGACGGTAAAATGCTAATGGAAACTGAGCTAGAGGTGAAGTCCCTCCCCTTCCGGTGGACCACCATGGGACCTTATTTCGTAAAAAATATGAACGGTAGTCGGCGGTGAGAGACAAATATTTTTTGATTCCGTTATAATTGCGTCATGAATCTCATATGATTGTCAATTTAAAAGATAATTTTGCAAGTGAAGAAAGTCTCAGTTTGTTGTAAAACTGTTGAAGTATCAGACTGTGAAAATACGTAATTAGAAAGATTACACACCCAAAAGTCATACTGGGATGTACTCACACAAGCTATGGGTCTTTGCTTTTTCTTTTGCTTCCTGGCTGATAAAAAGGGCAGTGGTGGCCTAAAGGTTAGAGAAGCGAGCTTGTGACCGGAAGGTCGCCGGTTCAATCTCACCGGCAGGATAAATCTGGTTGGGGAAAGTGAAGAAGCAGCGCTTGCATTGAGGTGACCTTGAGCAAGGCCTTTAACCCCAAACGCTCCAGTGGAGCTGCTTAGTGGCTCAGATCAGACTGAATGCAGCATGTATATATGCATGTACAGTATGCAGCTTCCAGGTGAAAAAGAGAGCATTGCTCTCAGTGAATCTCCCCTGCATAAATGAAGGTAAAAAAATAAAATAAAATGAAAAACAAAAAGACCAGGAGTCGCTGGATAAAACACATCAGGTAAGATACTGGTTCATTTGTGTGTGGTCATAGCTAAGTTAGCTAGCTAGCTAGTGTTAGTGACGTACATTATATTGTGCGAGACGAGACATGTAGTCACTGAGCGGTTTCACACAAAGTTAAATGATACTACAACAAACTGCGACTTCTTGACTTGCAAAATTATGTTTTAAATTGACAAACATCATATGTGTGATTCATGGCGCAATTCAAACGGGATCAAAAAATATTTGTCTCTTAAATGAGTGAGCTCTTATATCAGTTTCTCTCTTTGCGGCCAGAGAGATTGAACTGTGTGGCTTTGGGGGATTTTGGATAATCCTACTTTCTTTGGAACTCTCTAAACAATTACTTCCTTACTTTACTGTAAGTCCTGTCCAAACATCCTGTTTCATCGGGAAACTCATCAAACCAAATCAGAAAAGTACAATCTCAAACCCATTTAATGGGAACTTTAACCTTCCCTTTCTCGCACAAGAAAAAAATCTTTGGTATTCACACTGACCAAAAGAGAAAAAAAAATACAGTTAGAAGATTTGAATGAGGAAGGAGAGGCTGCTGAAACAGGAAATGTTTTACTGCCCTCCACCCATCCCTCAATCCAGATGTCAACTCCTCTGAGAGATCATCCTCACGTCAACATGAAGTCCAGTGGGCACGACCCCCTGGAAGCACACGAAGCAGCTTCTATGGGAAACCAGCTGCTCTAAAGTTGTACAACTGCAGGCTTATCCAAGAGCCATTTACTGTAAGCACGACTCACAACTCTGCCAAGGCCACTATCGTCACCTCTACAAGACACTGACTCTCAAATGGGCCATAAAATACCCTTTCAGATTAGATTTGTTTTGACCAATTTACTTTGTAATGAATTTACAGCAGGTGGAGTTACAAGGTTGATTTTGGACTGTGTATAATAATAAACACAGTTCTGCATTTGAAACTATCAGCCTGACAGCATTGGCCTGTTTGTGGTTTTTATTAACCGCTTTGTCAACATGACAGAGCTAAATGCTGCCAGCTGTCATCTCTCAGGCTGAAGTGAGACTTTTGACAGCTGATACCACAGCTCACCCACACCAAGCTCTTAATAGCTACCAGCGAACACTTCAATTTGACAGAAATGACTTTAAAACATATGAGGCCAGCAGCTTGCTGAAAACTGCAACTGCAAACAGTTTGCTTGTTTACGTGTGAGAGCTGTAAATTAGTTACACAAGCTCTTATGTTGCTTTGTCATGCCTCAGGCGCAGAGAGTAACCGGACAGGTTGCCAGCCCATCAACACAGAGATAATAAAGCTGTAAACACACAACTCTGAAACGTATGTTTGTAGTTTATGTGGTTTGCATATCTATGCAATGTGAGAGAGACCTTACATTACAAACAAAGGGATAACAGGAATGCTCTACAAAAGAAAGGACCAGGACATTACATTACTGCTCCATCAGAGAAAAATGAGTGTGGTAGATATCACAGAGATGGGAGCGGTGGAAACATCCTACCTTGCATCATGTTCCTGTAGGCATTATCGGCGATGGAGTAGATATGAGGGGGGACTTCATGTCGTTTCTTCCCTTTGTACATTTCAATGATCTTCTCTGAGTAAATGGGCAGCATTTTGTAGGGGTTCACCACCACGCAGAACAGGCCGGAGTATGTCTGAGAGAAAAGACCACAAGGAAGATGAGTGTGTGTGAGGTCTGACAAGTCAGGCACAGAAAGCAATGTTAAAGATTGAAATATTGTAAAATTCCACAAATATGAGGACATTTGGCTGTGCCTCAAGGCTTATTATTAAGGGTCAGTATTTGCATGAACATTTATTATTATATTAGAATTAAGATTAGGTTGAAATTACATGTTACATGTTTTCACTGTATACTTACATAAATAAGGCCAGAATAGTATCTCTCGCGGATGTTGTGCAACACGGAGGCTTCGTTCAGGCAGGTGAGCTCAGCCATGTCCTCCACCTTGCTGAACTTGGGCGGGTTCATCTTCTGGATGTCATCCTTATTGACCGTCACCTTCTTGGCGTTGTCAGCCAGCTCCACCAGCACCTCGTCGCCGTGCTCCTCCTTGATACTGGCCGCCTCGAAGCCATGCCTCTCCGATGGGATCCACACCAGCTTCTTGGCCGACCAGTCAGCCTGAGCCATGGGGCTGTTCAGGATGTCTTTGTTAACGTAGAGGAACTTCTCGTCCTCGGTTGGGGCCTTCTTGGACATCTTGGGTTGAGGTGGAGGGCCAACTGTTGGAGAAAACAAAGGAATTGGACGTTGAAAAAGAGTGAACATATAGGAAGCGAAGACTGAAGGGAGGTGGAAAGGAAGGAAGGAAGGAAGGAAGGAAGGAAGGAAGTAACTAATGTAGGAAAGAACAGAGGCAAGAGGGAACAAGGCAAGGCAGGAAATAAAAAAAAGTTTTTTGAGGTAAAAAGACAACAGTTTGTGCAGAGGGTTAACTAAACACTGCAGTGGGCGATGAGTCTCTTGGTGTAGGAGACATGCTACTAAAGTTACCTCCCGTCTGTGATTGTAACTCAAAGAGTTAACATGTTTCATCCGTCGGGGAGTTCCACAGAGCATTCATTCTCACAGACCTCCACCCCCTCTCGACCCTACACTTTCACAGACGCCACATGGGAGACGCACAAACAATTCCCCTCCCTAATTTAGATAGAAAGATTGAGGCTGGGAAATTGTTTTTAATTAACTTTAAGTAACAATGGCTGGCATATTTTCTCAACAGAAATATCCCCCAACCATTAATGCTCAGTGGCATTTACTCATACTCAATTATTAAGTCAGTGCTTAATTGACAACAGCCATGTTTTCTGTGTCTTTCCCTCGCCATCTCTCTCTCTCTCTCCCCCCTGTCTCTCTGCTAGGAGGCTTCAGTCTCGTGCTGTGATGACCATATATGGGCCCCTTCTCTGGAGCAGGACTCTTTTTCTGCGGACCTAAACAGCAAGGCAAGTGAACTCCCAAACAAAGTCCATATAGGGAATAGTATGTCTCTTGCTGGCCTCGTCGTTTACTTCAAAATGATAACAGCGAGGCAGAGAGACTGAGGGGGGCCCGGGGCTTTAACAATCATGCTTCATATGGGCCCCTAACAGCATTCATTTTTAAATGCAACAGACAGTGGCTACATTTTGAGCAAGTGTCTGGGACTCAGTTATGTCTGGGAGTTAGTAGCACCTGCAGTGGGAGGTACTGTAATATGCAAAGGTGCATGAATTTTACCTGAACCTATTAAAATATAAATAAAACATAAAGCTTGGTAGCAAATATTTCAAATATATCACTGTGTTCTGCAATATGTGTCTGACAACCAAACACAATTGGTTCAGTGGGTCTATTACTACATTTAAAAAATCTTATGACTGAACTTAATTGGCCTCTGAACTACTGAGGAGAAAACTTAATGGTTTCTAGATTATGTCCACAGACTTTTACATCACCCCCTCTCCATCCCTCTGTACACTGAGACTGGCACACAATTTAATTGAGTGGGAACTATGTAAATAAGAGCCACTGAGCCTGCTGAGAAAGCCTATAAACGTACCCCAGGGGCCAGCAAAACTAAACCACCCAGAAACTACTGAAAGATATTGCATAAATATTAACTGGAGGCACAGGCAGACACTTCCTATTTTTCATAAGCTGCAGAGCCGGCGGATAAGTCCAGTGAGATGAGCATAGCTCTGAGGAAACAAGGAAGGAACCAGCTGATTCTTTGATGATCAGCTATTCCTGCTGATAAAAGTAAACAGACTTTTCCTGTCACTCCCCTTCGTGCTAAAGTATGTGCAGCCAATCAAGACCCTCCTCCTCAAACCCTTTAACTTTCCTCACCACTGTGGCTTAATACCTTTGCAAAGCCTCCTCTCTCTCTCTCTGTTGTGTCAACACAGCGTTGTACTCAGCCAGTGCATCTTGAAGACAGCTGTCTGAAGTGGAGTTGACAAGATAACACGTTGATCCAGACTGACTAGAAGCTGTTGACAAGGCTCTGTTTGTCAACACAGGCATTATTTGCCATGAGACTCAACTATCCACACTCCACTCCAACTAATGTGTTCACAGTCGTACCATAAATTACTGAAAACATCAACTTTAACTGACAATAACACAGCAACACCCTACTTAGCACACAATCTCACTGACCCGCCTAGTTCAGTGCAACTGAAAGCAGTATTTTTTTCTGTTAAAGGTGCTGTTGATAACATTGATAACATTCAGTCACTAGATGTCACATTCTCCCTCCCCCGTTCCATTGCATTTACTTCACAACAAGTTGTTGCCTGGAACTTACTGTCAATCTCAGCCATTTATCTGTTTTTTCCACACTAAATGATGACCCAGAGATACCACATGATACCAACGCTGTTATACTATTGGCTCATAAGCCTTGTTAGATGTGTGAACTGAACATCAAATATCTTCCACAGTGATAAACAGAATATTCATTTTGGACCCGCCAACATTTTTTAAATGACTAATTCACAATCATAATATTTTTTTCAGGAAAAGCCATACTTTTATTCAGCACCTTTCTAAAAGCTCTGCAGATGTATTATTATTATTATTTTTTTACAAAATATTCGTCTACATAAAATATTATCAATAGGACCTGTAAGATCATTACACAGCCTGGTTGAATGCTCAATTCTGATTGGTCCATCACAACGTTATTTCTTTATCGCAGACCGTTGCTATGTATAACGGACCGTTGCTATGGGCTCAGTTCTGATGTCGGACTCTGGCGGACTATTTTTGTGTCAAATTATTGATTTCTTAAGTAAGTAGCCGTGTAATAAATGGGATAATGTACAGCTAGCGGGTCATTGTTGTGAAATAAACCCCTTCAGAGCGATGCTTTGCATTGGAGTCGGGGTGCCACATCGCCCTGTTGGGGTTTATTTCACGACAATGACCGGCTCGCTGTACATTATCTGTACTTATCAAATCCTTCACTATCATTAGATGTTGGCCACGATTCCCAAACACACAACACTAAGGCTGAGAAAAAAAAATACAAATCCATGATGTGTCCAATAACAATGACCATATTTTAGCCTCTAAAATGATAACAAACAAGCGGAAATATCACCCAGGAGACTAAGTGACCTATTTCTATGTGTGGGTGAAAGAGGTTGACCTCCAGGGCCTGTGAATGATTTTACTCATTTCCTCTCTTGGCTGTTTCACAAACATTCTTCCTGTTATCATCTTCTTAATAATGCATTTGTATGATGATTAGGATTACAGCATGAAAATAATTAAATCATGCAGATTAAAAACAGACAAATGACGACACTTGTTTTGTCCCATTAGAGAAAAGGTCCTGAGGCATAATGCCAGTGACTGCAGAACTGTCCATTTAAATACAAATAATGGCAACCAAATAAACTCTCAACATAACCTCCTTCCCTTTCTGAGATGCCTTGATGTTAAAAATAATAAGTCATGGGTTACAGCACAAAGATTGTGGGCCTGAACCAGTTTATCATGTTCTGGTGAGCAATCCTGGAAGCCTGCTTAAGAAATCCAAGTTAGTGTAATGAAGTTAAATGAGGGCAATAGTGTTTGAGCTGATGAAGTATTTCATATGCAGACTGACAAAAGATAGGCGAATGTGGATATCACTGAACTGGTCATTGATGTACATAATTATGGAGAGAACAATACAATGAAACCAGACCATGAAAAAAGGTTAAATACGCTCACTGATTCATTGGAGACGTGTGAAAACTGTCGAGTCTCAGTTCCCACTATGTGTCTCTGCATCTTCAGCCACAACGGTATCAGCAGTTTGACAGACAGGCAGCTTAATGCAACCATATTTGGAAAACAGGAAACTCCACGGTCAGAGTCGTGTTCATTTCATTTCTGAGATATTCAGACCTAACCTTTACTTCCTCACAATATAAAAGCCTACTGCAGCGTGGTGCAGTGAATGCAGCATGAGTTTTACAGTGTTCACAGTCAGTTCACTGTCCAATACACTTGATTAAATAAAAAAATGGAGCTCTGTATGAATTAATAAACTCAATGCATAATGTGCTGTAGAGTAGACCTGAGCAGTGGTGAAGAAATACTCAGATCTCTTACTTAAGTAAACGTAGCAATACCACAGAGTAGAAATACTCTGTTACAAGTAAAAGTCCTGCATTCAAACTGTAATTTAAGTAAAAGTACAACAGTATTAGCATTAAAACATACTTAAAAGTAAAAGTACTCATTTTGCAGAATGTCCCAATGCAGAATCATATACAATATATTACTGGATTATAATTTTGACACATTAATGTACAAACACCAGTTTTATGCTGCAGCTGGTTAAGGCTCATTTGAATTACTTTATATACTGCTGGGTAGTTAACCTTCAACAATATATCATAATTCATTAGTTCATTTATATTTTGCATTAATAATCTGAACCTGCAAAGTAACTAATGTTATCAAATAAATGTAGTGGAGTAAAAAGTACAATATGCCTCAGACATCTAGTGGAGTAAGTATATAAAGTAGCAGAAAATAGGAAAGTAAAGTACAAGTACCTCAAAATAGTACTTAAGTACAGTACTTCAGTAGATATACTTTGTTAGGACCATTGGACCTGAGCAACTGTCTGACACCCAAATTGTCTCATTGGTCTCATAATAAGCTAAAACTAATAATTATGTAAATAGTAGTTTATACCATTATATGAAAATGAAATTCCTATTGAATTAGATTTTTCTAGCATCATGTTCCATGTTTTAATTTATCATTTTAACACATACAAGAAAACAACCCCCCACACACATACTAGCAGGTGTGAGAGGGATGCAGGTCGACAAGTGCACTACAGCATCACCACTAGAGTTAACCGTCCCTCTGCAGAACATGACATACTTACATACTCTGAAGAAGTGAGTGCTCAGAGGAGCTTTGGGTTTGGAGAGTTTAGGGTCTGGAGCAGCCGGCGTTGACGAGGTACTCCAAAAACAGAACAGTCCAAATGACCCCCGTCACATTCAGAGACAGACCATTTAAACTGCGCACTGTTGCGCGAGGGTGGAGCTGCACGAGCTGGACCTCCTCCTCCTCCTCCTGCAGCAGCATCCTCCAGCAGGGCAGGAGGAGACTGAGCATGCGCACTGCGCACACCGGCTGGAAGGTATGATGTGAATAAAGAGAGGTGCTGAATGGAGTAAAGAGTCCTGCTGGTAAAAATTAAAAAGTCAATATAATTAAACGGGAAAAAGTGTAAATGATCTCTTCTGACTGCTCTTAGTGGACTGGCACTTGCACAATGACATTATGTTTGTCTGTGTGTCTAAGTTATATTCACCTTATTTTCCATTTGATGCTACTTCATACTTCTAGCTACTTATCTGCTAGCTTAGCTATCCTATTGTTAGCCTACTACTTTCTAGATAGAGATTCGACTTGCTAAATAAAGATTTTCATAAATTAAGTGACATTAAAATGCTGCTGTATCAGTAATGATTAGTAATTACATATTAAATAAAAACACATTGAAACATAGGCTACTGTGGCCTAGATGGCCTAAAATAACACAGCAGGGTTCACCGTGCTGCTTAATGGGTACTTTAAGTACATTTTGCTGATAATAGCCTACTTTTGTACTTTAAAGGGACTGTTTGTAAGAATCAGAAATGCTTGTTAACAGCGACACCTGTGGCCGTTAATTCAACGAAAGTCAGCGTCGTGCTCGCTCTAAATAGACATGAACGAGCATCGCTCAAAACAGTGAGGCGACACACGTCAGCTAAAACCACAATATCACTCTATATTTCACCTGCTTGGCAGTAATGTTAGCTGAACAGACGAAGGTTTCTCCATGAATCACTGCTGATCCTAGTGTTGGCTTTTCCTGCTTCAGCCTCCCGACCGCGGTCGGAGGGAGACACCGGCACCCAGTCGGAGACGATAACGTTTCTCGCTGCGGAACCCCGTCACTTCACAAGACACGGGAAACCTCTGTTGGTCTGGAGGAGCTGCAGCATTTATTTCTGCACAAATGTCCACTGTACATTCACTAGATGTTCTCAGAGCTACAAAGTCTTCTGCAGTGTTTAGTGTGCGCGCATTCACGTGAGGTGGAGCGAGCTGAGTGCAGGCAAGCAGGCAGAGGAGCAGAGTACAGCAGAGACTCCGGCCCTGGAGACCAAAGCTACGGTCTCCCCCGCGTCCTCCGACCGCGGCCAACACTGTTTTGCAAGACGGACTTCACTAGATATAACTTTGGTGCTTCCGTGTAGTTTGTGTTGAGTCTGAGTCTGAACAGCGTAGCCACACGGGAGCGCGCACGGTACTCCGACCCGGATTGATTTATACGTGTAAGAAGTTACAAACAGTCCCTTTAACTCAGGTAACATTTTTAATGTAGGATTCATACTTGTAATAGTAATAGGTTCATAGTGGGAGAAGCACAGGTGTTACTAATAACATTAACGATGGCTCGGTTCTATCCAAGTTTCCCAGTGAGTTATGACAGTGTGACATCGTTAATGTTATTATTTACACCTGTGCTTTTACTACTGAGATGTTTCAAAATGTCTTCTGTGATAAAGGCCTAATGAGTTTTGTTTTCCTAATAGATGAGGTTGTTCACGGGGCATACTGTATTTTCAGTTTTAGTGTTTATAGTCTTTTTTTTTTTTGCTGTGCTTAGGATCATACTGTATTCAATACATCATCTCAGGAAAAATATTGGGTAAAAAAAACAACCCTAAAAAGTAGGGCTGTCAATCGATTAAGATATTTAATAGCGATTAATCGCATAATTGTCCATAGTTAATCACAATTAATCGCAAATTATTCGCACATTTTGTAGCTCTTCAAAATGTACCTTAAAGGGAGATTTGTCAAGTATTTAATACTCTTATCAACATGGGAGTGGGCAAATATGCTGCTTTATGAAAATGCATGTATATATTTATTATTGGAAATCAATTAACAACACAAAACAATGACAAATATTGTCCAGAAACCCTCACAGGTACTGTATTTAGCATAAAAAATATGCTCAAATTATAACATGGCAAACTGCAGCCCAACAGGCAACAACAGCTGTCAGTGTGTCAGTGTGCTGACTTGACTATTACTTGCCCCAAACTGCATGTGATTATCATAAAGTGGGCATGCCTGTAAAGGGGAGACTCATGGGTACCCATAGAACCCATTTTCATTCAGATATCCTGAGGTCAGAGGTCAAGGGACCCCTTTGAAAATGGCCATGCCAGTTTTTCCATGCCAAAATTTAGCCTAAGTTTGGAGCATATTTAGCCCCCTTTGCGACAAGGTAGCATGACATGGTTGGCAATGGATTCCTTAGGTTTCTCCGTTTCATATGATGCCAGTATCTTCACTTTAGCTTTAAAAACTGAACCTGCTACAACCTTAAAATTTGCGTCAATGCATTAACCCTCCTGTTGTCTTCGGGTCAAATTGACCCGAAGACAACAGGAGGGATAAATCCACAGAAATTCAACATTAGGTCATGAAAAATTAACAAAAGTATGCTCATATTATTAATAATAGCCAGACAAGAAAACATTATTGTCAAATAATAGCCTTGTTCATTATCATCAGTTGGCCTGTTTAACCCTCCTGTTGTCTTCGGGTCAATTTGACCCGAAGACAACAGGAGGGCTATAGAAATTAGTGGCGTTAAAACAAATTTGCGTTAACGTGTTATTCTTTCGTTAACTTTGACAGCCCTACTAAAGAGGCATCACAATTATATAATGGAGACACAGCAACTAAAACCGAGTGGCTGCAAGCTCCAGTCCCTGCAGGGATTATAGATTATGCAATCTGCTCCCACTCCTCATAAGGCAAACTGTCCCCAGCACAGGAATCCCCCTTTACTGTAGCTGCTCCAAAGAGATTCCCCTCCATAATGTAACTCATAATTTACAAGACGAATGTGTGTGTACATCCCACGCATTTTCTTCTATCGTTACGCACATCGCATTCCACCATCACAAACAGCCCTACCCCCACTCCCTCCATCCCTCTCCTGCTGCATCCCTCCTGTTTCCAGCTTCGTTCCAATGGAACTTCCTATATAAGGACACCCATCTATTTGCTCCAATAAATCAAGCTGCTGGTTGATAGCCGGGGCCTGTTTTGTGCCAGAGACTCACAGCACCGTGCTGGTGTGTGTGTGTGTGAGAAACCCGATGACAGACCAAAGAAGCAACATGGAGGACCTCTGGGCTCCCTCTGGCCAACATCAAGGAGGCGGGGTGGCGTTAACGAAGGAGAAGCGAGGGTTGAAAAACTCAGGGAGAGACAGGGTGAGAGGCAAGGCAGAGGGAGGGATGAAGAACAAGACACGGAGGAGGAGGAGGAGAGAGGGAGACAAAACAGCAGATACACTGAACAGAGAGGTTGCAGTGTGTGCCATATAAGGACAGTGGGGTCTGTATGGAATCTCGGCAGCTTTCTGTGTAACTTTCAAAGTCTAGCACGGGCAAGCACCCCGAGCCCCAATGACTAAATATGGTCCAGCAGCAACAGCATTGTTCAAACAAACAAAGTTGTTTCTTTACCTGTAAGTTAGCTGTGACACACAGATGGTTTACCAATAGGCCATATATACACCAAGGCAACGAGGAAATCAGTCTAAGAGAAAGACTATACAGTATAGATTTCTCTCATTCTACTATAAAAGATGTTTAATGCCATTTGAGTTCCCTGCTGTTCATCCAATTAAATACACACTATCAGATGATTTATTTGCATTGCACTAAACTTTGTGTCTTTGCTCTCCGATCCCCACAGGTATATCACAGGATCATTACTCCATGGCCGCTGTCGGAGAAAAGGCCACTTTTATATTTCTCTTTAATGTGATGTACGGTGAGGGGAAGGAGAAGGGAGGACAGGAATAAAAAAAGTCAAAGGGCTCAAGTGGACATCTGGTGGCACTGTGTGCTGACAAAATAAGTCTGTCCTAAACTTTGTGGCCAGAACATTTATCCTCCCCCGGTTGTCTGAGATGGAGAAAAAGTGATCACCACCAAGTGATCCCTCAGAGCAATGAATAAACCTATGAAAAGTCGACAGTGAAAAAGAGGAGAGGAGGCGGTGGGAGAGAACATGGATTAAAAACTCTGGGTGAAGGATGGTTAAATCAATAGTGACACACAAATTAGGCTCTTATCTTATCTATTATGTTAAAACATGATTGCTAGTAAATGTATGCAACAAATGACTCACATATATGCGATTCACCACTCACAGTTGACCGTTACATGTGGAATGTCCTTCAACACAATATGGTAGCATTAAAACAACATGAACTGTAATGCAGAGGTCTCTTACATATAGTATGTTTAATGTTTTTTTTTTCACCTTCATGTCCATAGATGGCCATCTATTGGAGAGAAAATATGTTTATGGATATGTTTGACCCTCCCGGAATGCAATTACTTTCTAATTTGAGCCCAGGGGCAAACATCGGTTCACTCTGCTGCAGTCAAAAGACCACTGCATTCAGTACTATTTATACAGCTGTCTCTTTTACACACAACTACATTATACAGTGGAGGAGAAATGCTACCTATTATAGGGCAAACTGCCAATCAAACAATTGTGTGCCATTGTTCCACTTCCTCCGCTTATATAGCCATTTTCAAGAGAACACTGATATTTGGTGCCAATAAACTAGGCGCCACAGGGCCACACAGCCTTTAAAGGTCTTATTGATAACATTTTTATGTAGACAAATATTTAAAATACATCTACAGATCTTTTAGAAAGGTGCTGAATAAAAGTATGGCTTTTCCTGAAAAAAAATTATGACTTTGAATTAAAAAATGTTGGCAGGTCCAAAATGAATGATTTGTTTATCTCTGTGGAAGACGTTTGGTTCCCACTTCTAACAAGGCTTGTGAGCCGATAGTAAAACGACGTTGGCATCACGGGGTATCTCTGAGTCGTCAGTTAGTGTGAAAAAAAAACGGATAAATGGCGGCAGTTGACAGTAAGTGTTCGACAACGACTTGTTGTGAAGTAAATGCAATGGAACGGCGGAGGGAGAATGTGACATCTAGTGGCTGAATGTTATCAATGGTGTCAAGAGCACCTTTAAGCGCAAATAATGTTTGCTCCAAGGAAGTGATGTAAAATCAGACTCCAAATGTCCCAGTTGAGGCTCGCTGTGACTCCATTCTCAGCATGCATACTGTGTCCACTCAGCAACACATTATGGTTTCTAATGGGACTAAGAAGCAATAAATTAAGACACTGTATAAACTTAAGTGTACATTACATCTTGTTGAACAAACTGCGCTGCTGGTAAATGGTTACATTCAGCCCATTGTCATTCCCAGGGCGTTAAATACCAAAGCTTTGTCACGGCCGTCGGCATTCGGTACCGCCGCACACGGCACCCTTTAGTGCCGGTATGAAACGCACCGGGCGATCCATAAACTACAATGCAAACTCATCCGCGTCAATATTGAAAGCTCAGGGAAAGTGCGCCAGGAGTGTGGTGACGTAGCTTTAAGAGTGAGAAGAGACACACCGGGCAGGCGGGACTGGTGATGGACGGGTCCAACAAATATAAGGCCTTCATCCAGGAGACCGCTGTTCGTGTCCCGTGTGTCACGTTACAATCAGCTGTTCGTTCATGTTTCCTGTTCACCACGTTCAGTGTAATTTTCAATGTACAAACATAGTAGTTTTAAGCCCGTCCATGTTGTATAGTTGTTTTATTTCCTAAACCTAAGCACGTGTTTTTATTTACTTCACAATATTAAGCACGTGTTTACTACGACACTGAGGGGTCTGACAAAGCCGAAGTACAGTATGTGACGAGTTGGGATGAGAACGCGTTGGGTTTTGATGCCGAAAATAAAGTGACGCCAAGGGACGTGACGCCAAGGGGCCGTGGCGTCAAGGGGCGGTATGTGACGAGTTGGGATGAGAACGTGTTGCTACAGTTCGTCTTTACAGCTACTCACGCCATCAGAGGCACAGGTTAATTCAGCAAAACACACCGTATGCTGCACATTATGACCCATTCCTTTCAATGAGCTTATTTGAGAGCTATGAGCTCATCTATCAAAGCCTCTATAATCAAGACCGAGCGATGCAGATATGGTAGAGGAGACGGGATAAGTAAACTTTTAAAACCTAAAAATAATTTAGACATGGATTATGTTCAATTACGTGTCTTGTGTCAGTAATCGTGCCGAGAAATAAATGGCTGGGCCCGTAGATAATCAGTTCCAGAAACTCTGGGCTTTAAGTCGTGTGAGATAAGAATGCCAGGTTCCCTTAAATGGTGAGAGAGGAAGTGAGATGCTATGTTTGTTGCAGTAGATGTTTGTGTGTCCAGCACAGGGTGCAAACGTGGACAAAATTGTTGGTACCCTTCCGTTTCATTAGTTTGTTCTTTAAAATGATTCTGTTGAACCACAATTCAAAAACAATGTCTGATTTTCATTAGTTAATTTTCAGTAAATTTTTATTTATTATTACTTTTGTCAGTTTCAAGTTATTTCAGTGACCATTGTGGGTTTTTCTTTCTTTAACGGAAGGGTGCCAACAATTTTGTCCACGTCTGCATGGTGGGTGTCCTTTGTATGTCTTGTTTCTTTATTGCATATGTATCAATCCTTTTTTTTTTGTTGATGTATCATCAGGTCGTAAGGAATTCACAGCCCTGGTTTCTAAGCTGCAGACAACACAGACAAGACATGAACAGGCAGGAGCGTAGCCACATTCTACTCAGCACAACCATGTGGATTATCAGCTATGTGAGTCCAAGATAAAATCATCTTAATAATCATGAGGTAACTGACTATTACAGACAAACAAGGGTGAAACAAGGGACAACATGGGTGGGTTTGGCTGCACAGACCAACACAATGAGTGCCAACATGTTAAAACAATCACGGGAAAGTAACTGGATCTGAATATAGAGACCTTTCAAGGGTGGGTTACTCAGCACTATTTAAACTGTACTGTGATGAATTGTATTGCATAAAGCAAATGCTCAAAAGAACCAACTTTTCTAATTAAAATACAATACCCTTTTTAGTTCACAAAAGTTTAAAATAAGGAGTTAAATCCATACATGTAGCAAGATCATCTGACCATATTAATGCAATTAGAGTACCCTGTTTGTACGCAAATGCCACATGTTAGAGATGAGCAAATAGTAGCTATGAGGCTTCAACGGGTACCAGCAACTTCAGCCTTGTCTTTGGTGAAGGCTGCCACCATGTGGTAGCCAATAAAATAGCACTTCCACAAATGTTTTTGAGTCAGTGAAATTAATAAATATAAAACATTTATTTTTGAGCAACTAAGAGACAATATAAAAGTATCAAACAATTGTAAATTAAAATAGAAAAGACATCATCTCAACTTTTTGCCTGAATTATTGAGAAAGCGAGCAATGCGGATTAATGCAAGTATCGGTAGTACCACCATGACTGATGCTAAACCTAAAGCCAGATATTCAAACCTAAAAAAAAGGCAATGTGGGATCATGGGAAACTTACAGTATAAAACAATACAAAGGATGTGTGCATTTTTATCATCACAATTCATATAGTCCATGCTGTAATGCCTGTAGTAAAAAAACTATGCACAGACGATTGTGTCACTTAAACCCCCTGCCCCCTAAAAAAAGTGTGTAAATGCATCTCTTTAGTCCATCCTGTGCCAGTACTAGGCACAGGTCCAGTTTAGGCATTAGGTCCAGGTCCAGTGTTGCTGGCAGCAGTACCAGCTGGCAGAGAGGCTCCCCGCAAAAACACCTTTCCAGCACTATCACTGCTGTTCACGAAGTGGGACACCAAACCATAGAGAAGAGGTCTGGAGAGTAAAATGTGAAGAAAAAATGGTATTATTTTTAAGACCGAGTGAGAGAAGATAAGTTGACTGATAAGATCCTGAGCCAGAATCAAACCCAAGTCATTATGGTTACATTAGTACGCGCTCCAGGCAAATATGGAGGACGGAACCTGCCAAGATCAAAAATGAATAAATAAATGACTCGATAAATAAATAAATATGCCATTAAATGTACCAAAAATAGTATTACAAATAAATGTCATCATTAATTAATTGATAAAATATTACATAAACTAATATCTGTTTTAATTTGCTTCTGTATTTATTTACCTTTGTATTAATTCCCTTATTTATTTATTCTTCTGTTTGATTTTCCCTTTCTATTTATTTATACGCAAATAAATACTGTAAATATATTTAAAAAATAAATATAAAATAAATAAAAGATAAATGCAAAAATACATAAATAATAAATGTGAAAATAAATAGATAAATAAATAAAAAAAATACTAAAAATAAAATAAATACATAAATAAATAAACAAAGAAATATAAATTTATGTCACATTTTATCAATTAATTCATGACTACATTTATTTTTAATATTATTTTTGGAACATTTAATGGCATATTTATTTATTTCTCGAGTTTGTTTGTTTATTTATTTATGCATTTTTTATTTTGGCAGGTTCCGTCCTCCATAGCTAAATGACTTTCCAGTAATTATTCTAATGATGTGTTTTTAAGTTTTTCCTGATGGTACACAGAGATAAGTGATAGGAAAATAAACAGTGAGCCATCTGTGCTAAACTACCCCCCCCCAGAGAAATGTAGAAGCAGTGGTGGGGACAAGCTGAAATTCATGAAAATCTCTACATATTTCGAGATAGAACTATGAAAACGGTGATGACTCATATGAAACTATTATCCCATAACTGACCATACCCCCAGAGAGTTTAGTACATTTTTGAACACTGCGTTGGACCGCAGACTGTAGTGCACTTACACAGACTTGGAGCTTGTATCCTCTGTGACTTTCATCTCATTCGCCAGGAACTGTCTGTCCAAAGGAACTTCAGGTTGGCCTGACTCTGAGAAAAACAAACAACAGCCGAGTTTAGAAGTAGTGCACTTTGCTCTACAATAGTAACTGGTTCAAGTTTCAAAAACAGGAG
This sequence comes from Sebastes umbrosus, assembly GCF_015220745.1. Classification (NCBI taxonomy): domain Eukaryota; kingdom Metazoa; phylum Chordata; class Actinopteri; order Perciformes; family Sebastidae; genus Sebastes; species Sebastes umbrosus. The sequence continues at coordinate 30,843,349 of NC_051271.1, read as the reverse complement.
TTGTAATCTGAAATCCAGTCTTCAATCTGTGGCTATTGCAAGAAGCATTTCTCAACTTTAAAAAATGTTATTAAATTGATCAATCTAATACACTTTGGAAGGGCATGATCCCCCAAACACCTAATATTTTCGACATTAATAGTGTATAGTCCATGAGCAAGCTGGTTGGTCGTGCCACTTTGGAGGGACCAAGTCTCATAGTGATTTTTTTAAAGGTCTATGTCCCTAGTGTTGGAAAATGCATGATAGTATTGCAGCAATGGTAGCTTTTCTATGTGCTATCACTCCTTTTTTCATCCCTCCATCATTCAAATTTTTCCATCTTTTTTCTGCCATTTTACACATAGATCCAGCATAAAAGAGGGTAACCAACACACAATATCATTAAGTCATATATCGTTGTAAAGCTTAGACTATAGCCTATCCTTCAGTCACATTGTCATGACACTGAGGTCAGGAGAATTTCACCTTTGACCTCTAATGCTGCAATTGCGAAGATTCTGAATGCCACTCCAGATGCCCTTATAACTAACTTCATATTGATCTGATGTGCCCATGGATAGTTCCAACATAAAGAGCACAAAAGGAGCTTTAAAATGATATATTACACCTGTCAGGACCTTAGGAATGTGCTGCATGTATGTATTTTTCCAACACACGTGACTAACAATAATAACAATATTTCTTATGAGAATAAACGTAACTTTGTGCAGTTTGTATCTCCATTGCAGCATTAGAGGTCAAAGGTCAAATTATCTTGACCTCAGTGTCATGACAATGTGACTGATGGATAGATTATAGTCTAAGCTTTACTTTGGTGGTCTGGCTCATGGACTAGTACCAAGTGAGTGATACCCAGGTAAAACGTGCCACAGTCATTTACGTGACACTACAAGTAGGCAGTTATACATGTGGTGCATCAGGAACCATTAATGAAAACACGAGTTGTGGTAGGACTGTTATGTTTTCACCCACCTGCTGTCAGGACGGACGCAGTGTGTTTGTACTTGTTGAACTGGAGGTACTCCCGGATGAGCTCGTTGATGAGCAGGTTTTCGTGGGACAGCGGAGGACGAGGTTCCCGCTGGTCATCCAGGGCGCTGAAGACCTCCGCCCGGATCCGAGCCTTCAGCTGGCCCAGCACACCACGGGTCTCCAGGGTGTCCCTCACGGCTAACATAGTCATTAAAAAACAGACAGATATTAAAGTGTATTAATTGACACTCCCACCAAATGACTGTGAACTTGTGTTGCGTTGTGGTAAGTTAGTGTATTTAGATCAATTAGGTCTTTTATAATATGTGCCGTACTCCACTCATTAATTGACAAATTTAATGTTTCCTTACTTATTGACAAAGATACACACATCTTCAAATGTGACTCAATATCGTAACAGAATCATTAAGATCCACTCTTCAAATCGGCTTACCTGTGGTTATCCAAACTGTCTTGATTTCATAAATGTAATGTTACTTTACCATTTTATTCCCACAAACATCTTCGGCAAAACGCAACTGAGCTGAGCTAATGTAGCTAACATTGCTAACGTTAGCTGCCTGGTGTTGGCCAGCAGTGTGTGTGTGAAAACCATGAAAACCTAAAGTTATGTGCCACATAGGTTGTATTTATATAGGCCGAATTGAAGTGTAGGTTCTAGCAGTAGATACAACCCTGGGTCACTGTAAGGTGTGAGGTTGCTGACAACTAGATTCCCAATAGCTCTCATAATTACTTGTTTTTTGAATGGAGATCCATACAAACCATGTTGTTAAGCTAAACGTTCATTTAGCTACTGCTAACCAGTGTTACCAGTAATTTGACTAAAATGTGCAGTAAAATTATCTTTTGTTTGTCTATTCCAGATAGATTTAACAATGAAATAAGTAGATAAAATCATAAATGTTAGTGAGTGCTTACCACACTTCAGTTCAGTGATGGTCGCCATTGCAACAAGTGTAAACAAACCTCCACTGTGGTGGCAAGAAGGGAGCCAGCAAACTGGGGGAACTCTCGCGAGATTGTTAAGGTTTGGTTAGGATAGGTCAGGGGTCAGCAACCTGCAGCTCTTTAGCCCCTCTCCAGTGGCTCCCTGTGGATTTATAAACAAGGAAATTAATAACTGTTTTTTGTTTACATTTTCATTTTGATTTATCATTGTTGTAGGTCTATGGTACGACGGAGTATTAGGGCCACATTGAGGAAAAAAAAAAAAAATCTGAAATTTTGAGAATAAAGTCATAATATTACAAGAATTAAGTAATAGGTTTATGAGAAAAAAAAGTCATAATATTATGAAAATGAAGTCAGAAGTTTACAAGAAAAAAAGTCGTAATATTATGAGACTAAAGTCAGAAGTTTATGAGAAAAAAAGTTGTAGTATTATGAGAATAAAGTCATAATATTATAAAAATAGTAATTTTACGCGTTATTTTTTTCTAGTAAAGTTATGACTTTATTCTCGTAATATTACGATTTTTTTCTCGTAATATTATGACTTTATTCTCATAATGCTACGACTTTTTTCTCATAATATTATGACTTTATTCTGTAAATCTCAGATGTTTTTTCCCTCAATTTGGCCCTAATACTCCGTTATACATTTGCACTTAGGCCCTCACTGCATTAGACTTATATACTATATAATTAGACTATAAACTGTGTTACCTTCATCACTATGCTCAAATGTTTTGCGGCTCCAGACAGATTATTTTTTTTTTTTTTGCCTAAAAGGGCTCTTTAGATGGTAAAGGTTGCTGACCCCAGGGATAGGTCGTCGGGCATTGAGATTTTGCAGATCTCAGCTCAGATTTCACAATTTGCGGGCTCCCTTCTAGCCACGACCGTCTGTCACTGTTCATACCATAGTCTTCTGCCATCTAGTGACTAGTTGTGTAACTACAGCAAACTGGTTCATTAGACCCCAAGCATCACATCCAATCTGCCATGCATATTCCTAATAAATATGCATGATTATTTAAAGATGTATGTCCCTTAAAATGAGCATAAATACTGTTTATATTGTTTATGACAGTCAAGCTGAATGTATGTGGATTCAGACTCAATCACATCCCTGGTTGCATGCATCAAAATACGTCCATTAATAATTCTATTTACTTTGGATAACCTCGGATGCAAAAGTGAGTATGTTAATAGGAGATGTAGACTTGAGAATTGAGACTTTGAACGAGCCAGGCGTCAGTTAGGACTCGAGACTCCACTTGAATCCATAAAGGCTTGACATGAGACATGAAAAAGCACAAGTCTAAAGTTTTGACCTGTTAAAATCAAGGAACAATAAATAAGACATTGTCAAGCAGGCCTTGCCTTCCCCACTTAGAATATTGAATTAATAGACTCATGGTTAAGACTATTAATACAACTTATAAAGAAACATCCTCAAATGCTGTGTAATTTGAATGGCCAGCTTTCAGAGACTTGAAAAGCATGCATCATGAGTTGAAATTTGCTCTCAAATGACTTGAGACTTTGCTTTCGCTTCAACATGCCCCAATGTTTATGGAGGACGGAACCTGCCAAAATAATAAATTAATAAATAAATGACTCAATAAATAAATAAATATGCCATTAAATGTACCAAAAATAATATAAAAAATAAACACAGTCATTAATTAATTGATAAAATGAAACATGAATTGATATTTCTGTTTTAATTTGCTTCTTTATTTATTCACCACAGTATTAATTCCCTTATCTATTTGCTTATATGTTTAATTTTCCCTTTTATATATTTATGTATTCATTTTTATTTATTTTAAAAATGTATTTTTTTTGCATTTCTTTTTTCTTTCTTTCTTTCTTTTTGCATTTATCTTTTATTTATTTAATATTTATTTTTAAATGTCTGTATTTATTTATGTATACATAAACAAAAAGGGAAAATTAAACAGAAGTGTGGCAGGTTCCGTCCTCCATTAATGTTAAGATCGGATGTTAGTGCATACAGATATATTATCACTATAGTTGGTAGCTGTCATTTGAGCTTGCTTTTGTCCGTCTGGAGCACACCTCTCTGATAAATCTCTTATTTTGATTTAAATGTTTATTTGTTGATCTTGACAACACACTCATTTACAAAGACATGAATTCAAGCGTAACCATACTGTAGACTCAAATAAACTTTATTATTCAGCATGATGTATGGAACAAGACAGTACATCAACAATAAAAGTGAAAAAATCAACAAGCCTGTTATAAAAAGTATAAATATAATACAATCCTCTTAAGGAAACTTAAGGACACTTAATACATTTTGTCGTATGACATAAATAAACTATAGGGTTTCTCTTACAATATATTGTCTAAACCAGTAAGACAAAAACAGTAAATGCCTCTTCTCTTTGAAAAGTTCATAGGGTTCTTTCTTTGAATCGAGAGGAAAGGTCAACGTGGACTATTTACAGTGTGTCATGTCAGCACCATAAGAACAATGCTGATTTTCTCTTCTCTGCCTATGGCCTGAGTTGTGCGGTGGAGGCAGAGAGACAATCAGACAGAGATTTATCACCATTGTTTTGAAGACGCATTCTCTTCATTCATGGTGGTTTTTCACTACCGGCGTCAGGTTAAATCTGACCAGCAAGGTCTCTATCGACTTTTATGTGTTTACTTTGACAGAAATAAACAACAGCCACAACATAGTTGGACGATTGCTAATGTCTTGGCTCACTTCAATGTTTTCTTCTTTTTTTCTGACATATAAAAACTCCAAATTGGCTGCTTCCAGCTCAGATTTTGAAGGCAGTGAAAACCCCACTTCCCCTGCGTTTGCCAGGTTGAACCTTTTGAAGGTTAGTGTGTCAAAGTAGTTCCTGTCCCAGTTTCTGGGACAGCAAGACAAAATAGACTTCAGTTTACAATTACAAAAATCGCCTCTTTCTTGGTATACAAGGCTTTAAAAAGTGAGTAAACATCAACGTTTAAGCCTGAGACAACATCAGAAAATATGTCATGTGCTTTATAAAACTTACAAAAACTACAAAAATAATATAGCTCCCATTCAAAAAGAGAACGACAATCCTTAAGATTTGTAGTACTCTTAGCTTGTAGCTCTGGGCTTAATCCTTTCATGGAATAAACGTACTCCACTACTCTATAGACAACATTTATAGCTTAGAGACTCTCAACAATCCTCCGTAGCTTTCTTTTGAATGCTCATCATCTGAGGTTAACGATGTCTTTAGGACAGCATGTCTGTGTGTGTTAAAAACCAACAAATAGGGACTGCGTCTGCAGCTGCTCTTGAGATTCATTGACGTTGACCTCACGGAGAGGCGCTTTGAGCTGCCATAAAGCTTGGAATGGCCCGATTTAACATGTGCTGGAGAGCCACACAAGTAAGGTGCCTCATCTGTACACCTGGACACCAGCTCCAATGAAGACTTAGATCACCCCGGCTTCCCGGCACATTCGGTAGAACTGTCCCCGCTGTGCGATGAGGTTGTTTGGAGTGTCCATCTCAGAAATGTGGCCTCTGTCCATGACGATCACTCTGTGAGGCAGCAAAAAGGGAAGAAGACGGGTTTTAGATCCAGCATTTGTTTTATTACAACTGATATAACATTCATGTATGTAGGCCTATCCATGCCTATAACTTAGCATTTGGATAAACGTATTTGGTGGATTGTAGGGCTGCAACTAAGAATTAAACACAATCACAAACGTCCATTTCATGTTCCCAGAGTCCAAAGTAATGCCCTTCCATAGCTCATTTTGTCTGACCAACATTAAAATGTCTAAAGGTAGTCAAGTTACAGTGATAAATAAGATAAAAAAGGCAAAAACCCACATTGGAGAAGCTGTAACCATCCAATATTTGGTATTTTACTTGATAAATGACTCAAAATAAATGATTAATAATTAGAGCTGTCAGTCGATTAAAATATATAATCGTGATTAATCACATGATTGTCCATAGTTAATCACAATTAATCTGTTCAAAATGTACCTTCAAGGGAGATTTGTCAAGTATTTAATACTCTTATCAACATGGGAGTGGACAAATATGCTGCTTTATACAAATGTATGTATATATTTATTATTGGAAATCAATTAACAACACAAAACAATGATAAATATTGTCCAGAAACCCTCACAGGTACTGCATTTAGCATAAAAGAATATGTTCAAATTATAACATGGTAAACTGCAGCCCAACAGGCAACAACAGCTGTCAGTGTGTCAGTGTGCTGACTTGACTATGACTTGCCCCAAACTGCATGTGATTATCATAAAGTGGGCATGTCTGTAAAGGGGAGACTCGTGGGTACCCATAGAACCCATTTTCATTCACAAATCTTGAGGTCAGAGGTCAAGGGACCCCTTTGAAAATGGCCATGCCAGTTTTTCCTCACCAAAATTTAGCGCAAGTTTGGAGTGTTATTTAGCCTCCTTTCCGACAAGCTAGTATGACATGGCTGGTACCAATGGATTCTTTAGGCTTTCTAGCTTTAAAACAGAGCCCGTTACAATCTAAAAATCGCAAGTTGCCTTATGCGTTAAAGAAATTTGTGGTGTTAAAATAAATTTGCATTAAGGGTTATCGTGTTAACTTCGACAGCCCTATTAATAATCCAAATGATCATTAATTAGTTTTCTGTCTATCCACTAAATACCACAACATATCGACCACTCAGTGGATTGTAATGTACCTGGTGTAGTCCATGATAGTGTTAAGGCGGTGAGCAACGGTCAGGACGGTGCAGTCTGAAAACTGTGTGCGGATAGTGGACTGGATGAGCGTGTCTGTCTCCAGGTCCACAGCAGCTGTTGCCTCGTCCAAAACAAGGATCTTGGTTTTCCTCAGCAAGGCCCTGGCCAGGCACACCAGCTGGCGCTGACCCAGACTGCACAGACAAAGGAGAGGGATAGAATCACATATTAGATTTATCCTGAAGCTTTATGCGGATATCCCTTTGATAATGTGTATTGGTGATTGACTGAGCAAAACAGTGGATAGTGGTTTATCTACATTGCAATGAGTCATATCTGTATACCTGAGGTTTTCTCCTCCCTCTGAGCATTCATAGTTGAGTTTGTCTGGCAGGTTAGAGACAAAGTTTTTGAGGTGAGCGAGCTCCAGTGACCTCCACACCTCTTCATCGGTGTAGGTGTCAAAGGGGTCGAGGTTCATCCGGAGGGAGCCTGAGAACAGCACAGGGTCCTGGGAGAGAGGACAGCAGATGTTATTCATCACCAAACGGTCCAGACTGGTAATGGGATTATTACAATTTAGTATGGCTTATTCTACATTGGATACGGATTGCAGCTATTGCAAACAGTTTATGTGATGAAAGCCAGGGCTCCGCTTCTGTTATTACTACTGTCGCACCTGAGGAATGATAGTAATGCGGGATCTGAGGTCATGGAGTCCGATGTCGGCGATGTTGACTCCGTCTATAAAGATCTTTCCCTTTGCTGCCTCTAAGATCCGGAAGATTCCCAGGGCAAGTGAAGACTTCCCTGCTCCTGTCCGACCCACAATTCCAACCTGGAAAAGAGGTTTTCAGTCAGGATTTATGTGTGACACAATACTGCAATTCAAGCAATTTAAATCATCCAGGATTAAGATGGGTAAAGATTGTGGAGGATGGAACCTGCCAAAATAAAATAAATTAATGAATAAATAAATATGCCATTATATTTACCAAAAATAATATTGAAAATAAATGTAGGCATTAATTAATCAATAAAATGTGACATAAATTGATATTTTTGTTATAATTTGCTTATTTAATTATTTATCCTTGTATTAATTTCATTGTTTGTTTACGCTTGTGTTTAATTTTCCCTTTTATTTATTTATGTATTTATGTTTTATTAATTCATTTTTTGCATTTATCTTTTATTTATCTTATGTTTATTTTTAAATGTATGCATTTATTTATGTAGAAATAAATAAAAGGGAAAGTTAAACAGAAGAGCAAAACAATAAGGAAATTAATACAAAAGTAAAGAAATAAAGAAGCAAATTAAAACAGAAATATCAATTTATGTCACATTCTATCAATTAATTCATGACTACGTTTATTTTAAAGATTATTTTTGGTACATTTAATGGCATATTTATTTATTTATCGAGTAATTTATTTATTTATTCATTTTATTGATTTTGGCAGGTTCTGTCCTCCAGAAGATTGCAAGCTGTTTTTATCACACAAGATGACTCACCCTCTCTCTTTCATGAATTTGCAAGGTGATGCCCTTCAGAGCCAACTCAAGGCCTTTACGGTACTGCAGACCGTAGTCCTGGAACTCGATAGTACCTCTCTCTGGCCAGGCCAGGGGCAAGGTGCTGCCTTCTATACTCCAACTCGCCTGAATGAGACAATAAGAAGGGTGAGTAGAGAACAAAAAAACTTGATGTACAGTGTTGGATTTAGTGTCCTGAGCAGGGATTTGTTTACGTGTGTGAGGCGGGAAAACTGACCTCTTTAACAGTCTCAGCGTACTCGTTGACTCTCTCCACAGACACAATGTTGTTTTCCACATCAGTCCAGGATCTCACAATCCAACTCAGGATTCCAGTCACCTGCAATATGCAACGCAATGACGTTTACTTTAAATCAGGGGTTTTCAAAGTGGGGTCCGGGGACCCCCAGCGGTCCTTGAGGGGGTCCCTGAGGGAGTCCCCAGCAAAAAGACTACTCATTTATTTTCACTGTAATTAATCATCCATAAGTAACACAATGACAGAATATATGACTATTTTGGTCATGGGTTTCATATACTCTCTGTAGTAAAACATCTAAAAGCAAAAATCTCATCAGTTCGGGGTCCGTGGTCTGATTTGTGCCAGTTTAGGGGTCCTTGACATGAAAAAATTTAATATGAAGGACGGAACCTGCCAAAATAAAAAATGAATGAATAAATAAATAAATGACTCGATGAATATATATGTCATTAAATGTACCAAAAATAATAATTAATTGACAAATTGATTGAAACATGACAAAGATTGGTATTTCTGTTTTAATTTGCCTCATTATTTATTTACCTTTGTATCAATTTGCTAAAGAGTCAATAAATAAGGAAATTAATACAAAGGTTAATAAATAAAGAAGCAAATTAAAACAGAAATATCAATTTATGTCACATTTTATCAATTAATTAATGACTACATTTATTTTGATTATTATTTTTGGTACAGTTAATGGCATATTTATATAGTTATCAAGTCATTTATATAATTATTTATTCTTTTTATTATTATTTTTGGCAGGTGCCCCCATACTTTAAATCATTTCCTTTCCTGCAATGAAGATGCATTTGCTGATTCGGCAAAGCAATGCATTTATATTCGACTTTTTCCAGTTTAACCTCTAATTGTAGCATGCAGCTGCAGTGAAGTCCCACGATGCTGTGTGGTGTATGAAACTGGCTGTATTTAATGTTAATAAGTCGGGTATTGGGAAACCTCCAGTGCTACTGTGTGAGAATGTGTGTGAGCGTATTCTGTGGGCAGAGCCTCTTACCTGGAGGGAGTGTGACACGGCCAAACCAACGATGCCTGGGCTCAGGGTGCCTCTTCCCATCACAGAGAGAACGGCAGCAGCTAAGACCACACCATTACCAACAAACTCCAGATTGACTGCCAGCCACCTGTGGATGTAATATTGATTTAGCTGTGGGCAGGCAAGCACCAAAATGTCTCCTCATTACTAAAGCCAGAAGTCATTTTGTGTAGCCATGTAACATAAAGCAATCGCAGCAACTCTTGGTGCTGTGAATCACCGCCGTCCCTCATGAAGTGCAACTGAGCGAATGGATATATAAATGAAATGAAAGCACATTTTAATAATCACGTATCATCTCACCGGGTGGCCACAAATCGAGGGAAGTAGGATGTCTGATTGAAGTCGACCCTCTCATTAGTCTGCTGAATGAACCTGGACTGCTCGCCAAATGCCCGGATGACGCTGGCGCCCTGCACCGTCTCGTTGAAGTGGGTGTAGATGGGCGAGCGGCTCACGGCTTCCAGCCTCCGCAGCTGACAGGATGTGGCGACGTAGAAGCTCTGTAGCCCACAGTGGAAAAGTAAAACACCAGCTTTAATGAGTGAAACCAAGAGGGAGCGCTGAGGGCTTTCCCATAATTCATAGTGAATGTGTGTAACATCTATGTCAGCACGTGGGGGGAACAAAACACAAGTGAATGGCAAAATCAGCAGGGTTGGTTTTGGAGCCTGGAGCTTTCCAATAATACACAGTAATGGAACCCAGCTCTTGCTAAGCCACCTTGAACATAAAACTCTCAAAGAAAAACAGTCATTCGTGGCGAGGGGGAAATGTACCTGGACAAAGGCGTAAAGGAAAGCCAGAGGCAGGATGATCACGAGTGCAAAGGGTGTCGCCATCAGCACAATGATGCAGACCTCCATGAGTTTAAAGAAGTAGCTCAGCATCATCTTCAAGCCGTCGGGGACCATGCAGTCGATGGCGTCGATCTCTTTGGCGAAGCGGTTGAGCAGGTTGCCACTGGGCGTGCACTCAAAGAAAGACATCGGAGAGCGCAGCACGTTGACCAGCAGGTCCATGTGCAACTGGCGAGAGGCAATGATGCCGCAGATGGAGATGGCGACAGTCGTACCAAAGATGGCGATACCTGAGGGGAAGGGAAAGATGTTTGATCACATCAGAGTCGAATGTTAGCAAACCGATGTCGACTGCTCATTTGTGGCGGATTCATAAAACTAACTAACTGACCTTGAACGAAGCCCAGTGCACCAAACACGGTCAGTTTCAGGTCCGTATCGATCTGGGTGCCGTTAACAATAGGGTCGTCAGCCCACATGCTCAGCCAGTAGCTGTAGGCCAATGAGGCGCCCTGCTGAAAAGCGTACAGGAAGACGATGGGAATGATGATGGCCACGCCGATGGTCTTGAAGTACTTCTTGTACATCGACAACCTCACCTGTTGTAGAACAACACAAAATGTACCAGTCAATCTCAAGGAATTGGTTTGTAACAACACATTTTGTATTGATTAAACCAGCAATAACTGATTGTTGGACCACTGATGCCCAATTTCACACCATTAGATGTGGAGTCAAAGACTTACCCTTCCAGTGCGGGCCTTGTCGGCCTCAGTTAGCTTGCCCAAGTCCTCTGGTATCGGTTCCTGGTCTGTTTCAGACACAGGCTCCATGTTCTGCAGGTTGGTATTCGTGGTGTCACCCCTGGAGGATACGGTCAGAGGTCAGAGATCATGCTTGGGATACCAAACATCTTCATGACAGTTTCACAGTTTACACATTTGTTTACATACCCAATGAGCTGCTCCTGTGAAAGGTCTCTGGAGAATGGCATGAAGTCGACCATGCTGAGACGAGCATTGGACCTCCTGGAACCAGCTACAAGAAAAAGGACAGTTTTTCAGTTTTTTTTAATTGTGATTATTACACGGCTTTGTTGGATACTCGATTCTGATTGGTCAATCACGGTGTTCTACGGTCTGTTATTTCTTTATAACAGGCCGTTGCTATGAATAACAGGCCGTTGCTATGAATAACAGACCGTTGCTATGGACGCAGTTCTGATCTCAGACTCTGGCGGACCATTTTTGTGTCAAATTATTGATTTTTTAAGCAAGTAGCCATGTAATAATAAGCAGGATAATGTACAGCGAGCCGGTCATTTCTTGTGAAATAAACCCCTTCAGGGCAATGCAGCACCCCGACGTGAAGCGAGAGAACTCACCTCTTTGTATGGCGCTCTCTTTTCGCTCCGTGTTGGCGAAGGTGTGAATGAAGTCAGCAAAGGCGCCATGGCGGCTGAGGAGCTCCTGGTAGGAGCCGCTCTCTGTGATTTCTCCATCTCCCAGAACGACAATGAGGTCAGCCTGTGGCAGGAAGCTCATCCCATGGGTCACTAGGATGCGGGTCTGTACAGCAAGCCACACAAGTCCGAAAAATAGCATGTAAGCACACTCCAATACGAAATTGAGGCTTTCTTCAAAACGTAAGTGTCAGCAAAGTGGTGGTTTCCATTTTATGAAAACAATAGCGCTTGCCGCGTGCCGGTAAGTGGTTTAGGTATTGTAAAAAAACATTTTTTGGCTCTTTGCAGCTGGAGTGGTTTTGTTACATGTATTACCTTGTCTCTAAGGACTCCTTTTGGCCCAATGACTTTGTCAAAGATATGTTGGCCCACATGTGCATCTACAGCAGACAGCGGATCATCCATGAGGTACACATCAGCCTTTCTGTAGACAGCCCTGGCCAGGCTCACCCTCTGCTTCTGCCCGCCTGAGAGGTTCAGTCCCTGCATAGACACAATCAATCAAAAGTTTAGATAAACTCAGAGGATTAGGAAAGTGGAAAAAAAATCAATATCTCCATTTCCATACCTTCTCTCCAATTTCTGTGCCGTCTCCAGCAGGTAGGATGTCCAGGTCGGGCAGCAGAGCGCAGGCCTCCAGCACTCGGTGATACCATGTCTTCAGTTTCTCACGGCCAAATAAGACGTTGTCTTGGACTGTGGCGTTCTGGATCCAGGCCTGCTGGGGCACATACGCCACAGAGCCCTGTGGAGTCAAAAGAGAGACTGTCAGTATTTATTAAATGAAACCCACGACTAAGATTAGAACTTGCACATGGAACATGATGTCAGTACCTTAACAGTGACATGGCCGCTTCTTTTCTCCGTTTCACCAAGCATGGCGGACAACAAAGAGGACTTTCCACTGCCCACATGTCCGACCACAGCAACGAGGGAACCTCGTGGCACATGGATACTGATCCTGTCAACAAAGAAAGGAAATGTCCTGTAAGTCTCTCTTTGTTTTTATTGTAGATTTACTGTTTTTTTAATTTTATAACTCATACCTTTTAAGACATGGAGGGCCCTCTGCAGACCAGCTGAAAGTGCCGTTATCTATCACCACGTCTTCCCCATCTAAACAAGAAAGAAAGGTCGAGCAGAATGAACAAAAACTGCAATAAAAGCAGAAGACGGGACGTGTTTTCTCAACCTGAGCCACAAACAAACTTTCAAAACAAACTTCCCCGTTGAAGTTCCTCGTCAGAGTGCAGCCGGGGCGTAACTACAAGTTAATTAGCTTAATCATAGAAATTACAGAGCTGTTGCTTTTTCACAAGCTGTCTTAGGAAGTGTTGACAGATTACAGACAGAGGCCTGCAGTGTTTTTCTTTTTTATTTCTCTATGAATCATATGTCTGAATGCATGCTGTGATTTACATCCAACCACTAAACGGGAACATCCTATAATTACCCTGTCTACCAGTCAGCCAGGGACCCAGGAAGTGACAGTGCACATGATCCATACAAGGCTGTGGTACCCCGCAGATATAAACAACAAAATCTTGCGGGCTGCTTATGAATTGATTATGACAGGCTTTGATTTTAGGCAGTATGGGGAACAAATTGTGGAAATTGAACCGTGCAGAATAGTCATTTTTTCATTCAATGTTGAAGTTTGTACATGGGTGGGGTTCTTACCAGAAGTCATTGGAGACTTTGAGACATTGTCCACTTTCAGCTCCTCTGAGCACAGGTACTTTCCCAGGCGTCTCAGTGAAACCATAGCCTGAAACAGAGTCAGTGGTTAGCCAACTGACCTATATCCGTCATACGGGACCATGAGAATATACATCAGGCACCACGGATGGAAAAAAAACTATGGGCTGTTGATCGTTTAAAACATTTAATCGCGATTAATCGCATCATTGTCCATAGTTCATAGTTTTTATCCATTCAAAATGTACCTTAAAAGAAGATTTATCAAGTATTTAATACTCTTATCAACATGGGAGTGGGCAAATATGCTTGCTTTATGCAAATAAAAAATACGCTGTCAGTGTGTCAGTGTGCTGACTTGACTATGACTTTCCCCAAACATGCATGTGATTATCATAAAGTGGGCATGTCTGTAAAGGGGAGACTCGTGGGTACCCATAGAACCCATTTTCATTCACATGTATCTTGAGGTCAGAGGTCAAGGGACCCCTTTGTAAATGGCCATGACAGTTTTTCCTCCCCAAAATTTAGCGTTAGTTTGGAGCGTTATTTAACCTCCTTCGCGACAAGCCAGTGTGACATGGTTGGTAATAATGATTCCTTAGTTTTTTTATTTTCAATATGATGCCAGTATCTTCACTCTAGCTTTAAAACTGAGCCTGCTACAATCTAAAAAACGCAAGTTGCGTTAATGCGTTAAAGAAATTAGTGGTGTTAAAACAAATTTGCGTTAACATGTTAATTGTGTTAACTTTAAAAACCCATCTCAGAGCAATCACGAGTAGGAAATCAAAATGTCACCTACCTGCATAGTCGTGCTTATGGCGAATGGAAGCTGGCTGAGTGGGGTCTTCAGGATGTTGATCAGCGCCATTGAGACAAAAACTTTCTGTGCGTCCAGGACGTTCCTGTCATCGAGGGTCACGTAGACTCCAAACATGGCGAAGGCAATCTAGAAGTAATTTCATATTTTCTTTCATTTTTTGCCAGGCTAGCAGCATGGCTCTTGTCCAATACTTTTTTTTTCTATGTTGCTAACTGACCTTGTACAAAGCTCAGTGCACCAAACACGGCCAGATCGAGGTCTGTACGTAGCATTTTTATCAGTAGCTCTTTCAGTTTCGTGCTCTTACCAGGAAAGATGAGGAGTTGAAGGATGCGATGGAGATGGAGTAAAGGATCTGAGACTTCTTCAGGGCCTTGAGCTCCTTTTCTCTTTGGCCCAAAACCTGCTCCAGGAAGGCCTTCTCCCAGGCGTAGAACTTCAAGATCTTTATTCCGTTCAGGATCTCATTCATCAGTCTGATGCGGCCGTCCATGAACTTCATTTGGACCTCCTATTGACCAGACAAAGAGGTTTTATAAACTGCGGCAGAGTGGAAAGATCATTACCAGACCAAAGCAAATACATGCATGTTGTGAACATGGGTTTGTCTGCGCTCGTTACAGCTGTAGTAGTTTTCCTGAACATCGTAGAACTTGTTAAATTCAGTAAGAATTTATTGCTTGTTACATTTTACTGATTTTTACGACAAGGAAACAACAAAGGGCCAGGAATGCGGTCACTGCATTCAAGACCAAGTTCGATTAAATTGGCATCCAAATTTAAAGAACCGTCTGTTGTTTTTCCAAAGAAATTAAAAATGATGTCTTCCTACTGGCCCACCCTTTCCTTTCATTGTTTTTCAAGCAAGTTATATGGGGCAGACATCAAAAGGACAAGAGAGAATGTACCATCCAGGCCAAACACCCACGCGGCTCTTCAGCCACTATCTAAACCAGCTGTGGCATCCCTGACCTAACGTGCCAGATGTCAGGGCTGCTGGAGCGAAAGTGTGCAGGATTCCTGTAACTGTTTTTACCTGCAGCTTGCTTCTTTTCTTTGCGATGAATCCGTTGAGTGGAAAAATGAGAATGACAGTGGCGATTCCTGCCAAAGCCGATGGGCCGAGATGCTAAAATAAAACAAAGAATGAAATGGTGTCAGGGGCCGTTCAGTTGAAATGCACGAATGAGCGGCATTGTGAAAAACATTTGGACATACCTGCCAGAGGAAGAAGAGACAAAGAGCAATTTCAATTGGAGCCAACCAGACAGCGTTGAAGTACACCACAAAGTCCATGAGCTTCTGAGTGTCTGCCGAAACCAGATTCACGATCTCGCCCACAGTGCAAGTCCTCCTGGATGCGCTGTTTATCACCAAAGACTGGATTGACAACAAAAGAGACAAAGACATTTTAGCCCAATATAAATTTACACCCTCGTAAAGATTTCAGACGATCATTCATCTTAGGTAGAAGCTGTTAAATCATACGCTGTTTTCCTGTCTGGAAGGAGAGACATCTTTTGTTTATGCGATTTAATTTATGTGGTGTCTAGAGGTTAGTGGCTACATGTCCGTGGCTACAGTTTTACCCACCTTCCTGTAAACCAAGCCCATAACAGCTGTCTTCACCCTCATTCCCACTGTGAAGCAAGTGTACATGTACTGATGGTTGAAGAGGGACTGGAGACAGGACAGCAGGAACATTAGAGTGGCGTAGAAGTAGCCTTTCCACATCGGGGCATCTTCGTCTCTTATGAAATCCAGAAGGAGACTGTGGAGGAGGAGAATAATCAGGATGTTCAGTAGTTTGCACAGGTTTTTTAATGACTAAACTGTATCAAAACCCTATTTCTATGTATGATTTCCCTGGAAAGTAGTGAATGAAGCAAATCAAAGCAGACACAGACAGGTTTTACCCTGTCAACATGATTTTTTTTTTACTGTGTTTTTCATTCAATGTGGTATTATGTGACTTTCATTGTGTGCCTTAAACCAACAGCCCGTGAACGCTGCTGTGGCTGCTGGCCGACTGTTCCGCACAAAGCAGCTCGGGTTGCACAACAGCGCTCAGCTTGTGGCCAGGCTGCCCTCACACTTGGCCAGCGGCTGCCTTATTGTGGTCCGACAGCATTTCTGCCATTTAGAGCCTCCTCTCCCTCTCCGCCTGTCCTCCTTACTGGAGCACAGAGGGCTGTGGTCTCGTCTACTTTTCCTGCTCACAGCTCCATGACCGTAATTAACACTTCCACTGATCCTGTGCTGCGCATCAACAACAACATTCCAGTCTGGCTAGCGGGGATGGTGCGGCGGGTGGCGGGGTCAGCCATGACCCGTTGACATTGCTGCCAGCTTCTGTTGTTGTTTGGTTGTCTGAGTCACATATTAAAAATAGGACAAATCTAGTAATATCTATCTATCTATCTATACTGTGGTATTTCCCCACAATCTGCTAAACCCATGTGTCTTTAAATTATACCAGAAAAATATAATCTCTTTCACTTAAATCTCTAAATTGGACAGTTCGCCCCCCAAAACCACAATAAAACCTATTTTTACTTTAGCCTGGACTGCAGTCCATCCAGGTAATTTTAGTCTGAGCTGAGGTTTGGAAATATTGGCTACAGCTTTCCTTAATACAGCGCAGCGCACGCAATGCAATTCGGTTTGTGGGACTCCAAGCACTGAAAAAGTTATATTTGAAAAACTCAACAACAACAACATCGTCTCTTTCCAAATATAATGACACGGTTACTCTCGATAGCAACCTTCTTATGAGCAGGTTTTATTGAGATATTGTTATCAAAGCACAACTGCCTGATTTCTACCTTGATGCAGAATGAGCAGTGCACATAAACATTTGTGGATTATCGTGTTATTTAGGGTGCTGTCTGCCCCACAAACCAAATACCCCTGAGCGTTGTGGTACTGGGTTGAGATACAGCTAATATCTCTAAACATCAGCTATTTATGACCAGACTGCACGCCTGATGAGGACAGATTTAGGACACTCTTCCTGTAAGTCTTACCTGAGCACCTGGGGGATGGCGAACATGAAGGCATCGTGGAATATGATGCACATGGTACCGGTCAGAAAGTACGGGCCAAACTTGCGTGCCAGCGCCCTGAGCAGGAAGAAGCCAGAGCTCTGCTCCTTCTGCAGCTTCCTGAGGAGCTGAGCCTGGTCTGGCAGTCTGCTCCCCAACGCCACGCCCGCCGCTAAGGCCTTCTCCTGCCTGCCAGAGGGAGAGAACGCACGCAATTACAGAAAAGACATGTGTGTCAGAGATGCCCCAACATGATGCTGGCGCCTTTCAAGTCTTTAATGTTAAACAGACTGTAGAAGAAACCCTGTTGTTATTCGTACCATCACTGATGGACTCAAGAATTCGCCAGCAGTAGAAAGCATTATTCACTGACATAATTATTGGACTTAACGAGGGATCTTCAAAGCGCCGGATCGTGTTAACAAGCTTTGGCACAGGGCTCTTGTCTTGACATTATGGTACTGTATGTCCTCAGGGGACCTATTTTTGAACCAAAATGCCTCTGGTGATGAGACGTCCCGAAATTCAATTTACCGTAGTCATGGCTGCTCTGCTTGGGTCATTAATTCAGCCGGCACCGTGCTGACGTTTGACCACATTAAAATAAAATGGAATGGATTCTTTGGCTGTTTAAGTTGTGACAATAGCGAGAGACTATATGGAGGATCACATGTCTGTGTCAAAATAGCCATATGAGCCAGAGGAAACACAAGAGACAACATGTGCATGTCCTGCACAAGTCTTTTCTCCGTGAAGATTGGTCTTCTGCTGCACATTTCCTCATGCTAACTACTTGCTAATAAACACAGAAGGTCACAGGAATCATTACAGGGGCAGATTTTATGTGTAAAAGTAAATTTACTACACATCATCTGAAAACAACATGTGTAGCCCTAGAAGGACCTTTGTAAAGTCTAATAAAATAAACCAGGTGATGTCATCAGGATTATCTTGGCTTGGGCTTGGAGACTAAAAATTCATAACTAAGGCTGTCAGTTGATTAAAATAGTTTATCGTGATTTATCGCACATTATTTATCTGTTAAAAATGTACCTTAAAGGGAGAAGTATTTAATACTCTTATCAACATGGGAGTGGACAAATATGCTTGCTTTATGCAGGTGTATGTATATATTTATTATTGGAAATCAATTAACAACACAAAACAATGACAAATATTTTCCAGAAACCCTCACAGGTACTGCATTTAGCATAAAAGATATGCTCAAATCATAACATGACAAACTGCAGCCCAACAGGCAACAACAGCTGTCAGTGTGTCAGTGTGCTGACTTGACTATGACTTGCCCCAAACTGCATGTGATTATCATAAAGTGGACATGTCTGTAAAGGGGAGACTCGTGGGTACCCATAGAACCCATTTTCATTCACATATCTTGAGGTCAGAGGTCAAGGGACCCCTTTGAAAATGGCCATGCCAGTTTTTCCTCGCCAAAATTTAGCCTACGTTGGAGCATAATTTAACCTCCTTCGTGACAAGCTAGTATGATATGGTTGGTACCAATGATTACTTAGGTTTTCTAGTTTCATATGATGGTAGTATCTTCACTCTAGCTTATCGTGTTAACTTTGTCAGCCCTATTCATAACATAAAGTTTGCATTACAAACTGGGGGCATGGAGTGTGAAAGACGAATTAGGCAGGGCAGATCAAACCAAATGATGCTATTGGTTTCATTATGGGAAATGTAGTGTTTTTGGAACTTGAGTTTATGACCAAATACCTGCAAAACTATTGACATTCCCATGAGCCTCAGCTGTACTCTGTGTTTTGCGCTAATGAGAAAATGTCGGCATGCTAATGCACTAAACTAAGCATGTTAGCATTGTCATCGTGAGCATGTTAGCATCAATTATCAGACGTTCTCACTTTTGAAGTTTGGCACATTCATCCGTCCAGTCCTCCTCCAGCTCCGTGATGATCTTGCGCGACGTGTCTTCCTCCCTCAGGGTCCACAGGTCCTCTGCTACCAGCGGGGTGCGATATCCTTTCACAACCAGCCTGAGGAGGATGATTCACACATGCAATCGTCAACAAAACACACATATTATTGTAAACAAGTACAAACTGTCGCATGTAGTGAGTCAGCCTAAACCAAAAAATGAGGTGGTTTTGAAGAACCATCTTACCCAGTGAACCACCAGAAGAGAATCTTTGACAGGAAAGAGGCATCTTTCACGGGGCAGGGATTCTGCAACAGATTAAAGACCAGACTCAGGGTTGTTTTCGCAGTAAATCTCTTACCACTTTAAAGCTTTCGAAACATACACAGCTTTGCAGGGACTGTCGGTTGATGGTTGAATGGTGCACTTGTGAGGAGTGTGTTGCAGAAATGCTAATGAGTGTACAGTGAGGTGGTCCATTGTGGGGAGCAGAGGCCATGAACTCCCACAGGACATAATAAATAGAGTTCAGTGTTTTGGGTGGGAGATGACGCTTTGAGGTCTAGCGCAGACAGAGCGGAAATGTCTCATCACAAACTGTCCAACAAGTGGATACACATAGAAAGTTTGTCCTCTCACGCATTCTTTATGGCATCTCTCCACCCTGCCACCCCCTCACCGGGGTGTTTGCTCTCTTCATTACCAGCGCTACTCGTTCCCTCACTTCCTCTCTTCCTGTGAGTAACTCTAACCAGAGCGTGGGGCGGAGAGGAGGAGGAGGTGGAGGAAGACTAGGAGGACACACCAAGGAGCGACCAATGGGTGTGTTCACCACGCCAGACTGCGGCTTCTGCCCCCTCAGCCTCCTCACCACCGGCCAAGAGTTTCTTAGGGACTTTTCCAGCTATTTTGATTGTTTATCACCGGGGAAATATTACGTCACTCGTCTGTTTTGATTGATTAGAAGCTCGTTTTCATTCACCTGTCTGCTGTCCTGAATCAGCTTGCTATTTTGAGCTCGACATAGCGTCGTCATGCAGGCTCATGTTTGATGGGATAGGGAGATCTGTATTAAGTAATGCCTGTTGCTGTTGTGTGGTTTAAGCAGCGGTCGTGATGTTATCCAACGCTGAAGTGAGTGAGTCGTGTTGGTGGTATGCAGGAGAACAACACATTCACACTACCCTCATAGGAAGCCAAAGCGGTGAAGTGAGAGTGGAAGGAGGGAGGGAGGTGAATCACATCATTTCCTCCAAAAGGGAAAAACGTCTTGACAACAGAAGTTGAAAACCACAAGATAGCTGCTCAGGCATTTTTCTTTCCTGGGTATTGGATCGGAGTGGAAGTTTTTGACGGAAGTGGGATACATTCTCCTCAGCATACCTTTTCCAAGACGGTTTTTCCCTCCGGAGGCTGGTCAGCAAAACAGCACAGGAAGAGCTGGGCCAGTTGGATTGTGAAGTAGGAGAAGAAGGCGAGGTATCGTACAATGTCAGACGCGATGCCCTGTGGAATAAGAAAGCACAGATAAAGGAGGCTGAAAAATACCAGTCTTTAAATCCTTCAGTTCACTGTTTTCAAGCTATTCCAGACAAGTTTAAGTAAGTTAGACTTTTATTTTAAGCTAAGGACACAATTAATTGGCTTTGTGGCCGTGCACATGCCACAGAAAAATATCATTGTCCTTAAATCAAGACATAAGGTTTTCAACAGGATCAAAAAGTGTTTCATCTCTTTCAACATTGCTTAACAAATCACACAACTTCCTGTGGTATACAGTCATTTATCCACTGTGGCTTTGTGTGCAGTTTCACAACAACCCAGTAATTCATTACATGGCTTTTCCCCATGCTTATACATTGTATAGCAGAGGATAAAGTAGCCTATGTATACACCAAGATCACAGACACAATAAAGACTATTTTGGACCTTTAAGCTAAATCAGAGCGAAAACCCCAAGCCTTTAATGGTGTACTTTATATAAATGAAGCGATAGTTAAAGCTGCCTCTCAGTCACGCTAAGAGTCTGTATCTGTAAATAGGGAGATTGTGGTTTCACAAACCAGCGCCCTTACATTCAATCAAGGGAGCAGCTGTGATATTAACCACTCAGAGACTTTTGTGAAATGTAGGACTCGAATGTTATTCTTGACGTACAGAAATTGTGGGGTTTGGCAGAGGCATTGTTTACTACTGGGTCAAGGCCGCTGCCACAGCCAGTCTGTTGTTCAGCAGAATGGGTATGCGTGAAAGTCAGAGCCATGGTAAACAGTAAAACGACTTTCTCTGAAAAGTGTGGTGCTGTGCCCAGAAAGGAGATATGAAGGGGCCAAATGGATCCGGCCACACATTGAAAAACAGGGTCAGGATGGTCGGAGAGTGGGTGAGAAAAATGTGGGTCAAGTGACTAAGAATGGCCAAGGGTCCACAAACATGAACTCAGCCAACTCGAGCTAACAACACTGCAATGTGAATTAGACTAGGGTTGTGTATTGAAACTGTAAACAAGGCGATATATTGCGATTTTTAAAATTTAATTTTAGATTTCATAGGATAAAGAACACACCGCCTCCCAGAGACAGACAACACCGCTATAGAGCCTGTCAATCACAAGGTAGCCACGCCTTAATGCATACCCTGCTTTATGGTCAGTTTTACTCTAAATGGGACCATCATTTACTAAATGAACATCATGCTGTATTGAAGAAGACTTGAAACTAGCGATTGAGACCATAAACTCATGTTTACAATGTTTACTGAGGTAATAAATCAAGTGAGAAGTAGGCTCATTTTCTCATAGACTTCTGTACAATCAGACTTCTTTTTGCAACCAGAGGAGTCGCCCTCTGCTGGCTATTAGAGAGAATGCAAGTTTAAGACACTTCTGCATTGGCTTCACTTCTCAGACCCAGAGGTAGCCCACTGTCTAGAGCCAGCAGCGGTTAGCTTAGCTTAGCTTAGCTTAGCACAAAGACTGGAAACAGGGGAAACTGTTAGCCTGGCTCTGTCCAAAGGTAACAAAATCCACCCACCAGCACCGCGTAAAACCACAACGTGTTGTTTTTACTCTTATTTTTGTTCAGATTAAACAAATGAGATATAACGTGTTTGGAGAGAGTCAGTTTATCTGTTTCGCCCTGTTTAAAGTCGTTGTGCTCATTCTTCTCAACTCTTGGCAAGAGAGTGAATATGTATATTTCTCCCAAATGTCGAACTATTCCTAACTATGTAACAGGAGTTATTAGCTTTTGAGTGAAAGTCAATGATAACTTCCTGTTTTACCTGTATTGGTTTTAGGGTGCAGTGAACAGCCATCGCTCCATCTTAGGCTATCACCTTGTTTGTTATTGTAGTTATCTTCATTATCTCCAGTCCAACTTTGTCTGTATCTTCTGCAAATCTGACACTGCAGCAATACCACTCCATTTCAGTCTACCTATTACAGGGCCTATATGAGAGGCTGTTCACTCCCATGATGACAAAGCGAAATATGGTGGATGGTGTTAAGATCTTTAGAGAAATTGATGAACAGAACCCATGTGCATATATGACTTTGGGTAATCAAGATGTAGATGTACGATATGGTGGATAAATATATGGGTGGTATCCTATGTGCACGTATGCGGCTGAATGAAATGAAAACATCTGTGTCTAAATTCTAAATGGCCTCGCATTATGTGCGGATGCATAGATTTCCATCTGGCTGTGTTTACAGCAGTGTAGGCCCATAAACACAGCGCTGACGTTCCTCTGGTCTGACCCTGGGCTGCCATGTCTCACCAGCATTTATCCCAGGGCCATCATTACTCTCCCCCAAGCAGTGTGGGAATGTCACACTGAGGACGATAAAACAGAAATATGGATGTGTGTGAGTGTTTGTGTGTTTTTTTTATAGAAATGCAAATGCGACTGCCCCACGGCTCCATTTAAATAGAAACTTACCCCATACAACAATGATTGCAGTGTCTGACGCGAGGCACAGGAAGAAAAGGAAAACTTAAACACACACAAGCTTGACCAGAATTGGCAGTGTCATCCTCCAACACTTGGTTAACTTTCAGTTACCTTGGTTGAAATTAAGGGATGAAAACGAAACTGTTTGCTGACACAGGGTATAGCTCAAGCTGTGCTGCTGGAGTCTTGTGTCTAGACTATGTGTAGGAGTAGACCTGTTTAGATATCCCTGCATGGTGTTTTGACACTGCAGGTTCATTGAGTTCAAACCTGACAAACACATTCACTTTGGTTCCTTATTTTCTATATGGAGAGTTTTTTGAATGCTTGGAATATACAGTATCATGTGTTAATACATACAGTAGGACACCATGATGATATTTATATTAAATGGTATGGTATAGTGTTAATATTCAACATGAATCAATAGACTAAAGACGTACCTCGTCCATGGCCAGCTGGATCTTCGCTCTGAGAGGCACCAGGGAACAGACGACAGCCAAAACCCAGAACAGGAAGAGGAATACAGAGGAACGACAGCCTCTTATTCTTTCCAACTGGATGATGCATAAGGCCAAGATCTAGAGAGAGACAGAAAGACTTAATCTAAGAATTCACATGTGGGCTTCTTACAGCACAGGAAGGAGGAAACAGCTCTATCCCCGAGACAGCACTCAAATGTGTGATGCCATGTTTAAGAACAGCCTGGAGCGACTCAATAAGGACAAGAAAACTTGATTTCCAAGTACGAATGACCTTTTTACTAATACCAATGACCTTTAGTCACCGGCTGTTGGGCGGTGCTTGGTATTTCCTCAACTTGATCTCAACATGGCTGCTGGGTCACAAACGTTCTTATTTTACAGCTAAACAGTACACTACAAGATGTTTCTGAAAATATTTTACGCGAGAAATAGGCATTACAGTAACAGAATATTGATTCATATTTGATCAGCGCTGCCTAATTTGACCGTTTGATCAGAGTTAGTGAGTGATTGACAGCTACTCAGAAACGGCAAGGCTCCAGATCGGCTCTGATTGGTTGTTTTCCTCCGGTCTGTGAAATCTTGCAGATGCCATTAGGAGCAGAGGACACCGGAGGACACAGAGGCACATGATTTATTTTTTTTCAGATTACCTTTTACCATTTTTGTAATAATTTTTGCTCCAATCTGCCTATTTAATTCAGTTTAAGAAAATGAAACCCTATATATCTCTCTGTATTAGCTGCTGATGTCACTGCCAATGTTTTCCACAGAGGGTATAATAAGATTTAGTCTGATCTAATGCAGCCGATGGTGGTTTTGGGAAAGTTTGGGTTTCTGGGATTTCCCGAGCCGCAAGCGCAGATGTGATCCGGCTGACTTCTGCCATATGCAAAAAAATGAATGTATGGTATGCTGCATGCCCTGCACACATTGCTTAGTGTTATATACATTCCTTAAATAAGAAAAACTCTATACTGTGGTTTTCTCAAAAATAGGCCTCATTCAGATTGGACATGGTTGTCTGTCTGTCCTCAGAGGAGTCATGCATCTACCATTGAATCACTGTAATTGGTCCCTCTCTGAGTGGTTTGCCAAGTGAGACGTCACTTTGTCATGCCAGCTCATCATCAAGTGGGGAGAAAGCGGGTTTAGGTTTCATGATGAGTACCACATTGGTTACTTTGGGATGAGCCACAGTACTGTCCTGTTATAAACTATAGCGGCCTGGTAATTATATAAGTTTTTCACATCAACAAACTTATATACTATACATTTTATGTGGAGAAGTGTACAGATTTCTGCGTGGTGGTCAAGAGGGTGAACATCTTCATGTGGATATTAACAACATACAGGGTTCTCATTTACTTGCTGTGGTGACACACTGATTATTCTTTTGTTCATTCATTTTTCCTCCACACTTGCCGGTCTATAGAAGGACTAATACAGACAGACAGGCACTTACAATCATACCTATGGGGAATTTAGAGCCTCCAGTCCACCTGACTTGAATGTTGGAGCCAAAAGCAAAGGGGACGCAAACACAGGTACAACATGCCAACTCAAAGCACGCGAACGTCCAAGAATTTGATGTACCTTAGAGTTGTAAATGTCCTGGTTATGAGATGCTTTTTACTTTCATCCTTTTACTTGACTAGTTTTCAACACAAGCTGCATTAATTGATTTTTGGCCACTGTAGGGAACCGCAACAAGCTGTAAACAAAATATTGACTTATTATCACCTCATAAAGTTTATATTGCGAACATGTTGGCAAACAGTTGCTTATTTACACATCCTGCCGACTTAAAGCAACCTTAGCATTCATTTGGAGTCGTCTTTGTGTCCACGCGATGAATGCGAGTCCAATAAACACTCTCCTTTTAGCTCTAATTTGGTCTCCACACAGCTGAATGCTCTCCACTATGTTCACCAGCTAGTTGCTAACTGCTGTGTGGCGCTGGACATGTAGCCTATAGTGGATTGTTTTTGGAGTTGGAGTTTTTTTTTCTCTAAAAACAGCTGCCTCCGTGTCTGGAAATGAGGTTGAGGCCGTAAAAACCTACACAATGAGCTGAAAGATGCTAAAAAAAAAGTCCCTTAGAGCTGCGGGGAACTGCAGAGTCTATGATGATTCTCTGTGTTTTCATCACTATAGGCGATACACATAATCATTTGATCCACTGTTGATTTAAAGTCGTAATTAAGTCGTATTTAAATCAACACTTTATGGTTACTAAAATACAGTTTTTACAAGCTAATTATATGTTTTAATACTGCACACTGATCTTGATCAACTCAAGTCTTCTATGGGAACGTATATCTCCTACATCTCACAGTACAGTATATCAGTCAGCAGCACCAATGGCCCGTGGTAAGAACTTTATGTCCTCGACTGCTGGTACTTTAAGTCCTAAACTGATGAGGTTGAGGCTGCATCAGCCCCAAACCAAACCTTAACATAAAAGAGGGAATTGTAAAGCCGACCTTGGGTTAGCATCTGAGGGCAAGTACTCTCCTATACATAGCCTTCCGCTCTGACTTGCCATATTGCTGCAAACCATCAGCCCATCTGTTTGTAGAAGTCAGTGGGTGGAACTAAGTCCATCACTCGAGCCCTGAATCAAAACCCTACCTTATAATTACATGGGAAGTGTGCAGTGCTCGGGATGGAATAAGTGTTTTACGTCATGCTATTGCTGATTATAGTCGGTGTCATGAGTGCGCTTCTCATCAATAGTGACCATGATTCGTTCGTGGGCTGAAAACTGTTCCCATACATTAAGTTGAGTTGAACGGCAACAAAACAAGTCGGTCGGAGCAACAAGAGCACAGTGTTCCAGGCCTGCACCCAGGGAACGGGTGGTGGTGGTGGTAGTGGTGGTAGTGGTGGTGGTGGTGGTGGGTGGCTACAATCAGCATCAAGAAAATTACATCCTTTAATAAAGATAGGTCTGGCAAGTAGATTTAAAGATCGGAAACAAGCTCTTAATCTGATTTAGTAGATGTTTGTCGTCTGTATCCTTGGCCTGATAAATGATATCCTCAAAATAAATGACCTTTTTTTGAAATACATCCCTCGATACAAGAGACGTCTCAGTGTATTTTTTACCCAAACACGTGCTGCTATTTACTCAGGAGTCTGAAAAGACCACAGGTGGGCAAGGCTGTCTGACTTGGAGACTGTGCAGGACCTGTATAAGGCTGCAGAGAGAGGAAGCTTTGTTGAGTAAAGCTATACAGATCACTGGGCCACAGCAACGCTTTCCTATTCAGACTCCCTTACTTTACTGCATTGTAATTCTTACATCACTGCCGCTCGGGATAAACTACGTTCTAATCTTGCCATGCCACCCATCTTGTCAGCTGCACCCCTCTTTCTGTTTGTTCCTACTCATCGGTAAAGTATCATTTAAAATCTGCAGAAAATGACGGTGTTCTGAGAAACATTCAGGGTTGTATCCATCAACACAAGCCACTGAAAACATTTCTCTGATTGCACACCAGCCCTTGTCTTCTATAAATAATGTCCTGTAAGCCCACCCTACAGTACATGCCACCCTGATCCAGGTAGGCGGAGGAGGGGGGGGTTGATTCAAGATGTTTGGAAGAAGAGACAAGCAAAATTTGTAAAGATTAAAGATCTCATCTAGACTGCATAAATCTGTACAGGTCTTGCACTGATTTAGATCTAAACATTTGACCTCTGACCTGAGCAAATCAATGTGCACTATGGATTTTGGGTATGGCTTTGTTTATTCAAAGCCTCAGGTCATTGTTCCAAGGTAAATTGGATGAATGTTTTCTTCCTTTCTGCATCGCAATTAAACACGTTGCACCTTAAACACAGTCCTGGTCAGAACAATAGCATGCAGAGAAGGAACTGGCGACAAAACCTCAAGTCCAACAGCACACCTGTAGCCTGGCCTATATAAAGACTGAACCTTTCTATGTAATTAGGTTTAACATAGGCTACAATTGTCACCTTTGTATTCAGTGGTTTTGTGTTTTTAAAAGATTAACGAAAAGGTTTGAAGAGATCCAAATGAGCTTGATTTAAAGGGGAACACCACCCAATTTCAGAATTCCAATATGGTATTTCCATGGTCTAGGAAAGTTCAATCAGTATTTGTGAACATGAGCTACTCTCTCTCAAAGCCAGAAACCAGAGAAGTAAGTCTCAACTTGTGATGTCATTAAGTATAAAGTGTGGAGCTGCTCCATAGACAATGAATGGGAGACTGATTTTGTGGACCCACAGAATGTTTGTTTTCTTTTTTATACCCAAATGATCTTTTTTATATTGTAGTGTTCTCAGTTGTAAAACAGAAAATGTTCCCATATACTCAGAACATTCCCTTGGCTGCTCTCAGTGTTATCTCTAACTTCTTTCCCACTTCATTGTCTATGGAGCAGTTCCACACTTTATACCCGATAACATCACAAGTTTGAGTTTTAGCACTCTAGTTTTTGGATTTGGGAGACAGTTGTTCATGTTTGCTAATATTTTTTGGACTGTCTTAGACCATAGGAATAACATGTATGAATTTTGAAAATGGACGTAGTTCCTCTTTAAACCACATGATTAGTCAAGGCACATGCAGATACATTGGATTGATAGATTGGATGAGCATCAACGAAAAACTTGAAAATGATCGGCCTGCAATGGCGATGATGTGTGGAAAACAACATCGTTGGTAAAGAGACAGCCTCTAAAAACATCTGACATATTTTTTGGCGTATATACATTCTTTCCTTTATGACATATGGTCTCTCACTTGCACAACACCTACCAATCACATTTTTCATCGTATTGAAACTTTGCACATACGTACGCCAATTCCACATCAAATAGTAACTGATGTCTCTACACATGTACTCTGCGCCCTGATGAGTGGTGGTCAAATATATGGCAGCGTTTACAGGGCACTGTAATGTTTGCATTGCCTGCAACACTATAAATCTAACCCTGGTTATGCATCTTTGCACCTCAGTGTCTGGCCAACATACTGTGCATTGGCTTTATGTTCTTCCGTTCGCCTGCACATGTGAGCCAGCAGGACACAGGCTGAAATATTCTCAAAACTTCTCTGTTGCCCGGAGCAACGCAGGAGGGATGTCAGATGTGGTATTTGAGCTACAAATCAGTTGCATATAGCTAAGTAGTTAAAGAGTTTTCCATACAGGCACTGGGACTCTCTAATACTAATGCTCAATTATATGATTCTTTGGCATTCACTGTGTGTTGTGCTCGCACAAGTGCGTCACTCAGTGCAGCTGTCAGTCACAGCTGTCAGTCAAGACGTCTCACCCCATTTTTTTGCGTAAAATAGCTAAATAAAACCAAACTTATCAGAAAAATTAACACTTGAACATACATCAACGTGATAAGATCTACCTAAAATGACAGAAACTATCTTTGGGAACAATTTATTTGACGTGTACTTTGACTTTTTAGTTTGGCCCATGTCCCATCCACTTACATGGAGGAGGCGGGCTTTATGACCGATACTGCAGCCAGCCACCAGGGGGCAATCAAGATGTTTTGGCTTCCCTTTTGGGGAGCTGTCATGTCGTCCATCTTTATATAAAGTCTATGGTTATACCCTACACAGTACATGCGCTAGTTATTTCAAGTGGATCAGTCCACGAACTGACTTAAAGGACCAGCGTGTAGGATTTAGGGGGGATTTATCGGCAGAAATGTTTTCATTAGTGTATAATCACCTGAAACTAAGAATCGTATTTTTGTTGGCTTAGAATTACCCCTTCATATCTACTTAAGGAGCGGGTCCTCTTCATGGAGTCCGCCATGTTGCTCTGCTATGTTTCTACAGTAGCCCAGAACAGACAAACCAAATACTGGCTTTAGAGAGAGCTTTTCATGTTTTTACGAGTATTCAGATGGTTGCAATGTGCTACCTCACCGCTAGATGTCACTAAATCCTACACACTGGTCCTTTAAGCCAGTATCCATGTTGGAGATGGACCTGGACTCATCACTTTGCAGGATGCTGCTCATCCACCCTTGATGCACTGCTGCAAGTCATACAAGGGTAGAAGTAGGCCCTCAGCTTTTACAGCTCAATAAAATCATGAATTTGAATGACTTCAGTCTGATAATTCCCTATTTGGACAGATATGGGTAAACAGATCAAAATCAGGAAAGAGCCACAGTATTTACCACAGTCATGCTGCGTATGATGGGGCTCAGTAGGAAGACCATGTGCTGCTGGATCTCCTGGCTCCTCTCCAGCAGGATGTAGAAGAACTCCACAAAGCCAAAGGAGGCCAGCAGGAAACCCAACACCTGAGCAGGACAGGAGAGAAATGGAGAAAGTTTACAGTCAGTATATTTCTTTTCTGTTGTATTGAGGATCCTGTTGAGAAAAACTAATAGAGTTTTGCTTTTGTATCTGATTTCAGTCATTTGAAAAACCTTGGACAGTTAAACTGAAGACTGGCCAAAGTGTGTTTTGAAGTCTCACCATCTTAGCGGTGCAGAGGCAGGACATTCGAATGCGTCCACGGTCATGGCAGTAGAAGTAAAGGCAGTAGAAAGGGGCCAGCAACCACAGATAGATACAGGGGACCCACACCAGTACTGTGTTCTGGAAACACTGGGTCAGGTCTGGGTTGGCTGTGTACCATGTACGGTTCCAGTCCTACAACAGAGACAAAGCAAGAAAGCAAGAAGTTTAGATCAAGAGAATATGCCAAACAAAGAGTCAACTGTGAGATTATATCCATCATCCTACTGACAGAGCATGTGAGAGAAAAGTCCAAGAGAATTCAGACTTGGTGCGGGGT
Organism: Sebastes umbrosus; assembly: GCF_015220745.1. Lineage (NCBI taxonomy): Eukaryota > Metazoa > Chordata > Actinopteri > Perciformes > Sebastidae > Sebastes > Sebastes umbrosus. The sequence goes on along the minus strand of NC_051271.1, from coordinate 30,812,835 downwards.
CCTACGTTTCATCCATCACGGCAGTGGAGAGTGAAACCGCAGCACGTCAACAGATGTCTGTGCCAGATCCTGACAGAGTGTGAGTTGGAAGAGGCCTTCTTTTGGTAAAAAAAAGCTGAGTCAGTTTCGGGAATCTTTTCTGACCACATCTCTGGCTTGTGTCCTAATTTGAGTAGGACAATGTAAGCTGTCAACACATTAAAATGTGAGGTCAAGGATTATACTAATAATGAAGCCTGTAAACGATAAAAGCCCATGCAGCCGAGGTGTGCTGGACAAATGCTGCCAAAGGTTTGAGGTTATGTAACAGCAGCAGAGGAAGCATAGGTTGTCTTTTGTGAAAAAACATCAGGGGCTAAGTGGCTTGTTGTTGTCTTGCTTCCCTTGTTTATCACCTCAGTGGCCTAATGAGGGGCAGGGTGTCTGGCTGTGCTAACGAGACTACCCTGCGCAGTCACCACAGGAAGTGGTTTAGGGCTTCCAGCATGGCGAAGTAGTCTGGCCCTGTTGGTAGACTCCCAACTAGGATAAGGGAGAGAGAGGCCACAATTGGTGGCAGCTGCAGGGTCATTATGTAACGCAGCCCTGCCAGTCAACCACGTTAGGTGGGACGCACCGGGGGGGGGGAGATTTGTCTCAGCATGAATAGTGATTAATTCAAGTTTACCATCAATCGCTACTGTTTCCCATCTCTGGAGCTACAAGGGTCTGAGTCACGGTCTGACTCAACACAGTCTCATGGCAGTTTGTGAAATACAGTAGTCCCGAAACTGAATCTATTTGATTCGTGTACATAACCACAATTTTCCCTTTTTTTCGTGACGCTCAGCACGAATGTATTGCGCATTTTCCTATGACTGCCCGGCAACACGTGATGTCAATTTCTGCCCCAGTCTTTTCAAAATAAAACTACTTTGTTGGGTTTAGGAAAAGATTGACTTGGTTAGGCGTAGGCAACAAAACTAGTTCGGTTTAGGAAAAAATTGCGGTTTGGGTCAAAATAACTCTGGAAGTTCCTTAACTTAAGTACAGAAGTTATGTGACAAAAACTACTTACTTAGGTTTAGGAAAATATCCCAGTTTGGGTTAAAATAACTCCAGAAGTGCCGTAACTTAAGTACCGAAGTTACGTAACAAAAAAATCAACTTCGACTTCTGGTTTCACACGGGACACGAACACCAACATCTACCCTGACCGCCTCCCATTTATACAGTACTTCATGGTTCACAATTACGTGGATTACATACAAATTGATTTTGTGCTGACCATCATGAAAAAAATACATGAATCAATACATTAAATTTCTGGATTATTTCACAAACTGCTGTGCGACTGGGCTGTCTGACTGTACAGACATCTTTGCCTGCATCACCACAGGGTCACAAAAAATCCCACATAGCTAAGTCTTAGGTGGTTTAGGTTATGTAATGAACACGCCATTGGTCTCTGTGAACACTGATGTACCAAAATCCATTTCAGTGATAAATCTCTTGAGAGGCAGTGCGTGGGAGGCTACTTTCGCAGACCCTTCTGACTCCTGCGGTCAGTGGCAGGCGGATGAACAGAACACTTTTATGTAAGAAATCCAACTTGTCAAACCCTCTCTGAGCACTTTTTTGTGCATTTTGCTCAGTACTTATTCTGTTTCTCACGCTTTGCTGAAGTGGTCGCAGTAAACCAGTAGATGCCAACAGCTTGGGCACCGCAAGGTGTTTATTTTTACCTGACGAGCACAGTGATGGGAAAGTAGCAGAGATTTTTACTGTGCTGCAAAAATGCTGATGGTCCCTTTTTTTTTACATCCGTGGCTGAAAACGAGTTAAATTAATGAAATCTTGCACCGGCTTGTGAGCCAAACAGCATAATGCACCAAATGTGAGTATATGGTGTGTATGAAGTAAGGACACATGGAATTTTAGAAGGCATTAATCACTTTCCTGACAGTTTCACCTCGACTTTGACCCATTTTTTCAAATTGCAGAACGGCTTGATTTAAAAAGAAAGAAACTAGATACACTGCTAGCTCCTATATTGGCCCCTTTCAAATTTGTCCACCCCAAAAAACTTGCATGCATACATGTAGGTGTTTCTGGATCAAACCTCTTCTGCTGAGCTGGATTGTGCATGTTCAGTTCAGTATTATAAACCCCCATCACTACCCTATGGGCTGTGACCAATGAGTAAGCAATGACGCTGTTTCAAAAGTATGTGAAAGGTTTGACTACTACAGTTAATAACTGAAAGTGCTTTGCAGCCAACGGGAGACAAGAACATCTGTTGAAACGCCCCCTGAGCCTTGTGATGGATGTAATGTGGCCGAGAACATCATGTCTGTACTTTGAACTTTTGTGCACGCTGCACGGAGATAATACACAGCTCACTTTCGCTTTCTCAAAACAGAGTTTGATGGCCATTGTTTTGAGGTTTTGCAAGAGCAAAAACAGAGAAAGAGCCATAATGAGAAACAGAGACACAGAGGGAGAAAGAGGAAGAGGGGGGGAAAGAAAGAGGCAAGTTGGGAGCGAGTGCACTCAATAATGTTGGCGTTCCAGCTGGATCGCAGATTCAGAATGTGGAGGTTTGCTCACACACAGGACTAAAAAGCCTTTCCAACAACAGCAGCTCGCTCGATGTGACACATCTCCACCTCCCAGCATCTGAATCACAGCAGAGTGATGGTAAACGCAACCCTGGCAGGTAAATTCTCCCATTCAGACTTGCTTTGGATTAGATTTTCGAATGCACTTGCATATCTATGCAAAGGCTGCAAACTGAGAAGGTCAGCGTATGCTATGGTGATTTTCTTCCTGTACTGCTAAGTGCTGCCAGCTAACATTTAGGTTAACATATCCCCCTTATACACATTTTTTCATTCTATTGTTTAGTAACGTACAGTTATAACCTGTCGGATGCCATTGAGCGGCATAGTTGGCCTGAGACACAAGACCAGCATGCTAATGTGGCTAATGTTAAGAATCCTAAAATCACATCAATGCTGAGGATTAACAAATTAGATCAAAATCATTTCATTGTGTTATGCATTTAAATTGACATAAACAACAATGGGTGCTCATAACGCACACAATCTTTTACATACGTGTTTACTCATTAATATTGGCTTATTATATCAAATAAACATGAATTTTGTGACAATAAAACCCCCAAATATCAAACTCTTTACAACTGAACTTGTTCTACATTATCTGTTTTTGGAAAAAAAAAACACAAGAAAGAGTTCAGGGTCAGTGAACACATCACAAACTCACCCACAGAGGGTCCAGGCCGCTGAGTCTGCAAAAGGCATCCATCCACTCGCTTGCTCCTTCCTCCCTGATGCTCCACTTGTTGGTCGATCAGCCCTGCTCCTCACTGCACACTCAGCACCAGTATGTGTGTGTATACTGTATGTGTGTGTGTGAGACGTGGGGAGAAAGTGAGTGTATCCTTATTAGATTTTTCCTCTCTGGCTAATGGTACTAAATCTTGGGTTTAGCTGGTTCCTGCCTGTCTGTCTGTCTGGGTGGCATGCGCTGTGTTTATTAATGTGTGTGTGTTTGAGTGTGTCTGCTTTACTTTTCCTCCCCTTTAATAAAACATCTTCTCTCAATGAAACTCTGTTTCTGTCTCTGCCTCTCTGTTTGAACTGCTGCTGCCCTGAGATCCTGTGTCTTTCTGACTCTCACTCCGTCTGCTTGCTGTTTATGAGCGTGTCTCCCTGTTGGGTGGGTGGAAATATCTCTCTCTCTCTCTCTCTCTCTCTCTCTCTCTCTCACTCACACCCCTCTCTCCTCTCCCACATCTGCTGGATTTCGATCAAAACACCAAAGTTACTCCCCTCAATGGGATGACAGTCCCACACCCAGACACACTCCTCCCACTTTCACTCGTGGCCCCTCACCTCCTTTATCGCTCCTTCTTTCCCCCCACATCCCAAACCAGTCGTCTCACCACACACTGTCTGTTTGTGCATGTACATAACTTTTAGACTGAGACCAGCACCATGATTTTAAAGCCTTCACCACGCTCAAATCCAGGATATGAGCACCCTCAGCCACTGTTGTGTGACAACTATTCATATGCATCACCAGCGTGCTGCCAAACTTAACATATTAGCATGAACGTGTGGAAACCCCTTGCAAGTGGACACCAACTTATAACATACTGTATGAGTCACAAAATTATGTTTTCCTGTGGAAACTGTAGAGCCACCTCAGTGGCGCAAAGCATCACATGCACTTCCAAGTGTTGCGAAAATAAGAAACTTGCTGATATGGGAAGAAAAGAGAATATACTTGGTTAATAAGTCATCGTATTGGACTGAAACTTGCACTGAAAGTGGAAAATGTGAAATCATCAAGCAGTTTTGTCACAAAGTGTCATGTCTGTGGCCATTTGTGCCGGTAGAGGAACACTGAAGGAAATAAGATGTAATTGATTATCAGCGCTGTTTGTGTGTGTGTGTAAGGGCATGTATGCTGACATACTAAAATGCAGGGATTTACACAGACATTATTAAATTAAAAAATACAACAAAATCAAGCACAAAAACAAGAGCATGTGGCATTAAAGCTCTTTGTAGTCTGCTGGGAAGCATCATCAAATGACGTGATGATGGTCACTCTGGTCAAGACACATGGGAAAACTTCAGCACAGCAGCTGCGCAGGGAAAGTATGACACCGTCTCCACCGGGACGTAACGCCACCATCATCACCGCAGAGAAGAAACATGGAAAGTTCGGCAGAGAGGCAGACCACCACCAGGTCCTGTGTCTCGCCATGTGCAAATATGAGATTATTATTCTTTTAAAAATGAGTCATCACTCGACGTTTCTCCTCTGTGCTAGCGAGTGTTTTTTATTCAGCACTTCAACTCCTGGTGCAAAAAAAATGATGAGAATCGTGTAACGTGACGCATGTGGATTCGTTTGAATGTGAAGTCCTTTTGAAAGTTGGATTTGAATATGTTTTTGTTTTGCAGGACAATTGAGAGGTGACCTTAGGACAGGGAACTGGAAATATTATTGTGGTAAAAAATATTGGTTAGAAATAAATATTTTGAAATGATGTGTGTTGGGTGTGACGTTCTATGAGGCGTGACCAGAAGGTCAGACAGTTCAAAATGACCTTTTGCTCTCCGCAATGTTTATCCTGCTGGCTTCAACGTGAACCAATGGAGGGTCAAGATAACATGAATTAGTGCAACAAAGGCCAGTGTAGCTGTCAGACAGATGTAAACAAAAAATATATCCATGGTCTAACCTGACTGTTGTGTTATGTCTCAGTCCCACAGCATGAGTGGAGTGTTGCTACCACCAAGAAATGGTCCGAAACACCTCAGGCAGTGTTCCACAACCAGTGGGGTGGGCGGTGTGTGTGTGTATATACGTGTGTGACTGTAGCAACAGGCTGAAGTGTTTACAGTACACCTTTTTGTCCCAAATAACACCCAGGGTCCAAACAATAAGACAGAAAGAGACATTGCATGTCTTCCCTTTCTGTTTTAACTCACGTAGCTGACATGCTGGACTCTCTGTGGCTGGGTGTGTTTGTGTTTTCTAATCAACAGTAGACAGATGACAACATCTGGTGCTTGGCTGCAGGAGGACATTTTTAGGGGTGTGTGAGAACTCCCCTCGAGAGGGGCCCTGTTCACTCTGGTCTCCCCGGTTCTTAGTAATATATTAATATAATATATTCTTTTCTTTTCTGAGGAGAGATCGTTTAATCTCCCCCCCCATATTGCGGCGTCCAGAATAAACTGCAGCATCTGAGCCAGGACTCCTCAGCTGATTGGTCCCAGACAGCAGCTTGAGGTTGGGGGTGTTGCAATTCATGGAGAAAAAGAAGCACAAAAACAACATGTGCGCGGCGTCGTGCGTGTGCAATGAAGAGAAAGAGCTGTGCAGACTGCCGGTGCGGGTCCAAGGCGGGTTAACGTACATAAACATACACACATTTGGTCTGCAAATTCGACCGGAATGAGCTCCGGGCCAGCCGATGGTTAGACGGCAGACTGTTTACACCAATGGGGTGGAGAGAGAAAGCACCCAGCATGGACCCGTTGAGAGGCTGGCACTGGAGCAGGGCCACTTGTGGTCATGGCGTGTAGTAGTAGTAATGTGGACCTGGCAGGCGGTGGATGCAGAGGGTGGCTGCGGGGGTGGCAGTGCCCCAGCCACCAGCTCGTGGTGAAGCGGTGGTTAACCAGTCTAGGTCACCTACACTTCCTCTGGCCTCTCTCTCTGGGAGGAAAAACAGTCTAGTCAAAATAATGGTGTCATTTTGGCTTCTTACGTTTGAGCAAGGGGAGACAAATTTAGCAACAGCAAAGCAAAGGGAGGGGCCTAAAACAGATTAAGAAACAAGTGAACAAAATATCTGCTGTTTTCTCTCTCTCTCTCTCTCTCTCTCTCTCTCTCTCTCTCTCTCTCTCTCTCTCTCAGCTCTTAAATAAGCAGTTTTAGATGAGTGGCGCAGCTCCAGCACAGCCTGTAAATTCAGATGTGTCAGCCTACGCAAGCAATTATAACTGGGCTCCGTCTTCCGCTTCTCCCCTCCCGCTTTTTACCCACAGTGCCATCTTAATCTGTCCTCGCTGCTGCTTCTCTCTGTAGCTGAGATTGACCTCTGATCTGTCTGTCAGCGGGACCGCTGTGCTGAGCAAGCAGCGCTCAATATGACGAGGAAGACGCTGTGTGAGAACTGTGTGTTTAATTGTGTGTGACAGACCGGTTTCCTCAGTGCGTAGACTCCAGACCCGTCTCACATGCCTCTGTGAGTGACACAAGCCTTCAAGTATTTATCACCTTACTGCCTTGGCACCTGCTGAGGAGTCATTCATAAGAAGTCCAAATATGAACAGCCTGATTATTCACATACTGTCAAAGAAATAGTTACACACACAATAACATTTTTGGAAATACACATACATTCTCCCAGGGTAGCACGAACTGAGGCAAAGACGTGTCTGTGCGAGTGGAAAATGTTTTAATTTAAGTGGAAAATGATGAATCTGCTTCATTAACGTACTACACGAGACGAGAGGAAAATCATTTTGTTACCTTCGGACAGACTAGAGCTTGTTCGCTAGCTGTTTCCCTCTGTTTTCAGTCTTTACACTAAGCTATGCTATCAGACTGCTGGCTTTAGCCGTATATTTATCGGACAGATGTGAGAGCAGTCTTCATCTTCTCATCTAAGTCTCGGCAAAAGAGCAAATAAGCATGTTTCCCAAAATGATGAACTCTTGCTTTAAAGGGGAACACCACCCAAATTAAGAATTCCAAAATGTTATTAGGATGATTTTGTGGACCCACAGAAAGTTTGTTTTCTTTTTTTATACCCAAATGAGCTATATTATATTGTAGTGTTGTCAGTTGTGAAACAGAAAATGTTCCCATTTACACAGAATATCCCCCTGGTTGCTCTCAGTGTCACCTAGAACATCTCTCCCAATTCACTGTCTATGGAGCGGTTCCACACTTTATACCCTATAACATCACAAGTTTGAGTTTTAGCACTCTAGTTTTTGGATTTGGGAGAGAGTTGTTCACGTTTACTAATATTTTTTGGACTGTCTTAGACCATAGGAATAACTCGTATGAATTTTGAAAATGGTCGTAGTTCTCCTTTAATGCCACATGGAGCACCAGGCTCATCAGTAAAGCTCAGGATCTGGCCTTCGCCAGCTTCGTCTTTGGGCAAATTCTATTTACTCAGAATTTTAGCCGCCGTACACAACATTCAGAGACGCTTCGGTTGCATAACCAATTTAGAATTAGTAAGGTAATTGCTGGGCCCCAGTTGTTGTTTTTTTTGGGTTTTTTTCTATGGTGACTCTAATCTCAGCCCGACATCTCCAAACCTCAGACACAGTAAAGATGCTCTTTTTCTTCTCAGACAGCAGATGGCTTGCCATCATTTTCTCAACTGTCCTGGGACCAGAAGGTGTCTGAATGAGGCTGTGCTGTGATTACCCTTCTGAGGAAAACCATGCAGGACGACAGCCAGCCGCAGGAGAGGCCGAAGTGGTGCAGGACTGGTTTAGAGCACTCAGACAAACAATGTAAATAAACACGTCAATGTCAGTTATTTTTTGCATTTATTGTGCTTGCTTATATTCGCTTATATGTTGTTGTTTTTTAAAAGTGACCCACCATTCGGAAGGTTCATGTAGTTTCCTGTCAACAAAGACATAACTTTTAAATGATTAGAAAATAGTAATGTTAGGTCTCTAAGATGACAGGATGAAAAATTGTATTTTGCAATCTTCTGTATGAAGGATGAACTGTGTTGGCTGCTCGGATATTAGTCAAATGATTTTTGTGACATTATCACTGAAAAGAAGAGGAAATGCAAAGCAACAGTCATCACTGAAATTGGTAATGTTTCCCAAAAATAATGTGTTTTCACTTCCTCTTGAGTTTCATCACAGAGTCCCATGTTTGGCAATGCATCATCATTTAGGGTAAAGTATAAAACTGTGAGCTTACAGTATCTGATGTATATTCTTCTACTGACCAAACTTTAAAGTGATATTAGCTATTTATTTCTCTATGTAATTACTAATCATCTCTATGAGGCTGGCAGACAGGCTTTCAGTGATAAACCAGCCCCCCAAATAATGTCAAAATATTAAAATATCAGACACATCTCACATGGAATCAACATATTAATTGTACAACAATGTGACACATTGATTTCATTTTATTTTCCAAAGGTTTTTAAAGAAAACAAAAAAAACCCAATTAATATAGTTTGTAATCAGTCAGTCATCAGCATTTAAACCGTGAATAGAACAAAATGGATGATGCATCAAAACGTGCACGCTCTTTTAGAATAATTTGAAGGAGCTATTTTTGTTGAGGACTAAATGCAAGCCACTGGCACAATGTTAGGCAGCTGTGCTTTATGTGTCAGCCAGTGGTGAGTTTTGGTTGGGTCTGACCTGGCTGTGCCTCACATCTGAACCAGCCACAGTCCAACCGGGTGTAGACAGCCTCTAAACAAAGTAGGAGACACTGGATGTGAGCCAGGAGGCCATGGCTGCACTTTCGCAGCTGCAGGCAAGGTTAACTCTCCTACTGCTTCATGTCTGGTGCAATTCTGGGACTATATAGATAAAAATCCATCTCATCCATCCATCTGATGGTTTACTAATGGTTGGATACAAATAATTTGCATATACATTATTCAAAAACACTTCAGTTGAAGAGTGATTTTAACCTTTAAACAGGTGATTTTAAAATCCCCAAGAAGGTAGCATGTTTTTCCTTCCTTATTTATTAGCTCAAGTGTATTGTTCAAGGCAAGCTATTATTAAAGCTTCCATTATTAAAACATCCATCCATCCATCCATCCATCCATCCATCCATCCATCCATCCATCCATATTCAATCTAGCCCAATCAAATCCAATCCAATCCATCTATCTATCTATAAATCTATCTATCTATTTAACCTTTAAACAGTTGATTTTAAAATCCCCAAGAAGGTAGCATGTTTTTCCTTCCTTATTTATTAGCTCAAGTGTATTGTTCAAGGCAAGCTATTAATAAAACTTCCATTATTAAAACATCCATCCGTCCGTCCGTCCGTCCGTCCGTCCATCCATCCATCCATCCATCCATCTATATTCAATCCAGCCCAGCCTAGTCCAATCCAATCCAATCCAATCCAATCCATCCATCCATCCATCCATCCATCCATATTCAATCCATCCCAGCCTAGTCCAATCCAATCCAATCCAATCCAATCCATCCATCCATCCATCCACCTATCCATCCATCCATTCATCCATCCATCCTTCCATCCGTCCACAGCCTTAATGCGTCTCACGTAGCACTGTAGAGAACTCAGGAGCCTCAGTGTAACCAGGCAGGCCCTCTGAGTAAACAGGGACCAATTACTTTAACAATGCTTAATAGGATATTGTGGCTTCTCCCTAAACTCAAAACAGACCTGCTGCCACCCTAAAATAGCAGTGAGTGGAAATCCACGGGACGGTCCCCCGTCACTAGTTGCCCAATAACCTGGGCGACTGGCTCCCCCCTTAATAGAGCCCGGAGCCTGACTCCCACTCACTCTGGCCTCTCGTGACGTATGGAGGCACCAGCTCATCACGAGTCACCACACTGAAGTGGTAAGACGAGCATCAACAAAAACAACTCCTCGCCTTTTCACTTGCGGATTGTGGACCGAGCCCCTCTAAAAATATCACAGAGAAAAACTGAGGGGGAGGCTCGGATTGTGGTTGGGACATTTATTAGAGAATCATCCACTCCCTGCGTGCTATAAAAACATTGTCTTTTTCAGGGTGGAAAACAAATGGGATGAGCACAATGTGGTAAAACGATGACCAGGAGATTTTCTACCACTGGCTGCTATTGTTTTAAAATCATATTTCTATGTTCTGACTACCACAGAATTCAGCCACAGCCATAATTCTGGTCTGTTTCACTTCTTATTTTATGTCTTTTGGATTGCCGCCAAGCTGTTTAGCACTCATTTCAGTCATGGCTGTTTAACAATAACAGCAACAAAGATAGTTAACATATGCTTGCTAGTCACCATCCAAGCAGCACCTAAGTGGCAAAAGGGACACTGGAATATACTAACTGTTTCATCTTTATGCTTGAACTTGGACTACATCTGCACTAGTTAACATCACAGAAACTCTGGCATTATTTCCATCTATTCATACTATAAGTCACTATTTCCCTCCGTCTAAATTCAGTCTTAAAAATGCTGGGAAAATGAGAAGTAAATCACGTATCTGCCCACATGGCGTACCCAAAATTCAACAGTAGTACTCATCACTCAACTTCCTATTGCAAAGCCATTTGTACAGTATGTACTCATGCACTGGAAACCCACAGTTTGCAGTCTGTAAATCAGAGAGTACAAACACGACTTCCGGAAAACCATTTAGAACAGCAAGGGGAGCCACATCCTGTGGCTAACAGGAAATACTGGTTAAATGACAGGTTTGCGTAAATGAAGGGCTGCTTTGCTTGCCATCCCCTAAATGTATCTGCGTCTGTGTTTAAAAGTCAGTGTAAATGGGAAAACGCAGATGCCTCTATCCTATAAGCTACCATAATAGATATTAACAATGACTCTTTCAGTCAAAAAATAACACAGTTTCTCCACAAGTGTATCACATTTCTTGGTTAACGTGGCAGTAGGCAGAAGGATTTTTTTCAGATTACCTGTCTCATGCACCACTGTCATGATGTTACCGTTTTATAAAAATATATATTTTTTTAAATCATATTTACTCCAATTCTACCCACTGACGCTTTAATTCCCATACTGAGCACACCTTCTTTATATAAACTAGCCGATATGCCTGGGCTTGCCATTGAGGTAAATTTAATTTCTGTTGATGAGGCTGCACTTTTGACTCATTTTCCCAAGCTTGTTTACATGCTTCCTTTAAACAGTCTTGTCTCGGGTGCCCATGAATTTGTTTTCTCTTCTGGCTTCCTATCTGAAATAGCAGTTATTATCCGACTGCTTCATTCAGAAATCTCTCCAAGTGTCTTGACGAGGATTGCCTGAACACGCAGAAGTGCTAAATTCCCCCACAATAAGGAACACATTTAAACATTATATCCCATCCCTTTGGTGTAAAAAAAAGAGAGAGATATAACCGAAGGAATAGTGCCAGACAGACAAGGGCCATTTAAGTTGTACCAGACGAAGCTAAATACACTCTCCAGTGTCCATGAAAACAGGCGGTTTAGAGTGTGATTTAACTAGGTCTGTACGGTACACAAGATAGATTTTTTTAGTGTAAACAATACAATAATGGAAGAGAAATCACTTTCCTCTGGTTTTAATCGTGTACAGCCATCTATAAAAAGGGAGGTTTTTAAGAGACTTGGTGAATTTAAATCAGAAAATGAATCTCTTTTTTTGTTCTATTTTATGAGACATCTCGCCTTTTCCAGAGGGATACCACCAAACCATAAAATGGTTGGCTTTTTTAAACAATGTTGCATAACTTTAATTTCTTTCTTTTTGTAACAATTTGGGTCGAATAACTGTTGTTTTCAAGGGAAATACCATGCGGTTTAAGAATTTATATTGTCAAGAGCAGCCTAACCAGTTTTTGTGAGTATCAACAACGCTCCTCCAAGGTCATAAATAAAAGTGACATGCAACTCTGGTTGTGACAAACCAAACCAGGCCATCTAAGGGTACTTTCCTGTTGCTGATCTTGCACTTTGACCTTTCAATGAAGAGGGTCAAAACCAAAGGCAATTTTACAAGGAAAGGACTACGATATCAACTTGGAGGATGATTTTGGCATCAGAATCAGTCATTCTGAAACACAAGTACAAAATCCATGCAGAAAGGACAGAGGCCTAATAATTAAACGCAGATGCCAGCGCTACAGAGCCTCTATACTTAATGGGCCACTGTTATTCCCGTGTTCTTATGCAGTTTCTATTCATAGTCTTAAAAACACGTAGGTTTGGTGAACTGGAGCCTTTTCCTTACTGTAGGTGTGACAGTGAATATATTTGTCCTGGGATAGAGGCCAACCTCCAACTGTGACCATGAATTGAAATGGAGGATATAGAATATTTATGAATTGAGCATTTAAATGTACTCATGGACAGGGCTGGCCTATGGCAAATTAACTGATGATGTCCTCAGTGTTCAACTTGAATTCAGCTCTGTCTCCTAAAAATGATGTTCCCATACCATGAAACTGCATTGTGAATTACGTTTCGAGGGAAACTTATTTTGTCAAGGATTACGTTTGTTTTTGACGTATCACAAATACGCTTGTAATGATAGTCTGCGGAAGTCCGTGTCAAGAGGTGGTCGGGTTGGTGGATCAACCCGATATCATGCCAAAGCGTCTAATAGGCCTGCCTGTCCACCAGAGGATAGTGCGTCCTAGTGTGTCACGTTTTGTTTTTTTGTATGAAGGTGCAGTACCAGCAGGGGACAACAAAACCACTCACCACATCATGAATAAAAGAAACAGAATAAAATACGCAGGGAAACAACGTAACATAAGTATGGAAAACACATCACTAAAAAACGTAACAAATGTCATTTAACTTTGCTTACAAAACAAAACACCAGTCTCGAACACTGCTCTCCTAGTTGAAAGTCCTGTGTTTGTTGGACCCATCCGCCATAAGCAGTCTTTCTCACTTTTTATTCTACGTCACTAGCTCTGAGTGTAGCATATTTACACTGATGCATTTACATTGCAGTCAGTACAGATTACATGGCGTGCAAATGACACGCCTAAAGCAAGAACAGCTATCTTATTGCACGCTTTTGCCTTACGCATTACCATGTCATTCACATGCCTTTTTGTACGACTGGACTGGGTGAATGGGTCAAACAAACACAGGACTTTCACCAAATCGTGTCAATTAGTGTCCCGTGTGAAACTAAAAGTCAATGTTCACTTATTTTAATTTATGTATGTAGATTAATAACGTAACAAACATAGTTATTTTAAACCAAACCATTATGTTACTAAACCTCACAAAGTAGTTTTGTTGCATTTTTCACGTTAACCACATGTTTAGAACTGTTTAAAACTGCGACCGTAATGCGGGAGGAAATACGTTTCCCTCTAAATGTAATTGAGAATGCAGGTTAGTAATATGGGAATGTAATTTTGTAGGAGACAGGGTTGTTGAGTTTAAAGACTATAAAACATTAACAGAAAGCCGGTGTTACAAACTGGGGGGTGTGGGGTTTGAAAAAAGAAGGCATTTACCAGACAGGGAGGGTCTCATGAAAAATGCTATCAAGTTGTATCATGGGAAATGTAGGATCCAGCTTCATTTTTGGAGCTTGACCCCTCAGAATATCTTAGCCGCTGCTCCTTCAAATTTGATGATTTCATGTTATTTTCACCCTGGGCCTTTTTTTAATCACTTTTAGCCATCATGAAAATGAAAATGTTCATTGCTTTCTTCACTGTACTTCCCACACATGGCTAATTCCATAACGACGTTTGAAAGTTTCCCGTTTGAGGCGATGGAGATGTTGACCCCGAAGGAAAATATCGCCAAAAAGTCTAAAACTGGCACCGCTCATAAAGCTTTTAACCAAATTCATTCCATTCTTTCATTTAATTTGAGGAGAGGGTTGTCAACAGCAATATTACGTGCTTAAGCGCAGACACTGACGCATGTTGCCGTCATATATTCTCCATCTGGGTGAATAACACATTTTACTTAAAATCATACACGCCACACACACGCCCACGCACACGAGCTTTGGGTGTCCCACCACACCAGTCAGGGACCAAACGAGACAAGACCTATCATGTCTCCTCTCAGTGAGAGCAGACATTGTTGACTCACTGTAGTCTAGAGGCGCTCAGCCTGCGTCCCACCACAGCTATGCACCGTCTGACCAGAGCCTCGGAGCAAGGGTGTGCAGACTCACACACGTTTATGGATGCATGCAAACATTACACAAACACAGTCAGACACACATACATACAGGTACACAGACACATACATTATGCCTGTTTCACTCTTTCTGCAGCTCTGCGGTTTGCTCTTTAATCCACTCAGTCACAACAAGTCAAGAGCAAGAAATCATGCACTTTCCTTTGGTCTTTTCCGTCCTTCAATTGCGCTACCGAAGTTAAGACCTAACCATTGATTACTTCATATATACGTTACACAGTAATCGGAGAGGGAGTGTTTGCTGTTTTGGAACCGACGGTACACCTGTCAGACACTTCTGCAAAGCCCTTCTGAAAACCACTTGTGTTGAAAGGCCCAATTCTCTCTCCACAAATCCTCCAACCATGTGCCTCAAGTGTGCCAGACACACTCCAGCCTGTCCACAGACATCAAGCCCCGGTCTCAAACTCCACTTAGACCTGACATCATAGTGAATCAAGTGATGTTCAGTTTAGGTATTCATCCCCTGACTCCTCATGCCCGGTTTAACCTGTTATGGTGCCCCAGGCAAAAATGTGCAGTATGGCCCCCCACCTCCCCTCCTTTGTACACTGTGTACTATTTTGCCTCCGCTAATTACAGTGCACACAGCAGACTATAAATGGCAGCTTCATTATGAGCCCAGAGACCCAGAAAACAACCACTATTCCTGTGCTGGAATAATACTACCTGGCCCCATTTTCTGTGTGCAAATTTGGGATCATTTGATTAAAGAAGACCTATTACGCATTTGTGCTTTTTCCCTGTTTCTTTAGTGTGTTATATAATTTTTTTGTGCATGTAAAAGGTCTGCAAAGTTACAAACACTTAAGTCCACACTAAAGGGAGATACTCTCCCCCACAGAAACACTGCTCATGAACGGCCTGAAACGCCTCGCTTGATGTCCTGCCTTTTCTTCCGTAATGTGGTGATGTCACCAAGTAACACATCTGCATAACGGCTAGTTTGGCCCCTTAAACAAAGCTGGTTATAGCAGAGCTGGAGCGAGGGTGAAAAGAGGTGCTGCAGCAGAGCCGGTATGAAAAATATTAAGCGTGTTTTGAATATTAAAGCATGTAAACATGTTCTTGTAGAAACCCAAAATACAAATATGCACTTGAAAATAAGCATAATAGGTCCTCTTTAAACACAATTTTATTTAGGAATCTAAATGGGAACACAATATTAAGTGAAAATAATGAAGGTCTTAAAGGTCTTCTGTAGCACTTAAGTGCTGCACTTGCACAAAGTTGGGAGGCTTAGAAAAGACACATTAAAGCAGCTATAATCAATAATAATAAAAAAAATGAAAACAATGCGAAAGGGGTTGCTTGTAGTGATGAACCTACAGAGAATTATCACTTAAATCTGCAGTCTTTCTTGGCTCCACGGAGCTTTATAACAGCTGTTTTCAGCAAAAAAAAAAGTCTTAAAACCCGCTGTACACTACTATACCTGCTCAGCACCAAATGGCAGACACCCAGGGCTTTGGGGGCCCCCTGGGGGTCTGGGTCCCCATGGAAGTTACCCACCTTGCCTAGTTGTTAATCCACCTGTGACCTGCACACATACTCACGCAGAGAGGACAAAAGCAACCCACGCGTACCGATGTGCAGCCACACGTACCGATGTGCAGCCACACATGCGCAGCCACCCACAGTCAGACAGTCAGATAAGGAAACACTTAACCGGCGTCTCACCACAAACACACACACTGACAAAACCGACACACCCCGACATTCAATGTCCTGGCCTTGTTTACTCATGACCATCACAGCTCGCAGCACTCTACCCCATCATTCCACAGATTCCTGCGTCCCAGCACCGTTTTATGTGCTTTGCAGAAAGACTTGTGCTTTTTCAAGGACACAAGGAGTACAGGCATTTCTCAAATATGCTGACTAATATAATGAAAGTGAATGACAGTGAAAGATAATATTTTGATTTAAGGCTGACATTTTTTACATATTTAGTTTTTTGCCTTTAAAGAGTTGAAATCGAATTGGTCTGCATGCTGTGTTGTTTGGAGGGCCACACCGCAGTGACACATATTTGACTGAAACTGAAATGATAATGAAAACTGGGGCCAACTGGAGTTAACATAACTTGCCCCAGAAGGCCTTTATGTCTGCAACACTGCCACCTGTAGACCATCAACAATGATCCTGATTGCTCAACACACTCCCTCGTTTTCATTTGCCTTCGGTTTGCTCTTACATAACAAGAATAAACAAAAGATGCACTCATGGTTTGTTTGACACAGAGAGCAGAGAGTGTATGGCCCAAAAGGTAATTTTCTGTATTTACTTTATTTTCTTTTAAATGCTTGGTTTCCTCCCACATGTCAAAGATATGTAGACCAGGTGAACTGTGTGAACTCTAAATTGCCTGCTAAGTGTGGATTTGTTTGTGTTATAGCTACAAAAATAAGCAAGGCTAAATAGTCCAAATTATACCAATTTTACTTCACTTACTGACCCCATAACTTTTAAAATATATCTTATTGAGAGAGTGTCTCAGTTTTCTTTAACCTTGAATAACAAATGTAAGCATACTCCTTGCACCCACAAAGAACTGCATGGGCCTTTGAGCGAATCTCAAATCAAGATGAACATTAAAGAAACCTAATGCCATCTAGTGACAAACCCTGGATCTGCACCGACCGACAACATGAAAACTGCCACTGACAGTATTACAGCAGATGTAGGGATTTTACTATAAGGATATATAGTTATTCACAACTGTAAACCCTCCATAGCCATCCACATAGACACAATTGGATGTAACATCTAAAAACAACAACACAAAGAAATCTAACAGAGTCAGATAATAATTCATTTTCTACACATACAGTGGTGTTTTACAGACTAAAACCATTCCAATGACACAATATAAATCCATTTAGGTTTGATATGCCCTGTAAGGTGTGAAGCACATATCTGTTGTGAATCTTTGTAGTGTTTATTAGCCTATAGTTAATATTTTATTATTAGGTTAAATAAATGTTGTGCATAGGTCAGAGATATTTTGATCTACATAGAGCCAAGGGCCTTCAAACACATTTTCACTGCCTTGATAAACAAGAAACATTCAATGTACTATAGAGTGGTGCAGGAACGAGGCCTAAAACCCGGAAATTAGTTAGAATTTTAGCACTTCCGGTTCCTTCGTCTGGAAGTCAATGGGTTTTTGAATGGGTTTTTAGTTAGAAGCCTGAATAAAGGTTTGTGGTTAACACAAGATTAAGAGAATTTAACATTTGGTTCTACGATATAATAATATCCCATTCGTGAATTTGGAAGCTTTTATACGTGTTAAAAAAGGCGGTTGTTAACAAGTTCTACTGTTACGGATATTTGCAATAACATGCTGATCACTCTGTGCAATAATTGTATGATGCTGTGAAATAATTATTTAATTATCTGACGGACACTTTGTGCAATAATCTGGCAAAACTGTAATCTGGCATCTCATCAATACACATATTGTATTTTTATATTTTATATTGTATTATCTTTTATCTTTTTTTGTATTTATATTGCATTATCTCTTTTTTTTTAATTGTATTATCTTTTTTTAGCACATATGGGATTGTCACAAACTAATTTCGTTGTACTAAACAATGACGATAAAGGGCTTGAATCTTGAATCTTGAATCTTGAAGTGGCTAAATAAGACTACAAAACGTCATCACGTCGTCACGTCCTTCTTTACAGCCTCGTTGTGTAAACTCACGTTATCTTCTGGCATTCACACTTCAGAAATCATAAAAGTGGTGCTCATTTGTGGAGATTATTTCACAGAACAAAACATGTAAGTATCATAAACATTTGTTCGCCACAGAGTTCATTTTCTGCAATAATACCAAAAGATTCTAACTTACGGTTTGGCCTACAAAAATACGTCATGCAGTGTTATGCCAGTCGAGACGTCATCTGTCTGCGCCACGTCCACCTTCTGATCTGACAGTTCAATGACGGGTTGCACTTTGCCCACATGTTCTTTTGTTTTTTTAATGTTTCTTTGATAACACAGGTGGTTAAACCATAAAGTGAACAGCATGCACAGAGCCGCTCACACCGCTCTACATGACTGGTCTAAAGCTGTCGGCCCGGCGATGATCCGTCAGTGTTTAAGATGCAGAGGTGAGACTGTAAGAGACTGGAGCTAACTAATGCTACTAATGCTAACAACACGACTCACCTGGTGGGGACTCACTGAGTTATGTATCTGTTTCATATCTGCTGTTCTTTCACTTATTGTTCTACTAGTCACCGGAGCGTTACTGGACATAATGTTTCATAACAGGCTTATGTAAAGTGAAAGATTACACATTGAAACACTTTTTTTACAGGTTTTCAGGTGTAACAAATGTTTCAGCTCCCTGTATGGACAGAATCTATTATATTATTACTCTTAGCCGTTCTTAAAGAATTAACAATTATTCCTTTATGGCCTAAATGTGTTTTGTTGTTAGCTATTGTGTTGTTGTAACCATAGACTGTATATAATCGAAAATATAAAAAAGAAATATATATATATATATATATATATATATATATATATATATATATATATTTATATTATATATTTTATATTTTTATATTTATATATATTATATATATATATAAATATATATATATATAATATATTATTAATATACAATATATTATTAATATACAACACATATATATATATATATAATATTATTAATATACAACATATATATATGTTGTATATTAATTAAATATATAATATATTATTAATATACAACATATATATATATATGTTGTATATTAATAATATTATATATATATATGTGTTGTATATTAATAATATATTGTATATTAATAATATATTATATATATATATATATATATATTTATATATTTATATTATATATTTTATATTTTTATATTTATATATATTATATAAATATATATATATATATATATATATATATATATATATAATATACAACACATATATATATATATATATAATATTATTAATATACAACATATATTTATATATGTTGTATATTAATTAAATATATAATATATTATTAATATACAACATATATATATATATATATATATAAAATTTAATTTGAATTTCCCTCTGGATCAATAAAGTTACTATCTATCTATCTATCTATCTATCTATCTAATAGCTCCCCAGCAGCTGAGCTCACGAGCTTACAGTGTGATCCCGACCCCACACGACAGTGAGGAGAAGGAGATGTTGGACCGAATCCTGCGGGTGGACCACGCGGGTGAATACGGAGCCAACCGCATCTACGCCGGCCAGATGGCAGTGTTGGGTCGATCTAGTATTGGACCTCTCATCCAGGTATATATGGTCAGACACATGGCTTTGAAGTAGGACAGAAGTCTGCCCACTGTTAAATACACCACAGTTCTTTAACCTGCACTAGACAGCAGTTGTCTGATGGCAAAAAAATTGGCTGAAATAGCCAGAAATCATGTGAGAAACTTTTCTAGTTTTATATGATGCCAGTATATTCACTCTCTAAAACTGAGCCCGCTACAACCTAAAAATCGCAAGTTGTTGTTTATGCATTAAAGTGGCAGGAGGCAGTATATTTTTGGCATCATTGGGCAAAAATTCCATAATAACCTTTCAGCATATTGTAATTCAAATGTTCTGAGAGAAAACTAGACTTCTGCTCCTCCTCATGGCTCTGTTTTCAGGCTTTAAAAAATCTAGCCCGTGACGGGAGACTTTGACCAATCACAGGTCATTTCATTGAGAGAGCTATTGGCTGTGCTCTGGTCATGTGACCGGTACTTGGCGTTCCTTCACCAGATTTCACAATGGCGGCGGTGTCACAAACGTTCTCATTTTACAGCTAAACCGTGCACTACAAGATATATATATATATACAAATAGGCATTAACGGAACATTATATTGATTAATACTTGATCAGCGCTGCCTAGTTTGACCGTTTGGTCAGAGTTCGCGAGTGATTGACAGCTGGCTCTCATAGACAGTAGCTGGATAGCAGACTTCAGATCAGCTCTTACCGCTTGTTTTCCTCCAGTCTGTGAAATCTTGCAGATGCCGTTAGGAGCACCGGAGGACACAGAGGCACAGGATTTTTTTCAGGTTATCTGTTTCATGTACTACTGTCATGATATAGCGACGTTTTATAAAAATAGCTTTTTTAAATCATATTTGCTCCAATCTCGCCTACTTCAGCTTTAAAGAAATTAGTGGCATGAAAACAAACATGTTATTATCACGTTAACGTTGACAGCCCTAATATTTTCACTTAAAAATCTTGCCTAAATGGTAAATGTTTCATTCAAAATGATCATTACTGGACATACATATACTGTACATTGTTAGTTTGCTGTATTGTGATCCACAAATAGAAAAAACAATTATCAAAATGCATAATTTTTGACACTCCATGTTCATGTTTGTTTTTCTTCAGGAAATGTGGGATCAAGAAAAGAAACACCTGGAGAAATTCAATGAGATTCTGGCTGAGAACAGAGTTCGACCCACAGCACTGTTACCCATCTGGAACATCGCTGGGTTTGTATTAGGTTGGTACAACCCATAAGCAAACAGCAGAGTTTATAAAGTTGTGAAATAACTTACTTTGAAGAGAAAAACAAATTATTATGATACTTCATTTAATGTGTATAAAGCTAAAGCTGTACCGGCTGTATGAGAATGCTAAAAGGCCTTTGTCTTGATGTTGCATTTGTCCAACCACGTGTTAGAACTTGATGTTGACAGTGCTGACAAATGTATAAACAAGTTCTTTCAGGTTGCTGAGCCTGAACCCTATTTCACTAGTTTTGTCTGCTGTAGGTTTTTGGCAATATGTAGTCAGTTGTTGCTTTATTAAATCTTAAATATGTATTTGTTTTAAATCTACTCCAGGTGCGTCCACTGCAATGCTGGGAAAAGAGGGGGCGATGGCCTGCACTGTGGCGGTGGAGGAGAGTATTTCAGAGCACTACAACAGCCAGATAAGAGCTCTGATGGAGAAGGACCCTGAGAGATACACTGAACTGTTACAAGTGAGTCAGCGACTGTGTTCTCTGTAACTCTGTCTCTTACATTGGCAAAGATCTTTTTGTGGTGATGCATAAAGGATGTGAAGGCATGTTCGTATGGATTTTTTGCTCGTGGAATAGTGTTAAGACCCAGACACACCAAGCCAACATCAGAGAACTAGCAGCGATGAAGGAAGTCTGTTGCGTCGCCTCACGTCGCCTTTGTCATGGCCGACAAGTCGCATTTGAACACACCGCAAAGACTGCAGCCGACGGCCAGTTAGCACATACGTTCTGCGCCTGCGTGAGATGAAATAACTCTCCACACCAGCAGGCGGCGGTAGTCTGTATTCGTCATTCAAAAAGGGAAACCGGAACACCGCTGTATCGTTAGTCTCTTCCTCTGACACTTTTCAAATGCTCACTCCAGAGACGAAGGAGACGGCACCATTTCCTGTAATTTTGTGAGCTACAAAAGCCACTGCCTTTGCTTGCTTTACTGTCCTCACGGAGACATTGCCACAGCGCGTGTCGTCCAGCTTAACATCGACCCAACTAATCGATGATCAAATTTGTTGCCGACTATTTTTATAATTGATTTTAATCGATTAGTTGTTGCAATCCTAGATTGTTGCCACTCATGCATGCTGGCCAGCACAACCTGTTGCCTTTAATCAGTGGGTCAAACGGTGGATTGCATATTTTCTATTTATTTTCATGAAGCTGGTTCAGGTTTTTAGTATAACTGGTATTTCCAAGGTTAAACAGTGTGATTTTTGGCATTTTGTCTTCCGCGTGTTTGCCTTCACTTACATCGCCACGTGGCTATTGACATTTGTCGTTTGGCGCTGTTGCAGGTCACAGTTTGTCTTTCTTAGTTTGGACACATTCCCCACGCCACAATAGTGTCTTTTAATTTGTACACATCACAGCTCACGGCTAATTCCCCATTAACATGGCTTCGGCTTTTTATCCACGGTTACATCTCTGGATACCTTCAAAATGGGTCAAACCAGAGACACACTCAACACACGAAGATAGGGTCTTTTAAAGAGTCGATTCAGCTGTTATTTTTGATAAATAGCTTCAGTTTAATCAGCAGTTTGGAGCAACATTCACCTGTGAGCCATGTAAATAAGACAATTTAAAAAGAGGTGCTCTTAAAAGAACAACATAAACCTTCTTGTTGCTGGCCTTTTATTGTCAGTCCTGTCAGAACAGCTTGACACATTTGTCGAGTTAAAGCAGAGCACAGATGCAGTGACATCTGAATATGTTTAATTACTTAATAACGTGGTCCTCTATTATATTTTAATAGGTCATAAAGGAATTCAGAGATGATGAGATGGAGCATCATGACACAGGATTGGAGCATGATGCTGAAAAGGTAATTATATTTTACCTCTTTTACTGCACAATCCACACAAGTACTTTGATTTCACAGAACCTGATTAAAGGATGCCTTGTGGAATCAAAGTACACTAAAATAAGTATAAAACACATAAATATCAGTCATCATTTATAAAAGTATTTAATGGTCTTTGAAGCTTTTAATGATTGTTCTGTTTTTTTGTTTTAGTTACCTGGATACTGGCTACTAAAAAACGCAATACAGCTTGGCTGCAAAGCTGCAATATATGTTTCTCAGCGTGTCTAACATTGTTTTTTTAGAATAACTGAAAATGTTCACCAATGTTTATTTGATATGTTGATTCAAATTTGAATGAATGGCAGTTAGATTTCTGCTCCATTGTTCAGGAAATACTTTGTCATACTATTGCAAGATTAAAAGTATTGTATACAAACATTCACATTTACCCACATGAACCAAAATTGTACTGCTTTGTACTGTGTATAATACATGGACTGTTTAAGTTAGTGGAGGTAACCCTGTCTGAATTAAAAGCAGATCTTTACTCTGTTGTGTCGGTGTAAATCCTGTTTCACTTCTTTGTCGCAATGCTATGCTTCCCAGGTAAAAAAAAAGTACGCTGAAGTTGTTCACTCAACTTAGTATACTTTCATGTGCACATGTGATTAGTGTACTAAAGTGTGCTATTTATACTGAAGGTATATCATAAATGCTATTTAAGATACACTAAAACACAATTAAATGTACCAAGTGTACTATTTTGACACTCCATTAATCTGTACTTAGATATACTTGAGTACATCCTTTTTACTAATGATGTACGTTTTTAAAACATTATTTAATTTTATTCTCAAAGTATATTTTAATCCACTTTTCAGATAACTGTTAACACACTCATAGTATATAAAAAAATACATTTTGAATTCAAATAGAATGTGTGGATAATACATTTTAAATATAATTTATTAGAATTTGGAATGACTATCAAGTTCGCTTGAAATATAATTGAAATACAATAAAGTGTATTTATAAAAAGTACCGATTAGTTAAAAAGAAGTTGTACTTAAGTATGGGCAGTGCAGTGGTTGCATGTTCTCCCTGTGTTAGCGTGGCTTTTCTACGGGTTCTCCGGGTTCCTCCCACAGTCCAAAGACATGCAGGTTAATAGTTGACTCTAAATTGCCCGTAGGTGTGAATGTGAGTGTGAATGGTTTTCTGTCTCTGTGTGTCAGCCATGTGATAGTCTGGAGACCTGTCCAGGGTGTACCCCGCCTTCACCCAATGTCAGCTGGGATCGGCTCCAGCCCCCCCAAGACTCTGAATAGGATAAGCACTTACAGATAATGGATGGATGGATGTACTTAAGTATATTGAAGTGCATCTTAGTAGTGTCAAAATAGTACACTTGAGTACACTTAAATGTATTTCAGTATATCTTTTGAAACACTAATGATATATCATTAGTATACTAAGTACATTGTTAGTACACTCAAAAGTAGCACACTTAAGTACACTTATCACGTGCACATGGAAGTATACCAAGTATACTTAATTTAAGTGAACTTCAGTCCACTTTTTTTGTTTACCTTGGCAGTATGCCTCATAAGGGATGTTAGTGGGAAAATTGGTGGAACCACTTTTACATCAAAAACACTTCGTATCAATCTAGTGATTCAATGAGCTAATGGGAGTTTACAGAAGAAATACTCCAATTATCTAATATAAAATCTTGTTATTGCTTATTTTCTTTTTTTTAAGATATCTCTTGCCAGTGCAGCAATGGACAAATACAAAGATCTTACACTCACCAAAAGAGAAATACCTGAAATACATGTAATGAGGACGTATCGTTACTAGCATACACAGCCATCACACCCTTCAACAAACTCTCCTGTTTCACATGTAATAGTTCATATATCAAAATGAGCAATGACTTGTCATCCTGGCCTAACTGCTAAGCGCCCTCACACAGCTGTTCTGGGTACATTAGGTCACTGAGAAAGAGGGATTGACATGAGGCTTGTCCAGGGGCCCCTAATCTTTTGGGCCTTTCAGCAGGATGAGCAAAGAGTTCATTCCCCTCCGAGTCAATATCAGTTTGTCCTCACGGTACATTGAATACTGACCCAAGACCTTTTTACCCATGGTCTAGCCTTTTCGTGCACTGGGGACATGATGATGCACTGATTTATGGCCTGTGGTGGGGGCTGATATGGACTTAAGTGAAATCCTTTGATGGTAATTTGTCTCTTGGCTCTAGCAGGCAGTAAGGGTGTTGGAATTGAAAACCTCATACTATACAATATGAACACAGATGGGGGACAAATTAAAGGAAAAACAAACATGTATCGAGGGATTGGGCTGCCAGAACAGCTTCAATCTTCAAGTCTGTGGAAGTCTGGAGGGATGAAAACACCATTCTTCCAAAAAATATTCCCTCATTTGGTGTTTTGATGACAGTGGAGAGCCTTTTCTAAAGGTCCTGACACACCGAGCCGACAGTCAGCCATTGGACAGTTTGGGGCCGTCGGTGAGCGTCTGTCGACCTCATTTTTACCGTGTGTCCCGCACGTCAGCTCTAGTCTGCCCGTGTTGGAGGTTTTTTGGCCGATTCAGCCAATTGAAACGATGGCGGAACCTGTTGTGCTAACTGGACGTCCGCTGTAGTCTTTGCAGTGTGTTCAAATGCAACCAAGACAAAGAGAGACGACGCAACAGTCGGCCTTCATCGCTGCTAGTTTTTTTATGTCGGCTTGGTGTGTCTGGGCCTTGACACGTTGGTTCAAAATCTCCCATAGGTGTTCAGTCTGCAACTATTCTGATAATCGGTTAATAGATTAAGTTAGTTTTAACCATACTAGCGGCGTTGCTGAATGGCAATGTCGATCTCATGGCCAGTCGATCTGAAGTAGGATGAAAAACAGAGTCATATATCTAAACATGGATGGATTGCCATGTTATTTGGTTCATGGTCTCCAAAAGATGAATCCTGATGACTTTTCCTCTAGACTAGCGCCACCATGAGGTTCACATTTGTGGTTTTAAGAAGGGATGCACCGATCCGACTCTTTCAGTCCCGATACTAATACCTGGGCTTTGGGTATCGGGTGTAGTATACTTTCCTGCATACTTTGCAAAACACCTTGTTAAGTACTGACTTTGATGAGCCTGACCTTTCATATAGTGCCATCATCAAGTCAAAATTCCAGTTGGTCTAGTACTTAGGTTAATGACATTCCCATCAGCTTCAGTTGTAGTTTATCTTTGTGTTTAATACTAATAAGCAAATGTTAGCATGCTAACACGCAAAACTAAGATGGTGAATATGTTAAACATTACACCTGTTAGCATTGTCATTGTGAGCATGTTAGCTGATGTTAGCAATTACCTCAAAGCATGCTGTGAGTAAGCCTCACAGAGCTGCATAGCTGCAGACTAGGCTACTCGTTTAAAAGACCAGTGTGTAGGATTTAAGGACATTTATTGGTAGAAATGGAATATAATATTCACAACTATGTTTTCATTAGTGTTTAATCATCTGAAAGTAAGAATTGTTGTGTTTTCGTTAGCTTAGAATGAGCCCTTCATATCTACATAGGGAGCATGTCCTCTTCATGGAGGACAGCAATGTTGCTCCGCCATTTTGCTACAGTAGCCCAGAAAGGACAAACCAAACACTGTCTCTAGAGAGAGCCTGAAGGCCGCCGCAGTTCTCTAAAACACTTGTAAAGGGAGAGGTGAGCGGAGGGGTATTCAGTTGGTGGCAATCTGCAGCTTCACCACTAGATGTCACTAAATCCTACACACTGGTCCTTTAAGCCAAAATGTCAAAAAAACAACAAGCCTCTCAATTATGAGGATGTCCTGCTTCTCTTATGTGATTGCAAACTGAATGTCATCAGGCTATGGACCTTTGGTCTAACAGAACAAGCGCTTTGAAGATGTCCAAGGGTCTTGGGAATATGTGATGGACATTTTTTCACTATTTTCTTCCATTTTATAGATCAAACAATTCATTGATTAAGAAAATAATCATTAGATTTACTGATATGTTCAGGTCTTTCTTTTAATTCATCACCTGTCTGTATATCAATGTCCGCACTAGAAGTGTCTCACGGAGGTGAGCTGTTATTACCCAGGTTCACAGGCTCGGATCTATTTTTGCCTAGCATGAGGTCAGAGGAGTTATTTTAGCTGGGGTGGGTTTGCATATCATACCTGACCTCAAGGGTTAATGTGCCGTATGGCCTCCATTCCTCAAAAATAGGTACATCTTTACTGCCCATCAGCCCACGTAAAAGCAGAAATCAACCCCATCCCCGCCATGTTTGTTATGATGATGGACATTATGAACTGCTCATTTAGTGCAGTCTGTTAAGGATAAATGACTTGAAATAAAATGCAGTGCATTGCACATCTAGTTGTGATCATAGAGGCATCTCTTCTCATTTCTGCAAACCATAAAATGGTGATCAGCTAATCAAAATGAGTCAGTTCAACTGTATGAGGGCTGCCTCAGGGTACTGACTACCCTTTTCCGTATCTAGTAATTCCTTAACCTTGTTTATTTGTACTAATAATTTCTCTGTTTTATTGACAATATATGAATTGGTTTGCTTTTGACAATGTGTCTCTATAATGATCCCTGTGTTCTGCAACACTAGTTTCTATATTTTCTAAGCTATAAAAGCATTCTCACTATCTTGCCTGCACTAAATAAACAAGAATAGTATTTTCTCGTTTTAATGCCTACAACAAAAAGGCACAAATGTCACTTCAAAAGTCACCAAAAGAGGTCACCCCACTATACATAAGCAATAATAGACAGTGGGCAGCTTTGCAAGTCAAAGGTAGAGGATCATACATTCTCTCTGCTCCAGATTAATAGTGCTGACAGTTTTATAGCAAGGTGCGACTGTTTAAATAAAGCAACATGAGTACAGCTCCATCTGTGGCACCATTTTGGGTGACGAAATTACCGGTGAATAAAAACAAGAGTGATGACTCAGTCAACATGCAGGTGTTAATAACCGCAAACCATCAACTTTACATCTAAATTAGCTGCCATTAGGCCTATATATACAATATTTTTTAACGTAACTTTTTAACTTATTTTAATTTCACTAAATCAGAAAGTTACTTTCTGCATCCATCATGTGAGCTGTTTAGGTTCTTTTCCCAGAATCACTCAAAGGAATCTGCTGAAACACTGACGGAGAAATTGGCAACAAGAATTTGAAAAGGGCAATAAAACTTAACTAAACTGGGACTGTCTCGCTACCCGTGAATAATTGTGGTTGTAAATTTTGAGCAGCACGAATAATACAAATCCCTATAAGTCATAAAAGCTTTTCGGATACAGATTGTATTGCTTCTTGGCTTCTTGGATACAAGCAGACTGTCAGTCAGCAGGCCTCTCTGGGGTTTATAACTAATAGATAGCATAAGGTCCATCCGTAGCATTGAGTATCTTTGGGGATTTAGTAGATATTGTTTCACTTTAGACTCACAGTAAAACAGTGCTGTGATAGTCTCAAATAGTGATAGTATTCTTTCAGATTTTGTAAATGCACTAATACACAAGGATTTCATCTCCCATTAAACCCTTTAAAATAATGGAATGTACCGAATAATCATCAAAAAAACAATGATGAGATATAAGCATGCCTTTTGGGAAATCAGGTTGGAAGAAAATAACAGCACATGGGGAAACAGTGAAGGCCCAGTGACACAATACACAGTATTGTTCTCTTTCTCCTGGTGATGTGCCTATCTTTGTGCATTTACAGGTGAATGCTTACATTCAAATTTACTTCAGCCATGTGCTTTATATGTATCATAAACAGCTTTCTTAATGTTGTACCATAATGTTAAATGAAGTTTTAAGCTGGTGCCCACTCTGGCAGGATTTAAAGGAACAGTTCAACATTTTGATAAGTACCATAGAAATATAATATAAACGGACATTCAAATCAACTTAGCAGGATGGTCAGAGCAGCGGCCATTTTTGTAGCGGGCTAACTTCTGTATAAAGTAAACCGACTTCTGGCAAATCGCGGACTCACTGAGGTGAGGATTTGCAGTAATGACTAAAGTGAGCAGTGGAGTAGTTACAAAGCATAGAGAGCCAGAGTAAATTAGTCAAATTTAACAACTTAAAGGTGCTATTGATAACATTCAGCCACTAGATGTCGCATTTACTTCACAACAAGTCGTTGCCAGGCACTTACCGTCAATCTCAGCCATTTATCCGCTTTTTCCACACTAACTGACAGCCCAGAAATACCACGTGATACCAACGTTGTTTTACTATTGGCTCATAAGCCTTGTTAGAAGTGGGAACCAAACGTAAGATATCTTCCACAGAAATAAACAAAACGTTCATTTTGGACCCACCAAAATTTTTTAAATGATTATATCACAATCCTAAGAATTTTTTTTCAGGAAAAGCCATACTTTTATTTGGCACCTTTCTAAAGGCTCTGTGGATGTATTATTTTTTCAAAAATATTCGTCCACATAAAATTTTTATCAATAAGACCTTTAATACTTCATACACACACATTTCTATTGCCAAATGAGTGACAACTTTGTTCGGCTCATTTTTTACCAGTGTAGCGTTTGAGCGAGCTAGCCAGCTTGCTAATTCCACCATGCTTTAATGCTGCACTGGTTACAGGAAATGAGTCTCTGGGTCTAATGGTCCCTCCGCATCACAAAAGAGTATGAAACTGGCTCAACTCCCCGCCACACCGGAGAAGAACAAGCTATACGGGCGAGCTGCGACCACACTTAATGGCTCCACTGACGTGTTGTCATCATAAAAATGATCAACAATCACCATTTTCTTTAGTACTAGTCAAATGACCACGGAACACCGTCCACTGTCAGTTCTGCTCTTATTCTATTTCAATGGGAACTACGTCTATTTGCTTTCTTGCTGAGAGTTAGATGAGAAGATTGATACCACTCAATCTTCTCATCTAAGTCTCAGCAAGAAAGCAAGTAAGCGTATTTTCGGAAGTGTCTTACTATTGCTTTAAGGTACTGATATAATAATTTACATCTGCTTGTAGTCTCCCCAATACAGAGAATATTTATCTTTACTAATAAGTGTCCACATTAATTTTCTCTATTTCTTCTGCCAGGGATGTCATTACTTTAAGCCCATTATGCTGCAAAGCTGGTCAACCTTGGGAAAGAGTAACTTTGTATCCTGATATGATATGGCTAAGCATGGATATAACAATATTATGTTTTATCTGATGAGCTCAGCCCAGTTGACTGCATGGGGCGATAAAGCTAACACAGATGCTGTCATGTCACCATAACTTTTATGCACAAATCATGTGCATAACTATGAGAGTATGCATTGCCTTGACCCCTTAACAAGGGGCTCCCAGAAGTGAGGGGCCATTAACTCAAACTGACTCAGAGCAGTTTTTTTTATGTACTGTTGGTTATCCAGGTCAACTTTTCACATACAGCCTCATGGGCTGAAAAACAGCCACACTCAGACAGGCCACTCTATAAATAGTAAGCATTTTTACTGTTCTGTGGTACGTCTCTACATATAAATAAGTGTAAAGTGATGTCACTGTAGATTACTCTGTTACAGATTAGAAATTATACTATTACTATTACTATTTTACATATTTCTTTTCTTTGTTTTTTGCTTGTGACATATAAGTAAATGTATGTTAAATTGGTCTGCCGAAAGATGCATGTGTGCATGTCCACGTGCCTCTGACTACTTCAGCCCATGATAAATCTTTTGGGTGACTGAGGGGTGTGTGGCCTGAAAGAGCTGTGACCACGTGTCCACATGTCTTCACAACACATGATGCAAAGGGCTGACATCACTTCAGCTGGAATCTCTGATTTATGGCCTGCCACACAGTGCCATCTACCAGTCGTTTTGGAGAAAGAAAAAACACCACCAAGGTCAGTCCTCGATGAAGGGTCATCAGCACAAAATTTCTCAAATGTAAACTCAGGATGTTGCACCATTTTCATTAGATCACTGCAACAAACAAACGTGCAGAAAAAATAGCCACAACCACAATAGTGGTAAAATAACCTTGACTATGTTTTAAATATTTGACAAGTGCATGTATAATCTGTTTCTTTTTAGCAGTTTCAGTATGTGAGATGTAGAGCTACAACAGACAGACCTTGATAAAAAACCAAAGGACTTTTTAGTGAGGTTACACCCAATGGGCAACTCCGGGGTCTGAAAAGTGAAGCCAATGTGAAAGTGCCTTAAACTTGCATTCTTTCTAATAGTCAGCAGGGGGCGACTCCTCTGGTTGTAAAAATAAGTCAGATTGTATAGAAGAAAATGACCCTACTCACTTTATTACCTCAGTAAACATTGTAAACATGAGTTTATGATCTCAATCGTTAGTTTCAAGTCTTCTTCAATACAACATGATGTTCATTTAGTAAATTATGGTCCCATTTGGAGTCAAATAGACCATAAAGCAGGGTATATTTGGGGGCGTGTCTACCTTGTGATTGGCAGGTCGCAACCATGGCGTTGTCCAGTCTGGGAGTATTCAGTGTTTTCGTCTCATAATGTTAACCCTTTCACAGTGTGTTTTCAGTTCATGAAAGTTAATTGTAACATTTTGGTCGCCTAAAAATGTCTTATTCAGCATTCGGTTGTACTTAGCTCCACCCTCTCGTGTGTTCTCAAACTTGTGATGTCATCAGGTATAAAGTCTGGAGCTGCTCCATAGACAATGAATTGGAGACTGATTTTGTGGACCCACAGAATGTTTGTTTTTCTATTTAATACCAAAATGAGCTTTATTATATTGTAGTGTTGTCAGTTGTGAAACAGAAAATGTTCCCACATACTCAGATCATTCCCCTGGGTGCTCTCAGTGTCATCTAGAACATCTCTCCCAATTCATCGTCTATGGAGCAGCTCCACACTTTATACCCTATGACATCACAAACTTGAGTTTAAGCACTCTAGTTTTTAGCTTTGGGACAGAGTTGTTAAAGTTTAATAATAATTTTTGGACTGTCTTAGACCATAGGAATAACATGTATGAACTTTGAAAATGGGTGTAGTTCCCCTTTAAGGCACTTCTGCATTGGCTTCACTGTCCTGTTGTGACTTTAGTGAAATATTAAATCATGCAGGCCTACATATTCCTCGCAAATCACAGCCACACCGCTCAGTTGGCAAGCTGATTTCTGAGTACAAACGCAATGAAATGATATTAAATTAACAATAAGACAGACATCAAGGTGACATTTGCCTGCTATATCTTCTCTTATCTGATGGGGCTTGTGCAGCTGCTTCCACTCTATGTTGTGTGATTGTCATATTGTATTGCTGATCAAGTGTGAAGACTTATGTGAAGGACCTATTGTCGAGTGCCGGAGCTTCGCATGGCGTGACCCCAATGCTGGTATCCATCACCGCACTGACAGGCCTGGTGGTTCATCCAGCATGACTCCAAGGCCACGTTGCTGCTCCACTGTGTCATGAGCCCCAAAGACAAGCTGTTCACTCAGCACAGTATGCACCCACCCCACCCTCCCTTCAGAACCATTGGCCCACTTTGGCAAGAGAACAGTATTAAACAAAACCATGATGGAGGCCGAAATTGTTTGGGGGGGAAAACAGTGTATATGCAAGTTGCATGATATGTATGTATTTCATTTGTATAAATTTGCAAACACTTTTGTGATGCGATGCTGTTAGTTCTCTAATCTCACAATTTGTCCTTTACACATCTTTGACTGTTTAGGATTGTGGTTGTGGCATTCACGCTCGAGGCCGAACATACTTTGCCTGGATGAAGGTGCGTCTGGCACGCCGATAAGGTGGGCAGAACGCATAGTTTGGTTGTACCCCTCACAAGCAGAGTGAGCTACAGCCTCTCGCGGCACACAAAACGTGTTCACTTGTCAGCTATCTTTTTCTATGCCTGTTACATCACCACCCCACCCCTCCGCCATCGACCCCTCCTCCATCTATCACACTGATGCATTGGCAGCCCGCAGAAGGTTACCACGCAAGGCCTCTTAACACCTGGTTTTAGGTAGCTTTGCCCGCCCCACCTGCTAGCCTCCTGCTGTGGTCCAGCACTTCACACCGATCCCGCTAAGGCCCCGCCTGTCGTCCTCACTGATTGAATGGAGAGCTCTGGCAGTGTTACTCCAACCAGGTCTCATATCTCTCGCCTGAGGCTTGTTTTCATGTGGCTTGTAAAGATGCCACACTTATCTCCTATTAATCATGGGCCTCTTTCCCCAGCTATGCTCTCCACTGCTGGTGACAACATAGATTCAGAGGGATGCTGCTGCAGATTGTCAAATTACACGCGACATGGCATGGGAGGCTGCGAGGTGTGATTGTGGTATGGATCACAACCTTATAGAAATACAAATAGGTCGTCTTAAAACAACAGCTTGTTGATTGAACCACCACACGGTTGGAGTTTGTTGTTGGATTTCGGAGTCATTACCTGCGAGTTGCAACCTTTCTGCGCTGTGTTGCGGGCATAAGAATCCAGCACATGACTGCTGTCTCTGGTTCATTGGTCTTTGAAGCTATCAGCCGACAAATATTCGAGCTCGCGGCCGGGCCCTCAGCTTTTGAGGCTTGCGATGACACACATGCTCAGCAGACAAAGTGCCCGGACCACCCGGGCTTTAGGTGTCCTGACCTTGGAGGTTGGCTGTGAAAAATAACAACACAAGGGGAGAAAGAATGCCTCCTATGCTGCACATGGGGTCAAGCTGTTGCCCCTGTCAGGGTGAAGTTCAACATGTCTTATGAGCCCCTTACGGGTTGTGTAAAATGTTTTTCACAGGTAAAGAGACAAATGTATTAGACTCCAGAAGTGTGTCAGGTCTCACTTTGTGTATGTGTGTGTCTTTTGTAGATGCTAAGAGGGACAATGTTTGACCAAGTTGTGCGAGCTGAATCACTCGAGGTGTAGCACACAAATCCACTTAAACCCATTGATCTGAAGCCCGCCGTGAAAAACGTATCATTCTGTCCAATCCCATATCAAAGAAAAGCAAAATAGCAGCAATGCCATCTCTCTGTTCGTGACATTCTAGTGAAACGGTGATAGATTTACAGCAACTCCTTTCGTTTTTCAGCTATTTGAGGTATCTGTTAAACAGATTGTTGCATTGATTTCTGGGAAGACAGATGGTGGTGTGCATGCTTCGAGACAACTGCAGGAATGAAGAATTGTTCAGCTCGGTAGATCAAATTCAGTATAGTTATGTCCTTAGGGTACATCTTTTATTGCGCGTAGGTGCATACGATCTCACAGACATATTTCTGAGTAGCTTTGTTTTCTTTCTGGCCATAGTTGAAAGTAGCTAAAATAGCATGAAATGCTTGACAATGAGACAAAAATACCATTTTTATTTCTGCCAAAGCAACGAGACAAACCTTGATAAATCTGTCTACCTTGGGTCTAAGTCTTTAAATGGTTAGGTCATTACTGCAGACGACATACTGTATGATCTTGATTTTCTTTTGCCAAAAGAGATACATAATCCTCAACATACCCACAATAATGACAGATATTCTTTCTTATTCATTTTACAGAACACTTTTGACCTAATCATATGCGTGCCTTTAAAATTGAAATCATTGAACGGCTCTTCATCTAATTCGTGTTTCAAGTATGATTGTGGAGTGTGTGTGCTGTTGTTGGTGTGTCCAGTCTCCTCAGGGGGGTGTGAACTGAAGGTTTATTACTTTTATTGTAATGGAGGTTTTCTTTTCATCTGTGCTGAACTAATTCTCCTGCCACCCTGCAGCCCCAGCAGCCTTTGGCCTTCCAAACGATCATTATTGGATGTGATTGACACGTCAGGATGGTGTGCATTTCATTGTTGAGAATTTTAGAGCCCTTGGCCTCGTGATCCCTCAGCGATCAGCGGTACGTCACCCTACAGCCATCCTAGGGGCACAAGGCTGGATTACCATACAGGCAAAGCGCGCAAAGAGGCCCCTAAAAACCCCAAAGTTTAATACACATCACTTACACAATTAGAATGAATTGCTTTTTTTTTTTTTAAATAAAGAAATTTGCAACACTGAAGTTGAATATCAACTGTGCTGGGTCCTCTATCTTGTGGTCCTATCTCATAGAGCGGCTTTGGCTCAGAGGTAGAGCAGGTCGCCCACCCATCGGAAGGATGCCAGTTCAAACCCCGGCTCAGGTAAGATACTGAACCCCATATCCTGAAAGCTGTGCCATTGGTTTGTGAATGTGTATATAGATTAGACCTGGCACCTTGTATGGCAGCCTCCGCCATCAGTGTATGAATGAGTGTGTGAATGGCTGTATGTTGACATGTACTGTAAAGCGCTTTGAGTGGTTTGAAGACTAGAAAGGCGCTATAAAAATTCAAGTCCATTTAGAGTGACCCTGTGTCAAAATCAGTTTTCTTCAATGTTTTAGTTTGTTGTAAAGTCTTTTATTCCTTTTATTCTATGCGTAAAGTTATTAACACACAAAACCTTGGGCAAGGTGATATTAATCAATCATAGGAGAACTATAAGGCTTCAACCAACAATTATTTTCATCAATACGTCTGACAATTATTATTTTTAAAGGTCTTATTGATAACATTTTTATATCGATGAATATTAAAAAAAGAAAAAAAACTTCTACAGAGCTTTTAGAAATGTGACGAATAAAAGTATGGCTTTTCCTGAAAAAAAAAAATTATAATTGTGAATTAATCATTTTAAAAAAATGTTGCGGGTCCAAAATGAATGTTTTGTTTATCTCTGTGGAAGATATCTGACATTTGTTTCCCACTTCTAACAAGGCTTGTGAGCCAATAGTAAAATGATGTTGGTATCATTTGGTATCTCTGTGTCGTCAGTTAGGGTAGAAAAAAACGCATAAATGGCTAAGATTGACGGTAAGTGCCTGGCAACGACTTGTTGTGAAGTGAATGCAATGGAACGGGGGAGGGAGAATGCAACATTTAGTGGCTGAATGTTATTAATGTTATCAATAGCACCTTTAATAATTGATTGTCCATAAAATGTCAGACGATAGTGGGAAAAGGCCCATCATTATTCCCTGAAACCCAAGTTAACATATTCAAAATGCTTTTGTCGTTTGACCAACCGTCAAAAACTCAAAAATGTTGAGTTTAGTATCATAGAATACTAGGGTAGCCAGAAAATATTCACATTTTAAAGGCTGCTAGCAGTGAATATTTGGCATTTTTGATTAAAAAATTAAAAATTAATCAATTATCAAAATGGTTGACAATTCATTTTTGTCAATGGACTAATCAATTAGCCAACGAATAATTTCTGCCCTATAGTATTGGTTGGTTTCTGAGTATCTGGGGATATACTAAAACTGCCATGCACAGAGGGGGTCAACAGGGGCCCAACAACAATTTTTTTGCCCCGGGGTTTATCCGGTCATGCAGAGGGACAGTCACAGATCAGTTTAAAATACTCTGTCTCTGCACTAAAGGCTAACTAACTTGTCATCCAGGAGTCTGCAAAGGAAGGGACACAACCGTAAAGGTAAAGACCCTTAATCACACACTGCACAAAGCCTTTCATTCTGCAGAATAGTTGACTGGTATCTAATCTATCTGAACTACTGAGTTAACATCCTATTGCAACTCACCATTCAGAGACATTTTTATCCCTAGTGATGAGCCTCTAAGGGCCTAAGTGTGGAGGTAGCAGCATATCTATCACATCCCCATAGAACCATCTAGCTTCAACATTCCCCCTTCAACTGGAATCTCTATCTCTGGATCTCAGGAACAGCATACATTTATTTTCTTTGCATTATGTACTGGTTAAACGTTAATATAAAGTCGTATGTAATGAATTACTGTACTTTCTCAGTGGCTTATTAAACACAGTCAGTGACACTAAAAACGTATTTGACAATTATGCACTGATATTTCATCTCATTTTGGTTTCTTCTCCTGTAGTGGAATAATGATAATCTATGAGATCAAAGAATACATATATGTATATTTTTTATTTCTATCATTTTTTATGAATAAAAAAATGTCATTGGAAATATTATTTTTTATTTTTTTTATGTGGCTTAAAAAGAGGAAATTAAACCAGACTCTTGTTTTATGACAGTTCTCTAGATGAACACATGAAGGCTGTTATGGAGAGACTATTATTTGGCAAATTTCTGTTATTGTTACTTATAATATGGAGACTTTTTTGAGGAAGTTTTGGACTTGGTTCCACAGCCAACTACAGTGTCCACCACCTGTGTCTTGAGAGTGTCCGCTAAATCGTTGACCATGCGGGAACCTTACGGCACTATTCATTCCTGTGTCGGAAAGCGTTTGAGGTGTGTGCTCCAATGACCTCAGGGGTCACATACCACGCAAAGGGGCTACGCAGTTATGCTGACCATGTAGATGTTTAAATCAAAACACTGGCAATCAGAGGTGGACGGTGGGAGGGAGAAGGAGAGAGACGATAGGGGGAAGGAGAGCTCGTTCTCGAGCCATGGTCAGATGGGAGAGAGCTAAGTGGTGGGTGTGTGCAAAGACTTGAAATATGTTGAAGAGACGCGTGTGTTATCTTTTCTCCTCGCCACTGGACGTCCAGGACCTCCCCCCGCCGCGTGTCGTCAGCAGTTTATCTCAGGGCCTGGCTGAGGCTGCGAAGGAAAATGGGAGGAAATCTGATCCATATGGTGGCACTATAAAGCTCACAGCTGATTTGCAGCCTTCATCAAAACCTGGTCAAGGCTTCATCACTACTCATGACTGGCATCCTCCTCTCACACCTGTGCTCTGAACTTCTCACGCTCTCCTCCTGCAGCGCCGGTTATCTGCTTGACCCCCGGGGCGCCTCTATCTTCAAAGCTGATTCTTCTTAGAGAAGTAAGTTACTTTCCAGGTTGAAAAGTGATGGATTTAGTTTAGACATAGATTAGAGGATGAGGAATATCTGGTCCTACTAACAGGGTTTTTTTCATGTTTTGCATACGTAAGTAATGAATTATGAGCAAGTGTCTGTTTTTCTTGTGTTGTCTCAGATATGAAGATACTGAGCAAGGTTGCTTTCTTGCTTTTGCTCGGGGGAATCTGGTGTCAGAACAACCGTAATGCTAATGCTGGTGGCAAGTCCACCAAGAAGACTGGTGGGAACCAAGGAGGTGATGTTGGCCAGTCTCCCCCCGCAGTTGATCTGACTCCTGAAAGCACTGGAGGCACTGGAAGCACTGGAAGCACTGGGAGCTCTAGAGCCACTGGAGCCACTGGAGGCACTGGAGGCACTGGGAGCTCTAGAGCCACTGGAGCCACTGGATCCTCTGGAGCCACTGGAGCCACTGGAGGCACTGGAGGCACTGGAGGCACTGGGAGCTCTAGAGCCACTGGAAGCACTGGAGGCACTGGAAACACTGGAGGCACTGGAAGCTCCAGAGTTACTGGAGGCACTGGAAGCTCCAGAGGCACTGGAAACAGTGGAAGCTCCAGAGGCACTGGAGGCACGGCTGAAGCAGGACGGGAGGCTGCCGCAGGAGCTCGGGCAGCTGGACAGCAGACGGATGATATGAGGCTGCACTTCCTCAAGAACACCCAAGTTACATGTAATGATGGAACAGCAGCTGGGTGAGATGTCTCACTTGTTTTCTTGAAATTATGAGATTTTTGCCATTTGCTGTCTGTTTTCAGATTAATACAGTGATTTTAGAAGCTACACAGAGCATATGTGTGTCCATATATGGCTGCTTCATCTCCACCATCTCCTCATTCCTGTTTATTTGTGGTACTACAGGTTTTACCTAAAGGAGTTCAGAGGAAGCCGCCGATGGCTGTTATTTCTGGAAGGTGAGTATTTAAAAACCTAACTGGTTAATTTGGTCCCCAAAGGTCAGCTTGTTTTGGCGCGACGCCCCCATTGGAATTTTGATGGGGATGTCATCTTGTTCCGTCATCAGTGGTGAGTGGATGAAGTACCTGAAAGCCACACTTGAGTAAAAGTACAGATATCTAACCAGAAAATGATTTTAATAAAAGTTAAAGTCACCTATCAGAATATTACTTGAGTCATAGTCTTAAAGTGTTGTGACATTTACTGTACTTAAGTGTCAAAAGTAATTTTCTGATATTAAATGCAGGCTACTTAAGTACTGAAAGTAAAAGTACAAGTAAATGCTGTTAATAAAAAAGCAAGGTTTTTGAGATCTATGGTGTTTATTCCTCTTAACATGTACAACACCTTAAAAATGGAGGCTGCGTTAGACTTGAAGAAAAATGTGGTTTCCACAATTTAAAGGATTTAAAGAACAAAAGTTTTTCCAGTTTTTAGTCCCTCATATTTGCAAGTAGCATGTAGCATGTTCCGTCCTGTGCTTGAGCAGAAATCGAAACTTAACTACGGCTTTGAGAGCACTTTGTTTCAATACACCATCGTCATCTGTTTTTCTCCTCTGTCTTAGGATGGGGCAATTTATGTGGATTGTCCTCCAACTTGACATTTCACCTGGACTTTCTTTAGCATGTTGTAGGATTTATGAGTGTATTATTCTGAGCAGTGGAGTCTATCAATTGGTCTTGCTAATTTAATCAAGTCAGATTCTCTCCCCTATATCAAACCACTTTGCCCTATAGCTGAAAGTCAATCAACAAATCAGGTGCTGTAAATCAAAGGAATCATTTGTCTTTTTTGTCCGACTCTGAGTGAACATGTAGTCTCGTTAGCAGACAAGGCTACAGGTGCATTCCTTTCCCTCTCCATTCCTCGCGGGCCTCTATGATGAGCTAACAAGGGTCCCCCTGGCTGTGCCTGATGTGAATGTCTAATATTAGTCTTTATTATTTTTAGGTGGCTGGTGCTGCCACAGCAAAGAGACCTGTGATTCCAGGTACCAAAATATACCCCGACTAATGAGCTCATCGGGGTGGCCCCAAATAAAAAGAGGTAGGTCAGCCGGCCACGCTTTAAAATGCACGTCATATGTTTTTCCCGTAGCGTTGCCTGTTTTACGTAATCTTTAGTGAGACAAAAGGACATCAGTCTGATCTCTGATTGCTGCATTTACAGGAACTGGAATATTGTCTTCTCAAGCGGAGGAAAACCCACACTGGCATAATGCAAACATTATGTAAGTACTTGTATATCCTCACTGTGTTTCTTATTGTGGCAACTGGAGGTGTCACGTGCAGACAATCCTCATTTGCAAACGTTTGTGAGACAGGGACTTCTCCCCGTTCACGTTGGACCGGATACATTTATATACACAACTCTGTAGACATTAAAATATGATCTTATGGCTTTAATATTACGGAAACAGTGTGTAACATTTAGGGGGATCTATTGGCAGAAATGGAATATAATATTAATAGGTATAATCACCTAAAAATACGAATCAATATGTTTTTGTTAGCTTAGAATGAACCGTTTATATCTACATAGTGAACGGGTCCTCTTCACAGGCTAATTCGGAGGCCGCCATGTTTCTACAGTAGCCCACAACGGACAAACCAAACACTGGCTCTAGATAGGACCATTCGTACACACTGCACCTTTAAAACAGCAAGAATCAGTTTTGTTGTGTCTCTTGTTGTTTTTGTTTGTTTTGGGGTTTTTTTTAACTTAAAGCTGCATTAATTGTTTTTTTTTGGCCACTTGGTGCTGAGTAGTGCACAATGGATTTTAAGATTAAGATTTGGGGACTTCTAATAAGTAAAAGGGTTAAAAAAACTCTTCTACAAATTCTTCATAGATGAAAATGTTGGTGGGAATGGTGAGAGTGAACCAAAACAGTAAAGTCACAGAAACAATGAGATAAAAGATGCTAAAATGCACCTCAGAGTTGCCTCGGGTTTATCATTTTGAGTGTCCTAGTTCACATTACACGTGGTCACTTCAATGTTAATATGAATATATTGATTAGGGCAGCTTTTAAACAAGACTACCTTTTAAAGACATTTTAAAACACAATCTTCCTCTTTAAAAAGTCATGAGCAATAAAAAGCACCCTTGCTAAATTTTGCTGCTTCAGCCCTAGTTGGTTTAGTATGACCAGTAGCTTATATACAGGTCTGCCAATTTCTCATATATGACAGAAAAGATGATTTTCATGGAGGAGAGGTGAATTTGTTTTGATGGCCTTTAGAATAACAAATGTGATCCTCTCCTTTTCTGCAGATTCATCCCGTACTGCTCCAGTGATGTATGGAGTGGCACCGGGCCTGCCCCGACGCCTCCTCCAAGGCCACGACAAGGCAAGGAAAAAGAGAGGGATAGAAATACTAATGCTAGTAAGTTTCTTCTGATCCTTCAAGATTTTTTTTCTGTTGTTCTTTTCTGTTTAGTGTGATGCTCACAATCATTTGGTGTGTGTATTTGTTGTGTATCAGCTGAGTACACCTTCATGGGATCCCTGATCATCCGCGAGGTCATCAAAGACCTCATCCCCAAAGGAATCAAGCTGGCCAAGGTTGTCATCCTGTCTGGCACAAGGTGAGTTTGTTTTTGTCGCTCGCTCTCCGATGCTGACCTCAGCTTTTGGACAAGCGCCTGCATCCTCTGTACCATCTGGACCATCTCCGTGCCTAACATTAAACAAGAGAAGCCCTATTTCGGGTGCATCCTCTTGTCAACAATAAAGATGTTTACAGTCAACTGCGAGCAATGACATAATGACTATTAAAGGGCCTTGCCCTGTAATGGTGAACATTCCTCCCAGGTTAGCAACATGGTTGTTGTGACTCCCCCAAGCCCTAAAACAGGATCCACTGTCTGAATGCGAATAGCTGGCGTGCATGCGCTGTCATTTTGATACCCCTAACAAAAATGGCACTCTCAAAGCCAAACTATTTATTGATTTTCTTGGCTCGCCTGCAGTGCTGGGGGAACAGGTGTTCTGCTGAACATAGACAGGGTGGCCAGTCAGCTGGAGCAGCTCGGTGCAGAGGCTCAGGTCCGAGGCCTCGTGGATTCTGGGTGGTTTCTAGAGAGTAAACAGCCGAGATCACCCAACTGCCCCGAGACTATTTCCTGCTCACCTGAAGATGCTATCAAGATAGGACTCAGGTAAAGTCAAGCATTCTTCAATCAGCCTATATAGATTGATTGTAAAGAAACACACTCATAGGCCAGACGCTGATTTCAAAAGGATCTCTCTTTCTCCATACAGTGCTGTTATATTTGGCTTTACTGTGTGATGTATTAAAGCGACTAAGCAATAGATTTGTGTGTATTGACGATGTGTTCTGTTTTCTCAGGTTATGGAACGGGGTTGTGCCTGACAGATGTCGGACGCTCTATAAGAAAGGAGAGGAGTGGATGTGCTTCTTTGGCCACAAAATGTACTCTACCTTGACCTGTGAGTGCTGGCTGGGGCCTCCTAAGTTTATCATGATATTGGATTAGTGTGCTTTATATTTGACTTAAAGGTAGGGTTGGTAAAGATTTGAGAACATTTTTTTATTCTATTAAAGGGACTGTTTGTAACTTTTTAAGCTTATAAATGTACCGGGTCAGGACACATGCTTGATCGCATATGCGATCGCATATGTGCGCTCGCGTGTGGCTGAAGTCCCCGCTCCGCTGCCTGCTTGCCTTCACTATCACAACGCGCGCGTTCTCGCTGTCTCGGTCCACCTCTAGATGTGCATGCGAGCTCACTCCACACTGCAGGAGAGTTAGTAACTCTGAGAATATCTAGTGAATGTACAGTGGACGTTTGTGCAGGTATAAATGTTGCAGCTCTTCCAGACCAACAGAGGTTTCCCGTGTCTTGGGAAGTGACGGGGCTCCGCAACGAGAAACGTTATCGTCTCCTACGGGCGCAGTCGGGAGGCGATAACGTTACTCTTCCTGCTTCAGCCCTGGCACCGACTCGCTTTTCCTGCTTCGAAAAGCCAACACTAAGATCAGCATTGATTCATGGAGAGACCTTCGTCTGGTCAGCTAACATTACTGCCAAGCAGCTGAAATATAGAGTGATATTGTGGTTTTAGCTGACGTGTGTCGCCTCACTGTTTTGAGCGATGCTCGTTCATGTCTATGTAGAGCGAGCACAAGCGCGAGCCCGACGCTGACTTTCGTTGACTTAACGGCCACAGGTGTCGCTGTTAACAAGCATTTCTGAAAGTTACTAATAGTTCCTTTTATGGCTGGCCCACACTAAAAGATTTTTCAAATCTTAACAGATTTTGAAAATGTGAGAGACCCCACACATGTTATGTTAAATTCAACAGCTTTGTTCCTATAGTGTGTGGAGAGCAACGATTTGGCAAAAAGAGCACATATTCACTCTTGTTTTAGCACTGTTTTGTTCTCCACCAACTACTGAGGGCTCTTAGCTGCAAAATACTATATGTTCCCCAGCTGGTCCCTAACTTTGCCTGTCTGCCGTTTGGTTTGTAGCAGCTAAAAACAGCTGCATGCAGCCGTTTCCTGTTGATGAGAGCTGTAAGATTTAATCAAAACAGTACATTTGCAGGTAGTAAAACCAAAACAATGAGCTGAAACAAGCTATAAAGCTCCATAGAGCTGAGGGGAACTGCAGGCAGGTGACAAATTCTCTGTAGGTTCGTCACTATGAACATCCCGTTTCACATTGCACATAGTCACCTGACCCATTGTTAATGTAAATATATTGATTAGATCATCTTTAACACTGAACTCTGTGTTTTCCCTGTAGCCCCTCTGTTTGTGGTGCAGTGGCTGTTTGATGAGGAGCAGCTGAGAGTGGAGAACATCTACATGGGAGGACAGAGTCTGTCCGAGGAGCAGTGGCAGTACATACAGAACCTGGGCACAGAGCTCAAGAACTCACTGAGCGATGTCACGTAAGTTCCCAAAAACTTGTTTGGAAGAGATATATAAAGTGATAACAATAAATCTAATATGAATCAGGTGGGTCAAATGAAAGATGGACTAACATCTAGAGATGGCTATTTTGTTCTGTGTGTGTGTTTTTCAGGGCTGTGTTCGCTCCGTCCTGCCTCTCCCACACAGTGATTACCAAAAGGTACGGCAGAATGGATATTTGACTCCTGTGGCGGTAGTGCACTTTCACGCCTTGCGCCCCTCACTTTATTCTCGCCTCTACCAGTAGTCATCTCTACCTAGTGAGCTCATGCTGCTGTTTTTGTACGCTCGTTCATCACGCCACATTCTTCATGTCACCGAATGCC
Source organism: Sebastes umbrosus (assembly GCF_015220745.1). Taxonomy (NCBI): domain Eukaryota; kingdom Metazoa; phylum Chordata; class Actinopteri; order Perciformes; family Sebastidae; genus Sebastes; species Sebastes umbrosus. The sequence goes on along the minus strand of NC_051271.1, from coordinate 30,768,827 downwards.
ATTTCACACTTTCCCTAACCTCTCGGTGCCCTTTGAACACACTCATTATTTTGCTGCACAGGTGGACATTGATGGGTCAGTGCAATGTTAGCTCAGTTTACAGAGTCAGGCCAAGTTAGGTGTATTTACTGAGGGTGATGATTCTTTACGGGAGGAGCTGAAGGTTCAAGGTCTTTGTAGGTAATTTTGCAGAGGCTGTTCTGTGATGCAACAATTGCTGCACCAAGATAATGAGCCAAAAGTGGCCAAAGCAAAAAGAGAGGTCCCGCCCTTTCCAGTGGACCACCATGGGACCTTATTTTGGAAAAAATATGATCGGTAGTCAACGGTGAAGGACAAATATATTTTTGATCCCGTTTGAGTTGCGCCATGAATCACACATAATGATGTTTGTTGATTTAAAAGATAATTTTGCAAATCAAGAAAGTCTCAGTTTGTTATAAAACTTTTGAAGTATCAGACTATGCCTCCGTGTTTCGTTATGGGATGTGCTCACACAAGCAACGGGTCTTGCTAGTTCTTTTGCTTCCCAGCTGATAAAAAGACAAGGAGTCGCTGGATAAAACACATCAGGTAAGATAACGGTTCATTTGTGCGTGGAACATAGCTAAGTTAGCTATCTAACTAGTGTTGTTGACGTATATTGTGCGAGACGAGAGATATAGTTCGCTGAGCGGTTTCACACAAAACTAAATGATACTACGACAACCTGACACTTTCTTGACTTGCTAAATTAACTTTTAAATTGACAAACATCATATGTGCGATTCATGGCGCAATTCAAATGTGATCAAAAAAATATTTGTCTCTCGACGTTGAGTATCGTTCATATTTCTTCAGTAATAAGGTCCCATGGGGTCCACCGGAAGGGACGGGACTTTGCCTCTCTATTGCAAATCTTGTGATCAGACCATGACATCACTGATGACACCTTCCTGGTCTTTCCTTTGCTTTCTGCCAACCTTTCCCGCCACTTTCTGTTCTTTGCCTCTGTTTATCTCTAATCCCTAACTTCCCTGTCTTGTTCTTCCAGCAACTGGCTGAGTTTCCAAGTTAGAGGCACTTCTCTACCACGGGCCCTGCACTGCTGGGACAGGAGTCTGGAGGCGATCCGCAACAACAAAACCCCGGCCAAAGGCTGCCCTTTCCACCTGGTGGACACATGCCAGTGGCCCCAGTGCAACCCCACCTGCCCAGCCTTGGTGGACCAGGCCACCCAGCAGGAGCTCACCCTAATCCAGATGCTGGTAGCCATGGGCCTTGACCTCCAGAGGCTGGGCCTGGATCCCCAGGGAGATGCAGAATCTCTGGCCAGCATGGTCAGCGATGGTGGCTAAGTGTAAAAATGAATAGCAGCTTGAGAGGTAGCCATGCAAGGGCTTACAAGAAGAAAGAAGGTGTCGAAATTTTAATGTAACCTTAGAAATAGTACAGAAATCTGGTTACTACGTCCTGTGCTGCTCAGCATTCCATTATGCTTCATGTGTCCTTTAAATTGGTGACTTGACTGGTGGTATATGTCACTGTGTCCGAGTGGTTTGGCTGTCCCTCTACTGGACACTAGAGGAAAAGGCTTTGGGTCTAAATCAAAGCTGTTTCATTTGTACTGGTTGAATAGCTTTGAGTTTTATCAGGACATACTGTACCTCCTACAACACACTTTCATCCTGATCACTTCAGAGCACAGCAGTAGAGTTGAATACTTTTATCGAATATAGGCTCCCGCAAAATGTCAGACACAAACATGCTGCTTTGACAGGGGTGATAAGAAAAGAAACATTTGCACACCATATACTGTAGTTGTGAGCGTTTGAATTAAAGAAAGATTTATTCATGCACTTTCTACCTAACAGTGTTTTCATAAAATAGCAATTATTCATGATGAGTATTTGGATTCTTACATAATAAAAAAATACAACTCAGAAAAAAACTGTACTCACACAATCATTTTTTGCACACACAGTTCCAAAGACACTGATTGTGATTTTAGTGACTTAGTTTTAGTCTCCAGCTCCTGATGCTATGCTAACTTATATATGTATTACATAATATATATATACATATTTTATGTGCATGTAAGACACATGCATGTGTGATTAGTTATTGATATTTTTCTGTGTAGGCCAGCAGGAGTTCACTTATTTGACATGTGAAGTCTGTAATAAATAGAGAAGCTTCCCTAAAAAGCAACAACAACGCTGTGGTTATTCACCACTCAGCTGTCAGGATAATAGTGACATATATGGACATAATACAGAATATGTATTGCAATCCTTAATTGTTGTCAACATTTAAAAACTCGTGCTTCTTTCACAATGTCATTGAAAGGCATTTACAGATGTTACTGTAACTGTATGTTTTATTTTCATCTGTAATAACTGTGTCAAGCGATAAAGATTTGACAAGAATTGTACCTGCTGTTAACAAGCATCAGACTGAGTTGTTGCTCATGTTGAAACAGGGAATAAAGATATGAATTTGCTCTGACAACATAAGTTTGTGGTTCATCCGATTCTGTTTGTTCGTTCTCTATTGACATCTTTATCGTAACACAATCATAATCTATATGTGAGAAGGTGCAATTAGAAGATGCATTAGGCATGTCCTCTGTCTCTACGGCCGTTCTAGTTCTCTTTCAGACTGAAATAGCAGCACTAAGTTTCTAATAGGGCAATGATAATTATTTGAGGAGCCACAGGGACCTAAATACTCAATCTGTCTGAAGAGCATTTATATCTCAATTAGGACTGTCTATCTGTTAAAATATTTAAAAACCATTAATCGCATAATCGTCCATAGTTAATCGTGATTAATCATACATTTTTTATCTGTTCAAAATGTACCTTAAAGCGATATTTGTCAAGTATTTAACACTCTTATCAACATGGGAGTGGACAAATATGCTTGCTGCAAACGAATGCATATATTTAAAATTGGAAATCAATTAAAATGACAATGATTATGTCCTAACAAATCATATTTTGCTGCCAAATCACATGGTCATATCCTCCCCATCTTGAATCTGAAAATGTGTTGTGCATAAACCAAGAAACTTAGGCTTCGTTGTTTATTACGCTGAACATTAATTGAATGTGGGACATCAACACATCTTTGATTGCACTCAGTAGGTTATATATATACTCTGGTCTGGTAAGAAAACTTAAATATGATTGTAAAAAAACATTATGCATATAGTTGGCGCTAAACATATTTTCTTTTCTTTTGGTTTCTTACAAATTAACCAAACAGTTTCAGCCGAGCCAAATGCATGAGAATGGATAGATATGTATGAATGCAATGATTCATCCTCAGCACTGGGTGGCGCTGCTTTAAATTTGACATAGCCTTTATTTACCAAAGATCCTGCATGTATTTGATAGTGACACCAGTTTGCAAAGTTTGCAAATTTTTATAATCAGAATCAGAAATACTATATTGATCCCTTGGGGGAAACTAGGGGCATTCAAGTTTCTCTTGTATAAACATAAAAAAATTTAAGAAAATAGAAATAAAGTAGTAGGTAACATGTAAATTATGTATTATAATGCTACAATATTGTATGTAATGCTACAGTATAAACACAATATATGTAATGTAATGGAAATTCTTTCAGTATTCCAAGATGAGTCCTAATGAACGTTGAAATCAAGATCCCAAACAGATGAAATGTCTTTGTTGTATTTTATTCTTGCAAGAAGAGGCACTGGTTATACAGAGTCACACAAAGTCTGCAGAAGAGTGCGCTCCCGGAGATTATTACAATGTGACTATATAGAAATCTACAACAGGGAGTGTGAGAAAATGAGTTGTTTTGCACAGATAAAGAGTTGTTTTACTCAGACAGTGTCCCAGTAAAAGTCAACACTCAGTACTTTCCCACTACATGAGACGAAGATAACACAGACAGTAACTTTCCACTGTTGCATAAAGAGACATCAGTACATACAATGTAATTTTCCATTACAGTAAAGAAATATAAGTAATAAAATAAAAAATAAGAAATGAGAATATAAGAATTATGAAAAATGTACAAATATTTGCATTAACAAGTACAATATCTAACACATAGCCACAGTGCAAATAAGTAAATACAAAAGTATTATAATTAAATACAAAATGTCAAGAAGAGGGATCTATTTAGTGTGTTAAATATAAATGCCAGAATGGTATAAATAAGAATTAAATAAGAATATTTCTTGAAATGTACAGTATAAATGCATTATTAATGACAAGAGTATTGCACAGTTGAATTATTGCAAACATTATTGTACAGTTAATAATAATAATAATTTGGCCTACAGTTTATTCTGAAAGCTCCTTTTAGATATAAAGGCAGCTTGTAAATGTATTCAAATATATGTAATAAAACCTTTCAGAATAAATCAAAGTAATCAGGTCATATAAACTCTTGCTGAACGAATTTTAAGCCACGTTACCGAAAAACTTGGTAAATGTGCAAATACTCTCTGTGTCTGTCGTTTCATATTGGCTACATATCATAAAACATAAATACAGTGGTTTCGTTGTCGGTGTGTCTATGTTGGTGGTAGTGGGTCATCTCGGCTTGATAAACTCTCTGATTTTTTCCCATAATGCATTGTCGTTTTCCTCCACTTCCTCTTTCCGCCATATTGCAGAACCGGTAAGATGCCTTTTTACTCTCGTCACCTTCAATCTTCTAAGTATCTAAAGCATCTGAACGTTAAATGTTATATTTATGGGATCATCTTGAAGCAAAAACACATATCAATGATTTGAGACCATTATCGCCTCGATTGGTGAGGCGAGTTACACACACTTAGGCTACAAAGCCACACATCGAGCGGTCCTCTGTGCTCGGCCCTGGTAGTCAAGGTGCGCTCAGGGCGCCTTGACAACGGCTAGCTCTGACACCACACAAGTGTCGTTTTGATTAAAACTAATAAGACCTGAACGCTGTCCGGTGATATACGTGTGTATTAATGTTGTATATGGGTGACGCAGCGTTGAGCTTTGTGTCTGCAGGTGTTGGGAGATGCTCTGCTCAGCCACTTTGTCCATGTAGTAGGCTAAGCTAGGCTAGGTAGCTGCTCTGATGGCTTGTGAAGGACCATGCTGTGGTGGGAGTCTCTACGTTTCACTTATTCAGTGTCCCTCAAGCTAATGCTGCGTTTACTTACCTGCTGCGTGTAAAAATCGGCTGGTATCCAACGTATTGACCCAAATGTAACTTGTTAATGTTAGCAAAGATGCTAAAACATGCTCATAGGAAATGTATGCGTCTCATCATAACTAGGGTTGGGTTAGACTTTGCTAACTAGACATGGTGTAACTGGACATTATGTGCTTCACCTCTTGAACCTTACATTTCTAATGTGTGGGCAGGTGAGGTTAACATTTGTGTCCATTCAGAGTATGATCCTACTTAAAAGCCAGATGTAATGGCTCTTCAAATGACTGAGGTACATTGGTGATGTGAGATCACAGCCTAGGTCTCCTCTCTATAGTCTGTCAGGTGTTGAGTGTAATGAGGTTGTTTGGGGGCACTGAAAAACAGTCCCACAGTGGGATGGGATATTGTGCAAAAATATTAAAGATGCTAATACCTGCTCATAGGAAATGTATGCGTCTCGACTTAACTAGGGTTAGGGTAGACTTTGCTAACTGGAAATAGTGCTATTATCATTAGTGTGATGTGCTTCACCTCTTGATCCTTACATTTCTAATGTGTGGGCAGGCGAGGTTAACATTTGTGTCCATTCAGAGTATGACTACTTAAAAGCCAAATGTGATGGCTCATCAAATGAATGAGGGACATTTGTGATGTGAACACACAGCCTAGGTCTCCTCTTTAGAGTCTGTTAGGCGTTGACTGTAATGAGGTTGTTTGGGGGCACTGAAAAACAGTCCCACCACAGTGGGATGGGATATTATGCACAGCTTAAATGGTATATAGACTTTCATTTATACAGCGCTTTTCTAGTCTTCCGACCACTCAAAGCGCTATACACTACATTTCAGCATTCGCCCATTCACACACACATTCACACACTGATGTCACACACCGACCTTCCGTTTGGAACCTGCTCTACCCTCTGAGCCACAGCCGCCCACAACTTAATTTCTGTTATTTCAAGCTCACATGTCACTTTATAAACACTTAATGGTTCTCTTTTGTATCTGCAGGCATCATGGTGCGCATGAACGTTCTCGCGGATGCTCTGAAATGCATCAACAATGCTGAGAAGCGTGGGAAACGCCAGGTCCTCCTCAGGCCCTGCTCCAAGGTTATTGTGCGCTTCCTAACCGTCATGATGAAGCACGGTGAGTGGCTGTTAGTGAGTGATGTTTTGGTATAATGACACACTAAGCTAATAATTTTGGTAATGTGGCCGTGCTTTGGTCGAATCGATATATGTTCTGTCGTAAAGCCGAATGGAAATGCAAGTTACAAAAGAGTGTATATTTGGTAGAATGTATGGTCAGCATCTAGCTGAAGAGTGGTAATGACCGTGGAGCTTGGTGTCTCAATCGGATCAAATCCGAGACACCAAGCTCTTCAGGTTAAAAAGGTAACAGTTTGAAGTGAGTGTTTTACTTAATGATATTTGTCATTTGTACCTCCAGGTTACATTGGTGAGTTTGAGATCATTGACGACCACCGAGCCGGAAAAATTGTCGTCAATCTCACAGGCAGGCTGAACAAGGTAAAGTCTCTCAGTTGACCCAGCTCCATAGTTGCCATTACACCACTGCATGTAGGACAAGTTCAGATAAATGCTAACTATGCTTAAGTTGGCTGTGTTAGCATTAGCGTTAACATGAATTACACTAGAAATTTTTATCTGTAAAGGCTCTGTTACAGCTGTTTGCAACAGTTTCCACTGGTCTGCTCTTCCAAATGATTTAAACGAGCCTCCAGACAATTTATTTTATGAGCAGTAGGGGTGGGGAAAAATGGTTTCATGTAAGAATCAAGATTTTGAATCGATTAACAACTTCCAAAAATCAATTCATATCAATTAATATAGTATCAATTAATGAATACAAAAGAACCTAGATATTGTTACTGATGGACAGTAATCTTACACAATAGGAATTAGGGCTGGGTAGTATATCTATTTTATCAATATTGTGATGAGACTAGATATCATCTTAGATTTTTAATGTCATAAAATGGCATAAGTGTGGTCTTTTCCTGATTCTCAAGGCTGCATCACAGTAAAGTGATGTAATTTTCTCAACTTACCAGTCGGTTCTAGCTGTTCTATTATTTACCTTTACCGTCATTATATCTACATATCTACGAATCGTTTGTAATCGACTACATTTTGAATTGAATCATAGAATTGAAATTTATTTGAGTTAACAAAAGATTCACACACCTACTAAGCAGCTACTTTTTATTGAACTCATTAGTCTAAAGAGTGGTGCATCTTTGTGTTTGACCTGTAGCTTTAGTTCCTGCTTGCAACTTTGTGTGAATGTGGAGTATTAACCAGTGATTTTTATCTTTTCAGTGTGGTGTGATCAGTCCACGTTTTGATCTCCAACTCAAGGATCTGGAGAAGTGGCAGAACAACCTGCTGCCCTCAAGACAGTTTGGGTGAGAATCACATGCACTAACTTTTTAAACTGAACGGTGGCAGTGATGTAGTGCTGAACCCACTGGAGAGTTAAGACCTAATGGTTTCCAGTTTTGCTCTTGATCACTTAGTTACTGCAGCGGTGTGGTTTCATGCTCAACTTGCCTGCTGTGATGCTTGCTTTTTCTCAGTTGGCCAGTGTGTTTGAAAAGTAGTTTATTTGGTTTTTCAATCAAGAGATTTGAAGGTAGTGTTGTAAATGACTCAGAATGACAATATGCTGTATATTTGAAACAATTTGTGATATAACAAAACTTAAAGGGTGGGTCCATTAGTTTTGAGGTTTTTATATCATTCTGTAGATTCACATTGGTGTTCCTTATGTATTTAAATCCGAACATTCCTTCGGTCAAAATATATATGTTTTAGTGCTATTTTCCCAGGCCCTTCTAAAAACCTTTCCCCACGTGACCTGATATAGGTTTTTGGGGTCACGGTTTTCGGTTCGGTACTTTTATGGTACAGCGAGGATGTCATGTTCTGAATTCAACATGTTTTTCATTTATTTGCCGAAAATAAGTTAACAAATGTTTGCCTTAACAAAAGTATGGCTTACATAAGGAACATAAACACCTCTTCATTGTCAAATCTTATTTGGAAGAATAGGTTTTCTACAGTAATAAGTGCAAACAAAAAATGCAGCTTTGTTATTTTCATATAAATATGATGTAATTATAGACTAAAGCCATCAGCATAAATTGAAGCATAAGCTTTACCAGAACTATACTAAAAAGAAGAACAGTATAACATATGTCTCAATTCCCTGATTATCAGCTCTTAATTGAAAGATTGTTTTTTGCACTCAAAAAGTGCAGTATTTGGGAAAAACTGAAAGGAACACAGATGGACCCGCCCTTTAAGTGATTAGAGTACTGAACATTATTACTTACCTCTTCCATAGTGGTCACTGGTGTCTTGAACATAAGTTATGCTAAGTATTTTGATCAGTGGTTGAGGCTGGAAGTAGGTATGAATGATGGGAGGAATTTCTCAGAAGCAGTGCATATTGTATGCCTATCATTCTGTATCTACAGGTAGGGATTAATGCGCTGCAGATACGGAATTAGATTAAGCCTCAAATAAGCCATGTTTTTCTTTGTCATGAGGAGAAATAGTTCATTTGTGTGGAGAGAGGGTCTGGTGTTCATACATTGCTTTTATGTATGTGTTGAGGCTGCAATATGGAAAGGCTTTGCTATATTAGTTAGATCTTATATGTTAATTTGACTAATTTAAATCCATTTACTAATTTTGATGACAGGCTGCCATTAACTCTTAAAAACACTGAAGTGTTTATGTAAAGAGAAAATGTGGTGTAGCTGAGCTGTAGAAACTTTGTGGGATAGTGTGGAGCTACTATGTGTGGACAACTATGGTCAATAGATGGTACTTTTTGAAAGTGGGTGTTTCTTTTGAAAGTCCTTACTATTACAGCAACTTAGTTCTCTGCATTTATTAATGCTGCCAGAGCAACTGATATTGGTAGCAACATGCTAGTGGGACTGCTGAGTGCTGCATCTCAGCGCACACAGACTCCGCCTCTGCTCTCAATGACACAGCGATCAGCGCAGAGAGAAAAAAGGAGAGTAACAAGTGCAACAATAAATAACAATAAAACCGTATTTTTGTAGCTTATAGCACACTTGTAAAGCGGTGCAGATGGATTTGTTTTTGTAATCATTATGTACAGAGTTTAGTCACAGATACTGATTGAAAAGATGCAGCTTTTTATATTGTAGACTGTTGTAGTCTAATTTTTGAAACACTTTCTAAAAAAAATGGGAGTTCAGTTCTCTTTTTAAAGAGAAATTTGAAAGTGTAAATGACAGCTGTCAGGGCATAAATCCAATGACATGTTGATCTTTATGAATCAAGACTCCACAGTAACAATGGCATGTTAAAATCAAATTGAATCGTGACCTTAAAAGCGAAAGTGAAATTTAATTGTGGATTTGGAGAATCGTGACACCCCTAGATAATTGTGTAGTGAAAATCTGATATCTCGACAGCCCTACTCTGCGTTATGTGCATTTAAGGGCCATTTTCGTTTAATCAGAGAAAGTAGCAGACAAGGAGTGGTATGTAAAGGTCATGAGCTAGACTGAAGCTGACATTGATGATTACAGGGTATCTGTAAAGCTGGTATCATGCTTAGATTTAATGATTTTCAAATGTTCTGTCAAGCAAAGTAGCACGCTTGTAAAAGAAAACATTTATTTTCTCCCAAATTTGTTCATTGACTCAGTCGCCTGTAGATGGTCATCAATGTAGTGATTGGTTGCATATTGTCTTACTTCAAGAATTATCAGTTTTGTTATTTTTCATTTGTCTGGTTCCACTATACTTGAATGGGACAGTTGCAGTCTGAGATGCACTAAAAGCAGTCATACGGTAGTATACTACCTACCGGGTACTGCAGACTCGGAGAATCGCCCCACTTTGTACACGTCTACAATACACAATGTGAAATAGGAGGTCATAAAATGGGTTTTTATAGCAGTTATTACTTTGGCAAACTTAATAAAAGGACTTAATAAATGGATTAGGGTTTAATCAGATGGTTGAATATGAAGGTACTCTGTGGCTTTTTGAAGTTTTACAGGTGTAATGTAGATGTGTTTTGGGAGGCCTCTTTATTTTGCTCCTTTTAAACAAACTAGACTGGAGTCAAGACAATGAAAATGATTTTTAAATTGTTTGGTTGCCTTTTTAAAAAAAAAAATTTGATAGATGATACATGTGTTATTAGCAAACCCCATAGTTGGTACCAGTTTCTGTATGATAACTAAAGCGATCCGTGTGAAAGATGTTGATCATGTATCACAAACCGCTTGTCTTTATCTTGAGCGCTTGCGGTGTGATGGATTAATTTGAGTTTCATGCTGACATGCTGATTTTTGTTTTCACAGATACATTGTGTTGACCACCTCAGCTGGCATCATGGACCACGAAGAGGCCAGACGGAAACACACAGGAGGCAAAATCCTTGGATTCTTTTTCTAAAATGTAAAGAACTGCAAATAAAAAAACCACCAGATGAAAGCTGGAAGTCTGCTGTGACTTATTTCATACGAAAAGGTGTCTGTGGAGAGATAGCTTTTTAAAAGACTGCAGCGCATGTCGCAGGTTAAGTTCAGGTTCAGACAAAAGTCTGTGGAGAGTACACGAGGGTGCTGGTATGTTATGGTTGCCTGATGAACAACCTAACACCTGGGACAGCATTTGATATTGTGATCAAGAAACATCACAGATATACACAGGCTAGACAACATGTATGTCATGGAAAACAAGTAACCTAATAATAATAATAATAATAATAGACAAAACATTTAAACAATAGAAGGTTGACAAGGATGAACAAAGCACAAAGTAGAATCCGCACACTGTGCTTTGCTCCCACAATTATTCTTATTCTTTTATTAAAAAAACATTTGCTGTGCAACATTTCGATCAATTGGATCTTTGTTGCACCAAACATTACATAAGTATAGAGAGATGGATATACATTTAAAAAATCATATGTCTATATGTGTATCTCAGGAAGATGTCAGTGAGACCAAAACTGAAAAGCCACTGGCTATAACCCAAGGTAACCATGTGAGTCTTCATAAAACAATGTAGTGATCATCAGTCACATGTGTCAACAGTTAGAATGCAAAACAATAATGTATATCCTTTATAACAGGGCTTTGTTGAATACTCAATTCTGATTGGTCAAAACGGGCAGTTTATGGTCTCTTATTTCTTTATAGCAGACTTGGTATGGACACAGTTCTGATTTCAGACTCTGGTGGACCATTTTTGTGTAAAAATAAACCCCTTCAGGGTAATGCAAGACCCCGGCATCACCCTGTTGGCGTTTATTTAACAGCAATGACCGGCTTGCGGCACATTATCCCTTACATAGCATGTCTATCCGGGTCAAATTGATCACTAAGCGGATAATTGACTGTGTGTGTATACACACTCTACACTCACCTGTAAGTGTATATTATAGTAAAAATATTAATCAAAGGGAAAAAAATGGGATAAATGATGTTAAATATCATTAAATGCAGGTATATCCGGATATAAAAAAAAAGATATTGGCACTACAATACATCAGTTTTCAAAGTAACATGAGACAACCGATCTTAAGCCAATAGTCCAAACAATGTAAGTACGGAAAAGAGAAGAATTTTTTGAACTCTTAACTAGGCAAAATGTCGACATGGGATGCTGTGGTCATTGCTCCTCACCTCATTCAAGAAGAAAATGCAACAATGAAACACTCTATCAGCATGTTGTTTTGCGTTGGCTAAGACTCTTAAGTGGTTTAGCAAAATTACATTTATCAGTCAACCCACTGACAGCAGCTGTTGAGAAAAAAGATACATGAGAAGCATGCGCATACCTTTTAAGACCACAAAACCATAACAGAAAATGTACTGCAAGTGGTTGAAGTTTGTGACGAGACCGACCGGGACACACTCCTCAGGGAGCTGCATCCATAAACACTATATACCGGACTGTGGAGAGGACTTGTGCTCTAACGCCAGACAAACCTCTAATAAGGACATCCATGTTGTCGCTGTGGCCCCAGCAGCTATTAAGCCACATCTTTGCGATCACAACTGCCAGCTTGTAAAAAGCCCTGGCTTTCTGCCCCTGCAATCCTCTCGCCAGTGTGACCTTTTTCCTGGGTCCTCAGTGTATTTTGTCTTGTCCCCAACCTCTTTAAAGTCTGGCTGCTGACCTCACATTAGACTCTGAAGAGGCGAGGTAACAGCCTGCTAATGCAACATCTCTGTCCAAGTGCTCCTCGTGGGCTAAGAGCACACACACTGCCTGCCTCCCTCATGGGTTCACAGCACTCAAGCGGTGCCTTGTAAAAGAAAGAAAAACAAACTGTTATGCCACGGCCGTTTTGAAGATCAGGGATGGCGGCCAGGATACCAAGCTCAGAAAGATCACAACGGCTGGAGAAGTACGGCTTTCATGCTCTATTAGCACTGAGCATTTTGACATTAATACGTCTGAGGTCGTCTGTCTTGGTAGCAAGCAATAAACCACTTGATCAGATAGCTCGTAAACAGTTTGGTAGTACTTGCAGTTTCTTTTAAATGGAGGGGATGCTGTAAAGTTAAGTATCAAAGAGCTCAGACCAAAAGAAGTGGGGCCAAATTCTTCCAAAGAGCAATTTATCGACTGATTTGGTCAAAGGCTCCGACCATATTGTGAGTTTAAAATCTGTCAGGGACCTTGAAAGCCTCTAACACCCCCTCTCTCCCATCTATGATGTCTTTTTCTTCACTGTGAACTTTCTAATAAAGAATCTCTGAAAGAGCACTTCACCAGAAATTCTGCCAGACTTCAGGAGAAACACGCTCCCCTGGGGAGAAAGTTGTGCAAAAAAAAAAAGAAAATGCTTTTAAAAATAAATTTCTACTGAACTTTGGATAGTGGCATTTACTTACCCTGTCGAGGGGATAAAGAGCAATACGCTGCTTACAGCTCAAAAAGATTAGCATGTTACCCAGTCTATTTAATATACAGGTATGAAATGAAATGCCACAAGAACTTTAAAATATCAAATAGGAATGTACGTAAGTAAGTTCCAGATAGTATAAAAAATATTTTGCACAAAATAGGAAAGGTCAACATTTCTGGCTTATTTTGTTTGGCTTATTCAAAGTTGTCCTGATATATATATATATATATATATATGAATATAAAGCAACGTGTAACATTAATCATTTCATATTTATTCCAACACCCTTTACATTACTCTGCACCATTGCACTATATATATATTTATATCTGTACATAGCGGTTAAATCAGTGGTTTAGTGGAGGGTATATAGGGTATTTTATATATATATTATATTTTCGGGTTGTCCATCTGTACGCCGGTCCATTCTTGTGAACGCGTTATCTCAGGAACACCTAATGGAATTTCTTCAAATTTGGCACAAACATCCACATGGACTCACGGATCACCTGATTAGATTTTGGTGGTCAAAGGTCACAGTGACCTCATGTCCGTCCCATTCTCGTGATATCTCAGGAACAGCTTGAGTGAGTTTCTTCAAATTTGGCACAAACGTCCACTTGGACTCAAGGATGACCTAATTTAATTTTGGTTGTCAAAAGTCACTGCAACCCTCACAACACACGTTTTTTTTGGCCACAACCTAAGAATTCATATCCAATTTAACACAAATGTCTACCAGGATAAAATAATGAAGTGATGACATTTGGGACAAGACATGGATGTAAACTGCAACCACGAGGCGGTGATTCTAGTTTTTCCTGTAAAATGTAACTCCTGCTAGGTTGCTAAGACCCAAATTCTGAGAAATAATACAGAGGACACAACTTCAGTGTCCTCAATGATAACTGCAGCCGTGAGCATGACTGTAACAATAGCAAGACAGAGGGGCTGAACGGTGAAGACATTTGTTGACCACAGATAGTAACTTTACAACTGAAAAGTTAGAAAGATGACTTTAGAAGAGATTGCTGGTGGATATCATGGATTAGGGTGAAGAAATGCTAAATGAGCAATAGCATTGAGTTAGTAGGCCTACTAGGTAGTGGAATAAAAGCTTGTTATCGGTAGCATTCATGTAGTCCTGCCTGTATTCTGCTGATGAGTGAATGTTATTCCATTATTTATTAGCCTATAATAAGTGTAGAAATTGCAGCAGGAGCACACTTCAAACCTGTATTAGCTCCCCTTGACAACTAGCAGAACCTTAAGTAGCACTGAGAGCCGCAGTGATTAGAGACAAACGTCCCGAGGCTCTTTCAAACTGAAAATGGCTTGAGGAGGAAAACATGTGAAGTCAGAAGAAACGCATTCCTTGCAAACCTCTCACTGTTTCTGCCACAGCAACAGAGTCTTTTTGAAGACAATATGCCACCGTACATCTGGGGACCAGGGTCCACAGCCTGGCAGCCTCCAACATGTTCCTCCAGTCTGTACCATATGTCAGCTGGATCTCTGAGATGTCCCTGAAGGGTTCAGAGCACCGCTGTGGAGGAGAAGAGGAGACGTGCAGCTCTCAAAACAAATAGAATACATTAATACGGAAACACAAATTCTGCTGTTTGGCCCGCTTTGATAGAAAGAGCCAGAGGCAGAGGGAGCGAGAGAGCAAACCTGGTTGTGTCTTCGAAGAACGGGTGAGTATGAAAATATTGAAGCTGATGCCATACTTATGTGTTTAATAGTTTCTTTAGCACAGAATCTAAGTAACAAACTAAAATAAAGATGTGTGAACCATTTGACCTGGAAGAAAAACCTAGATTGAAGCACAGTGATGTCCACCTTTGGACTATGCCAACCAAACAATAGAATAGTTGTTAACAGAAGTCCCAATAAGCATTGAAGCACAAATCATCAAATTTGGCCATTTTCAGGTATAAAGAAAAAACTTTTGAATAACTGTATTTCCATTGTGAAGCAGGTTTTAACTACACATTGAAATATAGTTAACTTCAACCATATTTAACCCAGTTTTAGCCTTGACGACTAGTTGTCTTTTGCAAATCAATGCTGACTGGGTTTTGTTTGTGCTTCTCAAAACATTTAAAAGTCATAAAAATCCCCCGCACTCATGCAACACGTCTGTCTAGAAACAAAACCTCGATTGCTCTGGATAATCCACAGCCAACAATTTTAGGGACTGTTGTTTTTTTTGGCAGAAAGTTGTTCCCATGAAAAGGAGGATATCTCAAAACAAACAGTAGTTATGTTGCAATTGCACTGCAGAATGTATTCATTGCTGAATTTAAAGGCAGGGTTGGTAAAGATTTTAGAAACATTGTTTTGTTATATTAGTTGAAATTCTCATTACATCCCGACAGTAATCAATAAATCAAATGCTCTGTCAAAAAAACAAAGAAAAAATACAGTGTCTGTGGCTGTTATAGGACTGTAATAAACAGGCTGAATGAAATGATTGGACGGGCTACATGCCAGCCTGCGTGCACTCTGCCCATACACTCATTGCGCGTCACCAGAATCTTCCACAAGCTGCTGGCTTGACAGCTGTGAGTACTAAGAACAGCCATGTTCGTTGTTTATGTTTATAATTTTTGGGGAGTGGCTTTGGAGGGAGGCCTGAAGCAGCGGACTGTCAGTGTTGCCAACTTGGCGACTTTTTCGCTAGATTTAGGGACTTTAGGAGCTATTGCTGCTAGCTACTTTAATTGGAAAAGAGTTGGCAACACTGGGCTCAGTTTTTCAGTTGGATCATTTTTTTAAATCTAGTGTACTCTTGGTAGTATCTCAAGATCGCCCATCCTACCTTTAAGTGTTTGTTTTTTTTATTATAGCGTTAAAAAAAAGTTTTTGTCAATGGCAAGAATTCCAGTCTACATTTTGTCAAAGTGTCAGTCTGTGGAGTAAATGGGAGATATTTTGCTCTATCCACATGGCCTTGTGTTCCACTTGCTAACCTCTGCCATTCCTGTAGACAAAATCTCCATTGCCTCGAGTAATTTCTTGTTGCTGAGAAATGAGAGTACCGTGAGATAATTTGGTCTCTCGGTGTTCTTTCCCAGTGTGATGTTGATGGAGCTCGAGCAAAGCAATTCAATGCTGCGAATTCCTGGCAGGAAGAAAGCATTTTACAGTTGACACCGAGGTCCTTGTGCAAACATCACATCCATTACCACGGAAAACTGAGACGGACCATTGGAGTCTGGAAAGTTATTAGCTGCTTGCTATAATGTCATCAGTTTTCACAGAGCCCCCTTGTCCAGCTGCACTGTGGATAATAGATGGTGTCAGTAAGGTCTAATACCAGCGGCTCTATTTGTACTTTGATTGAAGTTCCCCCACTGAACACTTGAGGGCAGTAGAAACATGTCTCATCTTCAGGATTCCTCCTCCAGGTCTTGGTCCTCATATTGCATTCAGGCCAGGCTGGTTGGCAAGAAGCAATACTAATTATGATTGATTCAGCGATAACAGAATTAATATTGGAATAGCAGTAAAAGTATGAAATGTGGATTCAGTCAAAGGAGAGAAATTTCTTTTTACCAAGTCTTTTTACATTGTCTTCTGCCACCATAAATCACTTAGTGGGTCACAGTGAAATGAGGAAGAAAAACAAAGACGATTAGAAAAGTGAAAAGTGGATGTGCAAAAGGCAATTTTCTTATAAATTTATTCATTAAATATACTTTTAATATCAAGATTCAGACATAGGGTGGGAAACAAAGTCGGCTGGATATTAAATCTGACTCCTTGACAGATCTTTACAAGAGTTGTTTCAGGGAACAATACAGCTCAGTCAGAGTTTTTTTTCCTAATAAAGTCGAGGAATTATTTCAACTTTGATCAAAGCCGTCTTCTGTCGCAATAAATCTGCATTTATGGGGGGAAAAAAAGTAGAATCAGTAACCGCAATCGAAAGCAGACAATACCCTTTGCATTAGCGTAAACAACAACATAAAAGTGATTTCAAGTTTATGAGGTTACAAAGTCTCAGGAAGGGCTGCTTCTTGTACCAAAGCAAACACGTCTTGCTTATATTACCATACTGGTGTTGCATGAGAAGATCATATTTTGCTTCTACTTCTAGCCATGTGATTTATTCCACCACCCAACACAGCTCCGACAGACGCCGTATCTACAAAGACCAGAAGAAAATTCTGGAATAAATGGTGACCAGCTGAGAAGAAGATATGAAAATGTATCTTTTGTAGAGAGAGAGAGAGAGAGAGAGGAGGACTGTTGTCTCCCCCCAATACGAATGAATTCACACATTCCAAGGTGAAATAGAGGGCTGTGCATTGTCATATGGTCATTTCACTGATACACTTATCTCATGTTTTTCACTCTCTGCCCTATCTCTGTCTGTATGCCTTATTTACTAGGACGAACCAGGGAGGTAGGAGTGGTGGGTGGGAAGTGTGCATGTGTTGGTGTATTCACGGTGCGGAGGAGTCTGGTGTGCATATGATGAATGAGATAGTTAGGAAGCAGTGAATTTATGGCTGTGAATGCAGCCATCCATTCTGCCCTGCAGTCCCCGGCTGTCCTCAAGGGCATCATGCTCCTCCGGGTCCCATCTTAGGGTGGATCACTGGGGATCCCACCGCTGCTGCTGCTGCTGCTGCTGCTGTGGAGAAGACGTCGTCCAGGTAAATGACACAGCAGCACACCCTGCTCCCCTCAGCCACATGCCAAGCAATGGTTAATTAGAAGGCAATGAACACAAGCTGCTAATGTACATATAATAACACG
Source organism: Sebastes umbrosus (assembly GCF_015220745.1). Taxonomy (NCBI): domain Eukaryota; kingdom Metazoa; phylum Chordata; class Actinopteri; order Perciformes; family Sebastidae; genus Sebastes; species Sebastes umbrosus. Next base: position 30,750,962 of record NC_051271.1, on the reverse strand, counting down.
GAGGCCAAGAGGTGCCAGTGAGAGGCTGCCGTTATTAATTAGGCCTCTCATTTGTCCGCTATAGATCACCTTGAGCATTATGGTGCAGTTTGGCCTCTTATGTGGATGATGTACAGCATGCCCCGCGGTAAATCACAGCCCGAGAAGTGATTACTGTTTAGGCTTAAATAATAAATGAGTGAGTATGTAATGTTACTTAAAGGGGAACACCACCTAAATTAAGAATTCCAATATGTTATTTCCATGGGCTAGGAAAATTCAATCAGTATTTGTGAACATGAGCTACTCTCTCTCTCAAAGCCAGAAACCAGAGAAGTAAGTCTCAAACTTGTGATGTCATCGGGTATAAAGTCTGGAGCTGCTCCATAGACAGTGAACGGGAGACTGATTTTGTGGACCCACAGAATGTTTGTTTTCTTTTTTTTTATAACCAAATAAGCTTTATCCTATTGTATTGTCGTCAGTTGTGAAACAGAAAATGTTTCCATTGTCAATGGAGCAGCTCCACACTTTATACTCTACACTGACTCGTGGTAAGTTGCGGACTCTCTGCGCTGAGGTTTTGCAGTAACAATGACTAAATGAGCAGTGGAGTAGTAGGCCTACCGTTATGAGGCACATTCACTTAATGCTTTATCCACACACTCTTGTCACAGTGAAGAAAGCATATTGCTACCACTAGATGAGTGACAACTTTGTTTGGCTTGTTTTCTGTAAGCAGTGTGAAGCATGGTAGAATTAGAAAGCTAGCTAGCTAGCTAACTACAGCAGACAGCTGGCTGATCAGCTTTTGGGCTGGTTCCGCCAGTCTTTGGTGCAGCACTGATTACGGAAAATGAGCCGAACAGCTGCATGGTGGTTCTCTTCCCGGCGAGCTGCGACTAAACACTTCACGGCCCCACAGATGTGGGTTCCGGTGTTACCATAACAACTAACAACAATTGCCATTTTCTTTTGTACTAGTCAAATTATCACAGCAAACAGTTAAAGGACCCTTCTACTCCTATTTTATTTTTATGGTTTTAGCACTCTATTTTGTTTTTTGGGAGAGAGTTGTTCTTGTTCACTAATATTTTTTGGACTGTCTTAGACCATAGGAATAAAATGTATGAATTTTGAAAATGGGTGTAGTTCCCCTTTAAGGCACACATCACATCACATAGCATTTTACTGGACCCAACAAGTACTCCAAATTAAACAAAACAGGTTGGATTTAATTTACTTTTAGTTGTGCTAGTGACTCTCGAGGCTATTGGGCATGTTTACATGCTCACAATTTCAACCTTAACATGCTAATGTTTAGCAGGTAATGTTTACCATGTTCACCCATAGACTGTATATAAAGATTGGACGACATGACAGCTCCCCAAAAGTGAAGCCAAAACATCTCAATCGCCCCCTGGTGGCTGGCTGCAGTATAAATCCCGCCCCCTCCATGTTAGCGAATGGGACATGAGCCAAACTTAAAAGTCAAAGGCCACGTCTAATCATTTTTACAAAAGATGGTTTCTGTCATTTTAGGTAGTTCTTACCACACTGATGTGTGTTCAAGTGTTATTTTTTCTGCTAAGTTTGGTTTTAATTAGGTATTTGATGCTATAAAAAGGGGGTGAGACGTCATGATTGGCAGCTGTGAGTCCCTCTCGTTGACGAGCTGTGGCCGTGCTCGGCTCGCGATTGGTTCGGGCGGGTGACCTCGATACCGCGGCTCCAGCCCCCACGTTCACTACTGCTCAGACTCTGGCTCCAAATGACGTCAAAATGTCAAGATGGCAGCCCCTGTATCTGGGATATTTTGACTTAATTTTTTTCACAGTGGGAGGAAGTGGAGACGCGTCATCCATCTTTATATACAGTTTATGTGTTCAATATCTTAGATTAGCGTGCTAGCATGCTAACATTTGCTAGTTTGTAGGCCTACTACTGTAGCACTCTGAACACTAGTTGTTTATTTGGGAGGGTTGCACTTCCAGTTTTTGATGACATATTGCTCTCTCTGCCAGTATCCTGATATTAGTATTTGGTCATAAACAAAAGTTAAATGGTCTCCCGTGTCAAATCGTACACTTTGTCCTCCCAACCATCCACCCTGACCTCCTCCCTCAAAAGCTTCTCCAGCGTTCTACATCACACTACTCCCACCTGAGCTCCTCACAGACAATGGTTGTAATTCACACAACTACGAGAGGTATTTGTCAGGCAAAATAGGTTGTTTCACGCATTTGAACAAAAGATCAATCAAATCGTACCCAAAGTACCCATATTGTATAGCATTGCATTTCATCTCTGCATTTCATTACATCATCAAATACTAGAATCATCAAACTATACTAGAGGATTATTGTAAAGGGTGTCAGAGAGCTGCATCTTCTCAGCGTCTTCTTGTATCATATACTTGATGGACATTTTCTGTGCAGTTACCGCTGCAGGCTCCCATCTGCCAATATCCGAGTCAGTTTGTTATTCGCAGGTGGTGAATCATCCTCTTTAAGGTTGTGTATTCTCAGTATACCAGAAACAAAACTTTTTTTTTTCTATTATGCCCCCCAAACATAAGCATTTTGTTTACAAAATTATGAAAATACCTATCAAAGTGACACACAGCCTTCTGAAAGCCAAGGAGTTTTACTAAATGTGTTAATAGTTTCAACATCCCCCCAAGCAATCTGGGGATTCGGGGCCATTAGACAATAAAATACTTGCAATGATAGGAAAACTCCCATTTTTTTCAGATTGGCATCCCTCCTTTATTTTACCATCCTGTCTTATCTTTGCTTTAGAACAATCTGCTGCACTTGTTGCTGTTGGCATATGCTTGTATTTGTTATTTTTCACAGTTATTGGGAAATTTGTTGATGCTTTTACTCAGAATAACTCACACTGAGCTTGGGTTTGGTGTCTTGTTTGTTCGAGGACTACAGACTGGCAGTTGATGGATACACAGGAAATGAACCTCACGTTAACGGACTCTTTCTCTTTCCACTTAGCCAGACAGAGCTCATGCTGCTGAGTCTATTTGTGGTAAGATCTTTTTTTCAGTTGTGTAATTTGGCCCCTGCACTGCTGTCAGTGCCCTCTCAACACTCAAATGACATCACTTCCTGATGACATCATCCTGCCTTTGCGGGCAAAAGAAACACACAAATGTCGCTGGCCAGTAAAGCAGACGAATGCTTTGACTTTGTGTTTGATGAGAGTGAAGAACACTAATGGTCTGAGGGCCCGTGTGACAAGATGCGTGCACGTGCACGCAAGCATCAGAAGGATATTAATGCTCTGGGGCACATGTGAATGCTTTTATGTGACTTCATGTGAGTGTTTATGTATTTGTGTGTGTTTGACAGAGAGTGAGAGGTAGCAGCTGTAGGAGCCAGGGGGCCCCGGGGCTCCAGAAGACGTCAAACCCAGCTGGACGCCTCCAGGGGAGGTCAGGGTGTGTTGACAGCTTCCTGAGGCAGATGACGGAGCAGAAGTGGCTCTGCCTCTCATCTCCAGCTCATGTGGATGACTCTGAAGATGGCACAAGGCATCACATCAGGTTTGATCTGTAATTAACACTTTTCAAGGGTTTGTTGAAGGGTAGGTGGTGTGTCTGACGATGGGCGTTAGAAGGTGTGTGTGTGTGTGTGTGTAGGCACATGTCATCAATTCATGTAAAAATAGTAGGGGTGTCAATGTTAATGCAATAATAATGTGTTAATGCAAATTTATTTAAATGGCACTAATTTCTTTAACGTATTAACGCAACTTGTGATTTTTAGGGTATAGAGGGCTCAGTTTTAAAGCTACAGTGAAGCGTCATCATCATATGAAACTAAAAAACCTAAGGAATCCATTGGTACCAACCATGTCACACTAGCTTGTCGCGAAGGAAGCTAAATAACACTCCAAACTTACGCCACATTTTGGCGAGGAAAAACTGGCATGGCCATTTTCAAAGGGGTCCCTTGATCTCTGACCTCTAGATATGTGAATGAAAATGGGTTCTATGGGTACCCACGAGTCTCCCCTTTACAGACATGCCCACTTTATGATAATCACATGCAGTTTGGGGCAAGTCATAGTCAAGTCAGCACACTGACACACTGACAGCTGTTGTTGCCTGTTGGGCTTGAGTTTGCCATGTTATGATTTGAGCATATTTTTTATGCTAAATGCAGTACCTGTGAGGGTTTCTGGACAATATCTGTCTTTGTTTTGTGTTGTTAATTGATTTCCAATAATAAATATATACATACATTTGCATAAAACAAGAATATTTATCCACTCCCATGTTAATAAGTGTATTAAATACTTGACAAATTTCCCTTTAAGTTACATTTAGAACGGATAAAAAATGTGTGATTAATTTGGACTAAGGACAATCATGTGATTAATTGCGATTAAATAGCCCTAAAATTTTTTTTTTTTTTGTGTTAAAAGTGTATGCCTGCAGAGCAGCTGTGCATCCATACACCTTCCACTTTGTCTCATTCATATAATAAATACCCTTGGTATTTAGGCATGCATGTAAAGGTTACAAAGTGGACATTTCTGCTTTTCAAAAAATCCCTCCCCCTCTCATGCAAATGGCCATTTTAAAAGACTTCCTTTTGAACATCAGCTCGCAGGTCTTATCCCTCCGGTTCAATTATCTTAATGTCGAAGCAGCTGAGTAATGCCAGATTACCTCTCCATCACTCCGTCCTTCTCTCACAAAGAGATCTACCGGCCATCAGTGCCACTGGCCCTCATCATTTACAGCCTTGAAAAAAGCACCTCCAGGTGCAAAGGTCAGAGGCAGCTGTGATCCAGACGGCCGTCTCACGATCTAGGAGCCTTCCTCTTCGCTCGGCAGCCTCCATATTGATTTGATTAGTTGCTAATTAAAACTCGGCAGGCTGGGCCGGGCACAAAGGAGATCGCTCAATTAGCGGGGTGTCAGAGAATCTAATTCTCTCTCTTTCAGCCTCTCCCTCTGTCTTTCTCTCCCTCTCCCATCCCACTCTATCACACATCTCCATTCTGTTTAATGACTATAAAGGATGAGTGAAAAGGGAGGGAGGATAACTCTCTGAGGAAAGAGATCGAGCTCTCTCAAGGAGCTAAAAGCATCCAGCCCTGTAATCCTTAAACTAATCTTTGCTTAAAGATGCAGTTTGTAAGTTGTAAAGAAAGCGCCGGCTGCCAGTGGACGTTTGTTTGGGCATGTTGCCTCCAGCACGCCTTGATGCCTGCTACCTTCTCTTCTCTTCTCCTGGCAAGTCGCACGCAAGCTGTTGCAGTTTTAGCGGCGTGCCTCTGGGAGAAGGAGTTATGAGCTTTAAGATCCTCTATTTGTGTTTGTCAAGACACCAGATTCTATACCTCTATAGATGGGAATAGTGTTCCATTATGTAGGCTGTTTTCACTGAGGAATTTCATGTGTTGATCCCGCTCATTTCGTGATGACATTTGACGTATTTGTTTTCTGAGCTTGAATGTCGCAAACTGCCTCTTTGAGGGAGCATCTCTGTTAGAATAACAAGCCGCGGCTCCCCGTCCTTTTGGGGTTGAATGTGCTCCTTGCTGAATTTATCCATTTATCCAAAATGACTGACTGCCTGCTATCTTTTAGATCCTTGTCTGTCTCTGTCTGCAGTCTACTGAGAGGAGATGACAAGAGGAGGAGGTAAACTCTGTAATACCATTTTTATTGAACAGACTCCTCCTAAGCAGCGAAACGGGTCAATTCGAGGCTACAGGTTGATAGATTTTAGCATGTGCAGACTCTTCTCAACATTTTGAAATATATGCACTCGTTCATTTTGTAAGCCACATACAGTGGAATATATGATGCAGAGAGGAAGGCAAGAGGGATGTATAACTGGGACTATTTGTTTATGTTGTTATCAGTTAGCAGCAGGAGTCTTGGCTTTTCTGATTCTTCTTTGCTTCCAGCGACTCTACGTCTCCAGAGTCTGCTCCCACGTGGACCCCATGGCTTTTTCGATCAGCTCCCCACCAGCTTAAACGGGGAGTTATCATCGTCGAAACGGATTTAGATACGGCACGTGACTCTGATGTATGTCGACATATACAGGCACACACACACGTTCATGGGCGAAGCTCTCTATAGGAAGGAGGGCTGTTAGAGATTTCAAGGCGGATAAAGAGAAAGTTTTGGATGCTGTCGAAAAGAATGAAAGAGTCAGAGAGCAAAGGGCAGATGCATTTCATAAATTATCCATCATATCTGATTTATGTAATATATGAGTTTAGTTTTGCTCACTTTGTAAGCCCGTAAGGCTGCAAATGAAGAACACCTCCCAAACTCACACCCACACAAACAAATACATAACAGCTCTCCTAAATGTCCGTATTGTTGAGCCTGGCTGTCATCATCCTCCTGTTCCTGCCAAACTGGACAGGGCCTGCATTCATTAGTCAACCTCATACTCTTATATAATATTTACAAGCAGCACTATATGTGACTGCAGAGACCGGGTGCTTCCAGTGAAGCCTGATGAGGGAGCTGACTGCAGGAGCTGGCTCACCTCGGACCTGACTGACTGTGGCTTTTATACTCTTCCTCCATTTTGCAGTGGAGCAGCACAGCCTAAAATGTCAGCAGTCGCCAGTTGCGGGTGCCAATGGCAATCGCTCATAGACTGGCACTGATTAGCTTTGAATAAGCCTGAGTGGCATTCTGGTCTGTGGTGTACATAGTAGGCTATTGTCTGGTGCCTGGATGCACACTAGGAGGATATCCCCTTGACATGCATGGATAATGTGGACAGATTAGTCCGATCATTCGTACAAAGGGACTCCTACAGATTATGTTACTGCAATGTACCTGTGTAGCCGAGAGCAATATACCCATATATTATCCATACTGTGGTGTGAGACTGTATATCATCTGGGATTCGGTAGTGTAGTTTAAATGTCATGTTTTTAAATATTAAAGGTTCTATTGATAACACTGATAACATTCAGCCACTAGATGTCTCATTCTCCCTCCCCCGGTCCATTGCATTCACTTCACAACAAGTCGTTGCCAGGCACTTAGCGTCATTCTCAGCCATTTATCTGTTTTTTCTACACTAACTGACGACCCAGAGATACCACGTGATACAAACGTCATTATACTATTGGCTCACAAGCCTTGTTAGAAGTGGGAACCGAACGTCAGATATCTTCCACAGAGATAAACAAAATATTCATTTTGGACCCGCCAACATTTTTTAAATGACTAATTCACAGTCATAATAATTTTTTTTTTCAGGAAAAGCCTTTTTTTCTAAAAGCTCTTTGGATGTTTTTTTTTTAATTTATTTTTTTTGATATTTGTCTGCATAAAAATGTTTTCAATAAGACCTTTAAAGGCCCTGTACACCTATTTTCTCAATCAGCTTCTTACTATGAGTGATGGAACTCTACATAAACACAAATGTTTCTGCCATAGTTTGAACAGCTTTGGTTATTATACATGAGAGTTATATGTATTTTTGTGTTTTTCTTTGTGCTCTTCTCACTGGTTTGGAGTGGACAGGGCTCAGTTGGAAAAAGGTGATGTCACACACCAATCAGGTCTCAGTAACACTCAGAATCAAAATGGGATCACAGCATGGATGTATTATAAGAACTGGGTATCGGACTCCAAGATAGCGCCCAATCATTTCAACAAATTTGTTGCCCAGTGCATACGCCAAGAACTTTTTCTGGCTTCCGGGCATTGTGTTGCACATTTGGCTTGGGCGATATGACGAGATATTGGTTGGCCACGGTAATGGTCCTAGCGTGTCCACGATAACAGAACGATATTCAATTATGCAACACCTGTTTTTTTGTGCGATCTTCAGTCTCTCTCTTTCTCTTTTTCTCTTGCTTTTTCTGTGCTTCACCGCATTGTTGTAGCGTATCAAAAAAAAAGTGTCAACATGTAGCATACGTCTGACGCTGTAGCTTAATTACCCATGTAGCCCTAACTCCAGCAGGAAAGATGTCTGCTCTTGTTCAGCAAAAAGAAATGCAAATGCACCTATTTGGCAAATTCTGAATATTGTCATATTCAGAGTGGAATATTAGCGTGCATGTAAACGTAGGCTGTGTCCGAAATCATTCACTCATTCACCACTCCCCACTAACTATCCAGGGAGTTTTATGTAGAGGACTATATAGTGAGCTCATCGGCAAAATGAAAAAAACAAAAAACACTTTCGGACACTACTCGGGTCATTTTCTCGCAGCCGTTAATTATGTCATTGCTATCACACAATTGAAACGTGCCATATCAACGTCTGCTGGTAGACCATCCATAATACATACTGGCATGTATTTTTGTGTGTGATAAATACATATGTAAGCTATTTTGTTGAGCTGTCTCTTAGGGAAATGCTCTGAGTACATTTAAGTTCCCCTGGTAAGCCGTGATGCAACGTATACTGTATGTCTAGGGCTTTTATTGTGAAAGGTAAGAATTAACGGCCGTTGTGGATGTGGGGGGTAAGGAGCGTATTTTCCCAAATTAATAAATACAAAGTACTTTGTGGATGTTTGTGTTGTGATGCAGTGCTCTGCTAAATCAATTCATGGATTAGTCTCAATCCCGCTGCTCTCGTTCCTCTCATCCGTCTGCCATTTTTCCTTCAGCGCAATGCATGATGGTATATAGCGCTCAGTTAGTGACCATTGTTGTCCACTACTTTTCACCTTGCATTGTGGGACACTTTGAGTCCACTATATAGGGTATAATAATTTTCACTATACATTCGGACAGCACTACAAAATGGCGAACTCACTATATAGTCCACTATACAGTGAGTAGTGAGTTATTTAGGACACAGCTACTCTGGACAATCCCCAGAACACACCATCAACAAATTTCACTGTTTCTTCAGTAGAAAGCAGTTCAAAAGAAAACTGTCCACAGTGAAGACCTTTTCTTTTTCTTTTTTAGGCCGATTGAGTGTAAATGTAATGGATTATAAAAACGCAGATCAGAACACAAGTACTGTAATGTCACTCTCGGTGTTCATCATCTTCGTTTAAAAATACAATCTCTTAGAAAGTCAGAGTGTGTGTGTGACAGAGAACAAAAGGACATGTGAAAAGGACAGAGATAAAGGGAAAGAGTGTGTGTGTGTGTGTGTGTGTGTGTGTGCGTGCGTGCGTGCGTGCGTGCGTGCGTGCGTGCGTGCGTGCGTGCGTGCGTGCGTGCGTGCGTGCGTCTATGCAGATGGTAAGAACAGCGAACCATATACAAAAGAGAAACTGAAAGCCCACACAGACTGAAGTGTATGTGTGTGTGTGTGTCAGGTGACAAAGAGGGATGGGGACATGGGCAGGTCCTGTTAATGAAGGACTGATAAGTCCCTATTTCCTGGGCCTGGGTTAATTGTGCCTACAGATAAAGGGTAATAAATTGTCAAGGGGTAATGGCAGGAGCCTGGGCTGGGCCCTGTTCCACATTCATCATGACCGGCTGGGCCTGTGAGCCTGGAGAGCAGGCTGGACTGAAAGACTGCAGGGAGGGAGGGAGGGAGGGAAGGCAAGAGAGGGGGAAGAAACCTCACAGGGATGGAAGAGGATATGATGCTGGTCTGTCTTACTTACAGGGCTTCTGCAGCAGGCTGTGCTGTGTTGGAGCAAGGACAAGAAATGACCTGGAAATGGAGCTTATAATAAAAATGAGAGGGAGATAGGGTAACTAATGTGAAGTGGATAATTTAGGTATGCCAGCATATATTTTTTATAAAACAGTCACTATATCCTGACAGTAGTGCATGAGACAGGTAATCTGAAAAAAAAAATCATGTACCTCTGTGTCCTCTGGTGTCCTCTGTGTCCTCTGGTGTCCTCTGGTGCTCCTAATGGCATATGCAAGATTTCACAGACCGGAGCAGCTGTCAATCACTCACAAACTCCGATCAAACGGTCAAACTAGGCAGCGCTGATCAAATATGAATCAATATTCTGTTACTGTAATGCCTATTTCTCTCCTCAAATGTTTTCAGAAGCATCTTGTAGTGTACTGTTTAGCTGTAAAATGAGAAAGTGACCTGGTAGCCATGTTCAGATAAGCTGAGGAAATACCAGCACCGCCCACCAGCTGGAGCACACTTTCTCATTTTACAGCTAAACAGTACACTAAGCTAAGCTAAGCTTGCATTCAAATGTGTGTTGTAGAGAGATGCTACTACAGTAATGGCGACTTCCGATATTTCCCTGGATTTATGTATAAAGAATCAATTGAAGCCAATACTCTTTGCTCTCATTTAGCATGTGATTAGTGTGTGCATTCAGGCAGCAGTGGTGCACAGCGTGGTTGCAGCTGTGGGGATGGATAATGATGATGTCGCTGTCTGTTGAAAACCTTGTGTTTCCAGTTTCTGTAATTGTTTCCAGGTTTTAAGATATTATAGGATTGCGTGTAAGAAGTTTTATGTGACCCACTGTGCTCATAAAATCTTTCCGAATCTCATTTAATAATGTCAAAAAATGCATTTCCATCCAAGTCGGCGCCCATTCCCCGTTCCTGAAGATGGATCTTGTAAAAATGGACGTGGAGATACACTCATGTTACATGTGCGATGTGCTGATACATGATAAATATATTCGGAGCAAAGAGTCACACATGCCATCCGTGAGATGTAGTTCATTACGTAAAGAAACAATTTAACAGTGCATGTTTTAGTGGGACTCAGCATGCCACCTTGCCAACATGACAGATCACTTCTTCACACTGAGAGATTGTGGTGGTTGGAGGTTGGTGCTGCAGCTGAGGGATGATGCATCCCACACATTATACAGCAGAGCTGCTCCCACAGAGGAAGTTGATGTCCCCGCCATGCAATGATGACACTCAGTGCAGTGTGACATATGATGTGTGTACAAACAGTAAGCACATAGGCAGGGGCCTTTTGACTGTTTTATGTGGGTCACACACGGCGTACTGGGGCGCAACGGGGGAGAAAGGACATTTTTCATGCAGCCCATAAAGGAAGGAAAAACAATGCCCTTGAGATGTGACTGCTTGTCTCACAGGAAATCACCACGCAGAGTTATGTGGTACACGTCCATGACATTGAACCACGGAAAAAGTTGCGCTCTTACGTGTTCTTCCTTTTCCAACCCGAATTCAGTATCCCTTCTGACTATTCTCTTTTCACTGAATCTCATTTTTGCCCACCAGGAATGTTACAAGAGTCTTTTTACGAGAGGGAAAACGGTGTCCACAGCAGAAGTGAAGTCTCATTGCGAGCGTAGGCTTTAAATTTTCCTGTCTTATGGTTTGTGTTTCCCTCCAGGGAATGAAACTAGGCTAAGAGAATCTGTGATATTTGAAACTCTGTGATCACAACTTTCATCACATTCAATGAGACTATCTAAAAATATGATGGCAAGGAAAATGTTGGTCATTCATCAGAGAATAGCTCTTGAAAAGATGGAGAAACGAGAGAGAGGAGGAACACAAAGATGAGCAGACAAAATGACTTTATTGAAGAATAAAAGCCTGATCACACTAGCATTTAAAATGCAGAAATTTCATGGTGAAATCTACCCATTTCTTAATGTGAATGAGAGGCAAAGAGTCCAAAATTAAGCTAACATAGTTTACTAGCTGTGTTTCACCACCCAGTTTTATTCAACCTTCTCATCAAAGTATAAACTACTCCACAAAAGCACCCGATTCGAGGCCATTAAATGTGCGTTCGCTCACCATAGATGTGGGTCGCTGGGGGCCTACTACGCCTACTACATTGTAAAAGTGAAAGCGAAAATTAAAACCAACACGTTCTAACACGTAAAACTGCATGAAATGTTACGTTTTGAACACAAACAACAACAACAGCTTCTTTAGGTTTAGGCAACAAAAACACTTAAGTTAAGTTTAGGGAAAAAGACAGTGTTTTGGCTTAAAATAACTACGTTTCAAAAGTGAAAATGAAACTTAGCGCTTGTGAACACAAAAACAACTACATCCCGTATGAAACTATTAGTTTTGAATCCCAGTGTCCTGGGTGAAAGCACTGTGTTTTGTGTCCCATAATTACTACAGTCACTAGAGGTCACTGTTGTCTTTTTTTATTCCTTTTTTTGGTGATCTACCATGTGAACAGATGATAAAACCTACTAGTGGGTGTAGCAGGACCCTACTGACCCACATCTATGAGCCTTATAACCACTGATATTATATTTAAAGACCTGATAACGGTCTAATCGGCTGACAAAAGAGGAATGTTACAAATATGTCTTTTGAATAAACTGTGTGCACTTATTGTCCTGTTTTCAACCAAGCTAACTATTTGCTAGCTGACGGTTAGCTAAAGCTCGGAGAGCTTTTTCCCATTGTTCAGTAACTCTTTATTGAATGAAATGATGTACAGTCCCGAGAAAAAAATCCAGGACGTAGCGAGAGAAAATAGAAAGAAAGTCTGTAACCTTTTGTGACTGACTAGTGCTAGCATGGCAGGCTAAACTAGGCCTGGTGTTAGCTTGCCGTCAGCTACAGTAGTTTACCAACTAGCCCTGTGTCACTATGGCACCAAGCTGTCAGAACCAAATATTCCAGTAGTAGCAGTGAGCCACACTGCTGCACTGACATGTTCCTTCATTATGATGAACACGGGCACTGCAGTTTGTTTTGAGTCAATCCCACATACAACATATCCTGTTGTTGGAAATACTCACTAGAGCACCAAATGTGGATTTATCCACCCCTGAAAATAGTCCCCAACAAATGTACTATTTATTCCTGTTTGTGTAACATTTATATATATATATATATATATAAATATATATATTCATCCTTATCCTTTAAACTACAATTGAGGGAAAAGAAAAACATAAAATGATAATTTTGTCTCATTAAAACAAAACATTAAAACATGTATATAAAAGAGGACAAGAGAAGAGAATCAATTGTTTTGGACAAAAGAAATAAGCTCGGCTGGAGGGGAGGAGAATTTCACAGTACAGAGGAGATGGCAGTGGATATCAAGGGAATGAGGGAGGAGATGAAAGTTAAAAAAGGAAAGCGAGGAGATGGAGAACCAATGAATGCTCAAATTCATTTGTTCTGTGCCTTTCTCTACCTGGTTGCACACACCTTCTCTCCGCTCCAGCAGCCAGTGTTCACAGCTATAAATCTTGGAGTGACATTTTGGCCGGCGAGTCCCACGTAAACACGGCCGGCGAAATGTCAGTGCGGAAGGCAGACAAGCCTGACTTAGGAAGAGGGAGAGTAGAGGCAGTAATGTCACCACACTTTAACACACCCGCCATCAGTCTTCATGACATTTAAGAGATCTATCCCTCGATCCCGCTGGCCGCGGCACACAAAGGAAAAGTTTGGAGAGGAAGCTGTGAGGACCTGATGAGTCAGGGGGTTTAATGGGTTGATCTGATCACAAACAAAAGGCTATAGCCCTCAATTCATGGGTAATTTTTCTTGTCATACCACCAGTCAGCAGCTTTCCTATAGCCTTACAACTTAACAAACGAGAGGTAGAGCGCACTCTGGAAGGTAAACCCATGACGTATTTTTACTGTTATTTTTTACAACCATTTTCTTTTTTTTTTACAACCCTCTCCTTAATCCAGGCAGGTCATTTAAGAACACATCCCTCACACAACACTCGTGTTGTTTTGCCTTTCAATTCTCAGCCTAAGGACAGTCTGACCTCTCAGGCCATAACATTGAACATAATGTACACGCGTCCCTTTTTCTCAACATTTTTCTTTAAATAACTCCGGGGCCAACTCGTCAGAAAGTACAGTTAAGGCTGTTTGGAAATCACAAGCATCCAAAGCTAAATAATTGATCACAAATTAAAAATGAAATCTCGTGAAATTCTATCATCTCCTCTGGCGTTCTTTCTTTAACCTCCCTCGCTGCTTGAATGGGGGTTGTATTGATTTCCAAATGAATAATTGAGAAAGTCAGCTTAACTGCCCTTTTCAAATCTCCCCGGCCTCCTCTCTGATTCACTTCGCCTCCCTCCCCCTCATCTCCCCCCACCTGATCTACGTCTTCCCCTTATCGCTCCATCTTTTCCCTTCTCACCTATTCCTCTTGCACCCTTTTCTCTCCTCTTCTGACCTTGCCCTCCCCTCCTTTTCCCCCTTATCATCTCTCTTTCCTCCCCTCTCCTCTCCTCTTGTGCACTGCTGATGTGGATCCTGTTCTGTGACGGGTTGTTCAGGAGGGAATGGGTTGCTCGCATGGCTGGCCAGCCGGCCTGTGCGTATCATCCGTCAGCAAGACACGCTGTTGTTTTAGAGTTCTGCTGGGAGCTGTCTCCTTGTCTCTGTCTCTTTCTCAGTTGCTTCACCCTCCACACACACACACACACGCACACACACGCACACACACACACACACACACACACACACACACACACACACACACACACAGTGCTTCCCTGTCTCTCTCTGTCTGCGTCTCTCTGCTTCCTCCTCAGTCTCCCTCCGTTCCCCCCTCCTGACTTATTGCCACTGTACATCTTAACTCGAACACACAGCTGATCAGCATTTTAAAATCGACCCTAGGCTCTTTGCTCTGAGTGAATCGATGGCTCAGTTAGACTTGGACTGAATAATCCTAATGTGTTAATTCAACACAGTGGGCTTGGGGAAAATGTCTGCTTTGTTTTAGGATAAAGGCTGTTAAAAAAACCCAGTATCCTCTTGTCTTTTTCCTGTACACGTGTTTCTGTTTAATAAGTGGCAAGGTTTTTTTTGGGTTTTTTTACAGTATATGACTGTATTGTATTGTTTGGTGTTATCTACAGTAGACTTAGACACAACCCTTCTTCTCAGGTTGACTAGTTTGAGCATAGGTTATATCTATATCCCAACAAATGTCTCCTGGATGAAAGCCCTGTGTCGTTGGGCCCATCCACCACCCCTTCCTCCCGCCCTATGTGAGTGTGTTTCTTTTTGCTCTTTAAACTACGTCACCACACCACTTTCTCTGAGCGTTTACTATTTATATTTCCTGGTTCACGATTACGTTCATTACACACAAATTGATTTTGTGGGATACACACGAATTACAGTGCATCACTTTTTGCAGTTATAGCTACGAACTGCGTATGAGACCAGCCTGAACTTAAACAGTTTTACTTGCTTGAAAATTGTGAAGTCAATTACTTAAGTGTTAATGGAGTGCCAGTTTTATATGTTAATATTCCCCAGCATGATGTCATTTTTCCCAGCCTGGAAATAACCCAAATGTAACAGCTCATAAAAGTTTAGCACAGCGTGATATTACATAATGTCCTGCATTATACAGTATATCTGTCAGCCACTCAGACACAGACTTATTCCTGGACTATGACATGCACAAATCATGCGACAACTTGCCATCACCTGTGTGTGAAGTAGTTACTACAAGAGAGAGAGATACTGTTCCCTTTTCCCCTTGAGATTTAGGGTGGTACAAACTAGACTCATTGGGCTGCTGTGAAGATAATCCGCAGGGACAATGTGTGATCTATACAAATGTGTGTGCTGGTCAAAATTTCCAGCAAAGTTGAACTTTCTGGGACACACGGGGCGAAGACTCGGGGTGAAGGATGGGTAAGCAGGGGGAATTAAACTGCCAGGCTTGTGTTTCTATACTGGTTTACCTTCAGTTTTTCATGATTTGGGTCCAGACTTTGAAATATATGACTAGCACTGAGCCAGGCAGCCTGATAATAAACGACAGTTTCTTGTATTCTATCAAAGAAAATGCGGATCTTTGTCCAACATCTATAAACCTTCTCCACTGGTTTTTATTTTTTATTTTTTAGATTTCATGTCTGCTTGATGTACAGCAGATCTCCACGGACGCTTTCTTCTTCTTCATACATAAATTTATGAAAACTGTGTATGAACTCAGATTAATCTCAGCTAGGTCTGTTCACCTGTGGTCATGTTTTTTTCCATGAGAGAAAAAGCTTGTCTCTACCGCTCACACACACCTTGTACCAGCAGGTGTATAAGTAGAGACTCGACGGATGCCTTCCTCCAGCCTCTCTGATCAATGTGCCATGTGGCCTTGGCCCACTTCTCGCTCTTAGCATTCCTGGTGTTGTTATCCGTCCGATTGCTGATGTTTTCAGACACTTCCTCATGTAACACTGGCACCTACCTGTCACCCCTCACTGCTGCTCCCACAGCGTCTAGCACCAAGCCCAGACGCATCTCCTGCTCGCTCGCTCTCTTTCTCGCTGTCAGTGAGCTGTTATTGAAATATTTAGCACCCACTCCAGCTCACAAGCATGTACCGCCTTTCTTCTGCCTGGCTGGAAATATATTGGCCCAGCAGTGTAAGTCGGAGCTGTGCAGCGTGGAGGTGCTTCAAATCGGATTTGACTGTTAAGGATCTTTTTCGGCGGATGTGCAGCTGAGAGTCTGATGCTCTCCACGGAGTAGCAGGAGCGTGTTGGCCCTGAAAAATGATGTCATTATTCTGTCCACTAGAGAACCGATAAGAGAGATAAGTGTCATTACCAGCCAGCTGGTGATCAAAGTCTAACCATTTCCATCTCGTTTAAATCTTTTAGTGGCTGGTGATGGTGGCTTCAAATGGTATTTTCCCCAACCAACAGTTTCAGATCGATTCTCATCTCAGCTTGAGTGTTTCACTGGCCACGGTGTAGATTTTTAAAAGTCACAAAGAAACAACATTTTCAGTCGTGCTGCTGAATGTTGCAAGGAGGAATTGTTCAAAAAGGCATAACAGAGGGGTTGGACCATAGCAAACACGCAGGGAGAAAGTCAGTGAAGCTCATCGCATATTCAGTGTAGCTGATGAAAGAATACACGCATACCCTTGAGCTGTCACAAATTCTTCAAACTGAATAAATTTCATCCTCTGGATGCATCAATAGTGTCCTCGGTAAAGAAACCCCACTTTGGGGGCAGTGAAAATGCAGTGTCACTTTGCAAAAATGCATCACAAATATGAAGTTTAATTCTTGAAAAAGGCTAAATAACTTCTTAAAACAGCTGGGCATTGTAGTTTTTAATCAAATGTTACAGAAACAGAATTAAAAAGTGTATTTGTTCGGGACTATTTTTAGCAGCGGATTAATACACAATACTCATTCAAAATAAAATACACTGCCCATGTTCCTGGTAATGCTTTGGCTACATAGACATTACTTGTTAGGATCAACTCATTGTTGGTTTTGGTCTTAATATAAGAAAAATATAGCATGTGATCAGACTTATCCTTTAAATGAGGGCAGATGTTTTGGCCGACCGTTTCTGTTTTAATGTGAACCTGTAATAATGTTTTTTAAACTTTTAAAGTTTTCACTTTCTAAAACTTTTGAAATTGAAACTTTTTGTCACTACACATTATACGAGTGCTGTCTACTTAGATTTGCACTGCAGATGACTGTGGACTATGTTTCATTTAGTTTAGAGAGTGGGTTGTATATTTTATGAGGCAACGTTATGCTGCTTTTAGTGATTTGAGGTACATAGCAGGACACAACCCAAGCTCAGTCTGTGATTGGTATGCATGTGTGTGTACTTAGTAGAGAGGCTCTGCCAATTGTTAAGGAAGTCATAATCTAAGAGTTGGACAAAGCAAGAAAGGAAGAAACATAAAAACTTACATCAGCAAAAGACAAGTATTATTTATTTAATGATTTATTTTATATTATTAAAGTATTATTTATTATAAGTATGGCTCTAATGTGCTTTTCAAAAATAAATGTTGGATATGCATGTGCTTGGTTTAGATTTACAGTTGATTGACTCTTAAAACATGGAATAGCATCAAAATCGACCATCTGCGTGTGTGTTGGCAGGCCGACTGGCACTAGTGGCCAGATGGACACTTGATACTTTATTGGATTGACACTTGACTTGGCTGCGAGCTTCACGGTCAGACGGTCGCAAGTTTTACTGATAAAGTCCTCATTGTTTCCAAACGCAAAGTGACTTTTCGAAGTCTGGACATCATGTAGAGCACAATGTCTGTGCTAGAGTTAGAATAATATTGGGAATCTGCTAACTTCTTTGTTCTCTCAAGTACACTATTATAAGTTTCATTGTAACAATCAACTCGATTTCTTTTTGGTGCGCTAAACAATATTTTAAAAAACGTCCTCCACATAAAACATAATTATTTACAGTTTCAGACACTGTCTCTTTGGAAATAATAGTCTAGTCTAGTTTTTCTCATCTAGTTTTCCATTGAAGAGGTAGGGTCCTTTACAGTTGTTTACAATAAATATACATAGTCTTTGTTTGGGCCTTGATATACAATTTGTAATTGTCATAAATGTTTGATATTTTGCATTCAGTGTGCCGTGAGGATGCTCGCTTGGTTTAAAGATAAGTTTGACTGCAGAACAGTTTTGCCAGCTGGGATGTGAAAGTCTGCAGGCTACATAGATAGAGCAAGGAACTAATTCACCCCCCTTCAGTCTGAAAACTAACGTAATGTATATATAAAAAACAGGAGAGAAAGTGCACCTAACCCACTAGGATGCAGAAACAGCGCCCGCTCAAGCTCCTGCTCCTGCTCCTCTTCCAACTCCCCCCTGTCCTCTCCTGCTAGAAATGTTAGCAACAGATAATTGTAAGTCAACTGGCTGATGATACCACCATCTTCTTGAAAAATTTAGAACAAATCCCTAAAGTCTTGGAGTTAATTGATGTGTTTTCTAAAGCATCAGGTTTAAAACTCAATCACAAATAAATGTGAATTGATGGCCATACATGATTGCAACCTCACAAAGGCTTATGATATTCCTATCAAATCTTCTGTGAAATATCTTGGCATCCATACAACCAAAGATGATTAAATCAGTGAGACCTTAAACATACAAGTCAAAATTCTTGAGTGTAAAAACTAAGCTGAATATGTGGTTACAAAGAGATCTGTTTTTGGAAGGACATACCAAACTAAAATGGAAATCCTTAGCAAGGTGTATTTATCCTGCATATTCCATGGCCATACCTAATAAGTTCATAAAAACCATAAACCAACTAAATTTTAATTTTATCCCGAAAAATCTGGCTCATTACAATAGGAAATCAGAAATGGTTAAAGAATACAAAGATGGTGGTCTGCAAGCTATTGATTTTGAATGTTTAAATAACCCTAACCCTGTGCTAAAGTTAAAATGGTTAAAATCCTTTCTGCTAAACAACGATTGTACCTGGTATTGTCTCCCCAGAGGTCAGTTCAAAAAATGGGTGGTATTGAGTTTGTTCTTAAATGTGACTTTCAGATTGAAAAATTGCCAGTCAAATTGTCCTTATTTCACAAACAAGTATTGTTATGCTGGAAACTCATGTACAGACACAATTTCACCCCACACCAAACCCCCATCTGGAACAACAGACATGTGTTATGTAATGGTAAATCTCTCTGCTTACAGCATTGGATGGATAAAAATACCTGGTTAATAATGCATCTAATGAATGATCAGGGATACTTGCTGTCTTGGGAAAGCTTCTACTCAAAATACGATATAGTTTGCACACGTGCCCAGTTTCATTAAGTGATCAGGGCGTTCCCTGTTCCAGTTAGACGACTGGTCCAAAACATAGATAAACAGTCGTGTATAATAGAATTACCTGTGCTTCAAGTTAATGGTCAGGATTTTCTGGATGCGAAAAACTCAAACAAATTGTTATGTAATCACCTGACCAACATACTGTACCCAATAAGATCAAACAGAAACAACATCATCCAACTATTTTCAGAATCAGACATTAAGAAATGGAGAGCTAAATACATCACTTATCCTGTAAGCCCCAAGACAAAAGAAGTCCATTTCAAGATAATGACTCATATTTATCCATCCAATGAATTGCTAAGACGGAGATTTAATGTTGATCACAATAACTTTAACTCTAACACAATAACTGCAACTTTTGTGAGACTGAGATTGAAACGACTGATCATCTGTTTTTCCACTGTATATATTCTGCGGCATTCTGGGAAGATTTGCAGGACTGGCTGTCAACCAAAATCCAACTACTTGCTCCTCTCGCAAGAGAAAATGTTGTGTTTGGTATTAACATGAAGGACATTAAGAGTGACTTGATATTGAACAATCTGATACTGCTAGCAAATTCTTTCATCCATGCATCCAAATGGAGGAAAATGAAACCCCTATTTTCTGTTTTCAAAAGGGACCTTGTGGACAATCGTCTCAGTGCTTTAAGACTAATGAAAGGACAACATGCAAAGTCTCTCCTCAGAGCTTATGAAGAACTGAATATATATGATGATGACCCCTAGAGCTACTATGGAAGAGTGCAGTCTTATTGTTATTATTTATTTATTTATTTATGCATTTCTTTTTTGTTCCTTTATTTTCTACCCTCTTTTATTTTTGTTATTATATAAATTTTTTTTATAATTTAAGTTATCTTTTCTATCCAATTGTGCCTTGTATGTTAGAAGTATTGGGTTTAGATAATGCCTTTCACAATGCCTTAATGTTTGTAAATGAATTATCTTCAATACAAAAAAAAAAGCTTCATCCATGTCTCCATCTTCTTTTTCTACTGTATGAATCAGGGTGAATGCATTCAGGGGGCAAAGGGGGTCATGTCTGCCCCGCTGTCAATTAAACCATCCATCCATCTGCAACCGCTTATCCCGTTAAGGGTCGCGGGGGGGGCTGGAGCCGATCCCAGCTGACATTGGGCGAAGGCGGGGTACACCCTGGACAGGTCGCCAGTCCATCACAGGGCTGACACATAGAGACAGACAACCATTCACACTCACATTCACACCTACGGGCAATTTAGAGTCAACAATTAACCTAACCTGCATGTCTTTGGACTGTGGGAGGAAACCGGAGTACCCGGAGAAAACCCACGCTAACATGGGGAGAACATGCAAACTCCACACAGAAGGGCCCCAAGCCAGATTTGAACCTGCAACTCTCTAGCTGTGAGGTGCCAGTGCTAACCACTGCACCACCGCTGTCAATTAAACAATTCATTAAAATGTTTGGTTTTCAGTTCAATGATCCGCTCCTTTTATCTCTCCGAAGAAATTTGAGAAAAAAGTCAAAGTATAGAATGTTGAAAAAATAAAAAAGTCCTAGTATAGTATGTTGAAAGATTTCATGAAAAAAAAGTCATAGTATAGCAGGTCGAAAACTGTTTTTAAAAAGTCATAGTAAAGTATGTCGAAATAAAGTCATGGTATAATATGTCAAAAAAAAAAAATTCATTGTATAGTATGTCGAAAAATTTAATGAAAAAAAATCATAGTATATCATGTCAAAAAATGTCACGAAAAAAGGTAATAGTATAGCATGTCGAAAGATTTCATGAAAAAAATGTCATAGTATAGTATGTCGAAAACTGTTTTTAAAAAGTCATAGTAAAGTATGTCGAAATAAAGTCATGGTATAATATGTAAAAAAAAAAAATGTCATAGCATGTCGAAAAAAGTCATGAAAAAAATGTCTGCGTATATTATGTTGAATTTTTTTTTTAAAAAGTCATAGTAAAGTATCTCGAAAAAAAGTCATAGTATAGTATGTCGAAATATTTCATGAAAAAAGGTCATAGTATAGCATGTCGAAAACTGTTTTTGAAAAGTCATAGTAAAGTATGTCAAAATAAAGTCATGGTATAATATGTAAAAAAGAAATTGTCATAGTATAGTATGTCGAAAGATTTCATGAAAAAATGTCATAGTATAGTTGTTGAAATAAAGTCATGGTATAATATGTAAAAAAACAACAAAAAAAACTTAGACCTATAATTTTTCTTTGTTATGTATAAATTAAGTTAAATTTTTATGTTTACAAGAAATACAATTTGGGTAATCCATTAGGGTAAAAAAAAACATCCATTTTACACATTATCTGTATTATCAGTTAACATGGGTGTGATCCACCCTGCTCAGTGTGCCGATGGCCATGTTACCGTCGTGAGAGTGACGCCTATTATCACTGTTATTCCAATCTCTCTCTCCGTTTAAGGGGTGCTAATTAATCAAGCAACATGTGTGTCATTGAGGTTGAGTTAAAAGCTGTAAACGATCATCAGAGTGTTTATCTGCCATTAATGCGAGTGATTTCCTCCCAACATAGCAGCATAGCTTTTAGTGTTTCACATCACAGTCGAACAAACATAACACTGCTCATCCTGCTGCGGGTGAACAAGGCTGCACATTTCTCTTCACATCCGCCTTATCCGGCACGCCCACACATGCATGTGAGCCTGCACGCAATGTTTTTTGCTTTCTCACTTAGTGACTCACTTACATGCTTACTCAGGAAACACATTTGCACACAAATTGAAGCGTACAGCAGAGTAAGTCAGGACTAATTAGGCCGTCTGTCCCAGGTCTTATGGGACAGTAAATGGGATCTGTTGCCACTGTAGTGTTCCTTTGATCAAGGCCTGTCAAACACTCAACAGCGCTGTGTCGTGGTAAAGAGCCTGTGGGACACACACACAGAGTTAACAAAAAAATAAGATTTGCTTCCCTATCTATTGCAGGTTTCTGCTTTTGTTCTCAGATGCTGTAACAACAAGTGTAACTGCACTTCATAACCGTGTTTATGGTTGAATAATATGACTTGGTTTGTCACGTTTATAGGAAGTCATCATTCATTTGAAATTGCCTGTGGCCGCATATTAAAGTGTTATGAAGTGGGCGTTGGGTGAGAATCTCTGCTAGAAGACAACTGTTGAAGCTAATTTGGTGGAAAACATATGGAAGCAACTAGCTGTAACCACAGTTAACAATTCAACTCCCTCAGTTTGACTGAGGGAAATACTTAAGGCATTAAAGGGACTGTATGTAATGTTTTTTAATTGTTTTTTATTGCCATTGTGTGAACAGGTTGTTGTGTGAAATGAGACCTTCTGCGACGTAAGCCTATAGACTGCTTTGATGTGAAAAATGCGGGATGTTTTTTCTGGGAAAATCCAACGACTGTGACGTCATGTGTTTTGTGGACTTGGAAAAGGCTTTCGATCGGGTCCCCCGGGAGTCCTGTGGGGGGTACTGCGGGAATATGGGGTCACTGTTACGAGCCATCTGGTCCTTGTATAACCAAAGTGAGAGCTGTGTCCGTATACTCGGCACAAAGTCAAACACGTTTCTGGTGGGTGTTGGCCTCCACCAGGGTTGTCCCTTTTCGGTTTGTGATTTTCATAGGCAGGATCTCAAGGCGCAGCCAGGATGAGGAGAGTGTCCGGTTTACGGTCCTCAGAATTGCGTCTCTGCTCTTTGCAGATGATGTGGTTCTGTTGGCTTCATCAGACCATGACCTTCAGCACGCACTGGAGCAGTTTGCAGCTGAGTGTGAAGCGGTCGGGACGAGAGTCAGTACCTCCAAGTCTGAGGCCATGGTGCTCTGCTGGTAAACGAAGGACTGCGCCCTTCGGCTGGGGAGTGAGTCTTTGGCTCGGTTCGGTGCGGCATCAGCAGTTTTGCGGGCACTGTACAGGACCGTTGTGGTGAGGAGGGAGGCTGAGCCGGAAGGCAAAGCTCTCGATTTACCAGCCCATCTACGTTCCAACCCTTAACTATGGTCTTGAGCTTTGGTAGTGACAGAAAGAATGAGATTGCGGAAACAAGCAGCCAAAATGAGCTTCCTTTGTAGGGTGGCTGGGCTCAGCCTTAGAGAGAGGGTGAGGAGCTCAGACATCCGGAGGGAGCTCAGAGTAGAGCCGCTGCTCCTTCGCATCGAAAGAGGCCAGCTGATCAGGATGCCTCCTGGACGCCTCCATTTGGAGGTTTTCCGGGCACGTCCAACTGTTAAGAGGTCCCGGGATAGACCCAGAAGACGCTGGAGAGATTATGTCTTCCCCCAGGAAGAGCTGGAAAACGTTGCTGGGGAGAGGGACATCTGCAATTCCCTGCTAAGCCCGCTTGCCCCCGCATCCCGACAGTTGAAACTAACTTAATTTCCTTCCACTAGGACTTTATATGGATATCCCTGAAAATAAAATGATAGAATAAGATTCAAGTTTAAAGATCTCTGTGAGTGAATAAAAATACACTGTATTAAATGTTACAAAGTTAAATGGACTTGCACTTCATTCGCAAAGCAACTTGTATTTCATAAGCAACAGCAGTGTAATGGTGGAACGATGCTTCAGCAGACTTAATGTTTTCAGTCCACAAGAGCTGATTTTCCATATAATTTTATTTCCAAAAAGCAGTCAGAGAAAAGTAAGACAAGCCAGTCAAGTACAACAAAACAAATCCCCCAAAGGGAAGAAAAAAAATAAAAGCTGATAAAGACAGAAGTCCTGATGATATATACAACAGCAGACATCTTTTTGGTGTTGCAGTACCAGTGAATCACGCGACAAACTCATGGTATTCTTCACATAAGATCAAAACAAATAACAAAATAAAAGTTTTTTTTCTTTTAATGGACAGAGAAGGTTCTAAAAGTCAGCTAAGGCACACAGAGCCTCCCCGGAACAAAATAACGGGGGGAAACGTTGGTTCAGAGAAATTTGTGCAACAGTTGCTCGACAATACATTCCAGCAAGAACAACAACAATCTGGCATGTGATTTTCTCTGAGAGGCAAATAGGACAAGGTTGTTGTCACGGCTGTCCAAAAACACTGAAACGGGTTATGTACTTTTGATCAATAAACACCATCAATTCACTCTTTGTGCCCAGTTACTGACACTTCAAAAAACTCTTAATAATTCAATGTCATTTTACCACATCTGTATTTACATGTACAATACCTTTGAAACAATATTTCAATACAAAATACCTATGTACATCTTCTTCATTTGTTAATCATTTTGTTACAAAATAGGACTTCCACATTGAGATACATTTACTTAATTCACCTTTTTTCCAAAACTGTCATTGAGCTTACATAATAATATGTATTGTGTGAAGTAGTTGTTCTGAGCACGGTGGCACTAGAAGTTAAAAGGTGGCCGCAGAAGCCGGCCAGTGAAAAAAAAACTAAATTGTCCTTTACAACCCAACCCCAGAAAACAGTGTAGATTTGAGAGGGAAGGAGTGATAGCAATTGACACATCCGACAGAGAGGCAAGGTGAACTTGACATTAATGAACAGTAATGTCTCTTAATTAGCCGGTGCAGAAACACTCACTTAGCTCGTGTGGTGGCTAAACAATGTTGACAATCACAGATTGAACTCCTAATTGGCTCCAGATGACACTTATTTCAAAGTAAAACAAATATCTGAGCGTACCTCTTGTTCAGGATGTGTTGCGGTACAGAGCTACCCTCCAGAGATTGTCTTGATGGCAGAAAAGGTACTTCAAATGTAGATAGAGTTGATCTAATTAAGTATGCGTTTTGCAATCAAGACACGATATAATATTCACTTGAAATTGTACGTTATTGTCACAGCATGAAGATCACTACCACTCACTATCATTCTGAAACTGACGTGAACCATAAAACACCGAAAAGCAGTTTCTCCTTCGATCCAGACGTTGTTCCAATGCGTTCGGTCGTGAAGAGTGTTTTTGTTCCCCTTCGCTGTTTGGCGAGGTTGTTAGGTACAGCTGACCTCTGACCTCACGGGTCAGAGTGGCTTTCTCTTGTGATGCGCTCGGCAAACAGCCATGTAGGAAACCAAGACAAGATCTATTCAGACAGGACAACACTGACTAACACACAGGTGCGGGCCATAAAAAGGTACAGTATAAGTTTGGGGTGTTGGCCTTTGTAAATAAAGGCGGCTTTCTTTACAAAAAAATATTTATCATGCTGCCAAGGCAGCGTCGCAGTTATTTAGTCATTGACTAAAAATATCAGTATTAATATAAACTTATAAATAAATAGCGACTCATGGACTCCCTCCCCCTTCATTCACACAATTTTTTGAGACTTCTTGTATAATCATGTACAACATAAAGTGTCATTGAAATGACTGGAAGAAAGTAAAAAAATGTACACCGAAAATGAGAATTTTAAGGTCAGCTTGAGATAATTGTGTTTCAAGTTTGAGGCAGGTTGGTAAGAAAACCGAGACGGACGAAGCAGTTCTCTTGTTGTCCTCTGCCTGTCACATCTGGGTTCTATTAAAACAAACCTACACTACATGAATGTTAAGTCTTAAAATACTATTATACAACAACCACAAATGAAGCATTTATGAATTTAGAACACTAAAATGTCTACATTAAATTTTTAGTATAATCCAAATAGGTTTAAATATCCTGAAAAGGCCTCTGTATTATTCATTTCTTTTTTTCCATATATATACGATCTGTTCTGCAGCAGATGGTTAGCCCGGCCCACCCGATTCGACTGTTATCAGGCCATTAAATAGATGTTATTAGTTGCTATGAGCACCATATATGTGGGTCAATAGGGACCTACTACGTTGTAAAAGTGAAAGTGAAACTTAAAAGCAACACGTTCTAACATGTTGTAAAACTGCATGAAACGTTACGTTTTGAACACAAACAAAAAAGGCTTCTTTAGGTTTAGGCAAAAAAAACATTGTGTTTTGGCTTAAAATAACTAAGAACACAAAGACAGCAACACACAGGATGCGGACTTGGGTCTCCTGGGCAAAAACCCTTTGTTTTGTGACCCATCCTTCCCTCCATCCTCAACCCTTTATTGAGTTTCACACTGTCTATACTACAGCGTATGACTTCCGCTTCTGCTCCTGTCATAATAACTAC
Organism: Sebastes umbrosus; assembly: GCF_015220745.1. NCBI lineage: Eukaryota > Metazoa > Chordata > Actinopteri > Perciformes > Sebastidae > Sebastes > Sebastes umbrosus. The sequence continues at coordinate 30,724,362 of NC_051271.1, read as the reverse complement.
GGTCGCTAGAGGTCGCTGTCGTGTTCTTTTAAACCTTCTTTTGGTGATCTACCATGTGAATGGATGATAAAAACTACTAATGGGTGTAGTAGGCCCCTATTGACCCACATCTATGGGGCTTATCTGATAACGTCCATTTAACAGCCTGACGACGGTCTAATCGGCTGCTCGGCCACAACAGTTCCCCATCCTGATCAGGCACTGAACTGAGAGAAGTTGTGCTGCTGTTACTGATTTGTTCTACTGATTGACAAACTGAGTCACTGAACTATCAGAAACTCAAGTTTTGAAGTAATTGGCTTTATCAATGCTAAAATATTTGTTGTTCAAAGTTTCTCCATAAACGGGGAGTTCGCTTTTAATGGTGCTGCATTTGAGTCGTATCAAAATATCCTTTTTTCCCTCCGACTGTTTGGGTACATCTGACCACTCAGATATCTTCTTATTTAGTTTATGTTCACAAACACTTAAGGAGGCACGTTTAATTCAGTACCAGGCTACCTCCTCGCATATGTCTTACAGCTAAGGCCTTTTTTGCAGCAGAGCTTCGTCTGCTACCAGTGTCACATGACCGCAGTGCCCCGTGCGGGGCTTTAAAAGCTGACTTCATAATTCATTCAGCAGCAAAATAAATGCTCGAAAATTGCAACGTTTGATCACAGTAAAACTCAGCCATGAGAAGAGAAATAAATACACTGAGAAACTGAAATAGCAAAGCCAGCATAATCCCCTAAAAGGAGGAACCCCGTGGGAGGATCTGAAAATCATTCTCCTCGCTTTCTGTCCAGACACCCTCACCAACCTCCTGAAAAAATCCACTTTTTCTTTTCTTTTCTTCTCCTCCCGAGACAGAGGAAGAACACTTTTACTTCCCCTACCTGCAGCAAACCCCTTAAATAAATAAAAATCAACAGTGAATCTCCTGTGCCGCGGCCTCCCGTCCAGCTGGAGGCCTCGCTGCTACCTGATGCGCCCGTCTGCGCGCGGTGTTCCCAGGTGGGATTTGGGGTCTGGGCTCAGGGAGCTCCAAGGGTTCTTGGGGCAGGCCTGCATGACCGGGCAGGCGGTGGGGCCCACGGCGCAGATGTCGGCCGCCTCCCACAACTCGCCCACCAGGCTGTCTGACCAACGCTCGAGCTCCGGGCCGGTCAGGGCCGCGTTCCTTTTGGCCTGCTCCACGTAGCCCAGGCTGACTGGGATATTGAGCACCGGGTTGAGGCCGTGGAAACTCTGCTCCATGTAGCTGTTCTTCGCCGGCCCGTTGTGGAGCTTCAGGGTATCCTCTGGAGAAACGTGGGAAGGAAGAAAGAGAGAATGATGATGTGTGAAGAGTTGATAATCAGTGGTCAGACGGAGATTGTAGAAGGGGAAAAGAGTTGAAGGAAAAGAGAGAAAAGGAAAAAGAGGGACGTGAATTGTAAAATATCAAAGCAAAGAACGTGATTTGCTTTATTATTATCCGAAAAGCTTAAAGTGGTTGCTAATTTGCTTGGATTGATTTTTACGACTGGACTACCTAAATCCCATTCTTTGATGTGGTATGTCAAACCACTGCAATGCTGACGGTCAGACGCGCCCTCATTCTTTCTTCCCATGACGGTCAATCCCAGCAGGAAGGCAGAAAAACGTAGACACAACTTCCCCTTAAAACACTTTCTCCACCCCGAGCTCCACTGAAGCTGTAAATTCCTCACTGGTACTCTAACTGGGGCGCTAGCCATCCTCTCCGAGCATGGCTGAGCAGACATCAGTGCTTTTCATGCACTGGTGACAGAAAAAGATGCAGTCAGACATGAGGTGCTCCAACACCAGGCAAGGCGATGTTCATACCATGCCAGCTAGCTTTGTGGTATCAGCGGGTCTTACTGAATGAAGTCATGCATCTGTGCAGACTTCTGCGTTTGTGTATAAAAACGTGTATTTGTGCACGTGCATATGCATGCGTCTGCCGCTGCCAATGCGGGTGGAAGGCCACGTCATAAACTTTTACTGGCACTGCATGTAGGAGGGAAACCTGGTGCCAGACATGGCAGTAAATTAAAGGCAGGCGGATGGAACAGCTAAGACGAAAGCAAACATTACAACGCACAGTCAGCCAAGCACACACCAGATTATTACATGATGACTATAAACTCCACTTAAAACATAGATAACTCTGTACAGCTAATAATTATGTGTCCTTATATTGCAAAATATGTAAAATATATGTTTATGATTTAACCCTACCCCATTTCCTATGAGGTGTGAATAAAAGGCACAATCCTTAATCAAGATGTAAACCACAAACACATCCATATATATGACTGGAGCCTGCCACTCCCTAATCCATTGGCATTCTAATACAAAGTCTAACACAAGGCAACAAGGAATCTAAGTTATTAATATTTTCGGTTTGTACATAGAGTGAGACTATTTCACTTTTGCTGAACTGTAGCCACAAGTTACAATTACAGTATACTGGAACATTGCATTTCCATTTATTTCTGGTGAGGATTACTAGGTTTTACTTTTGTGATAAAACAAAGTCAATTGTTTATCTGTTGAATGCTAAAATGTAGTGTATCAGTCGCACATAGGGATGTGAAGAGTCCTAAAGTCAGTGAACTGACTCAATAATGTCGTTACATTAGCCACCATAAGCTGCTAGTCATACCAGACCAAGTGAAGCTGTAGAAGGAATACTCTGGAGTGTGCTGAATTGAATAAAGGTGCATTTTATGACTTATGAATTAGCTTTCATTAGCAAGAGGAAGATTGGGTTTGTGACTTTAAGTATGCAACCACAGGAGTAAAACAGGCCTACATTTTTTACTATGATCAGTTTTTAAAGGGGTCCCTTGACCTCTGACCTCAAGATATGTGAATGAAAATGGGTTCTATGGGTACCCACGAGTCTCCCCTTTACAGACATGCCCACTTTATGATAATCACATGCAGTTTGGGGCAAGTCATAGTCAAGTCAGCACACTGACACACTGACAGCTGTTGTTGCCTGTTGGGCTGCAGTTTGCCATGTTATGATTTGAGCATAGTTGTTATGCTAAATGCAGTACCTGTGAGGGTTTCTGGACAATATTTGTCACTGTTTTGTGCTGTTAATGGATTTCCATAATAAATATATACATGCATTTGCATAAAACAATCATATTTCCCCACTCCAATCTTGATAAGAGTATTAAATACTTGAGAATTCTCCCTTTAAGGTACGTTTTGAACAGATAAAAAATGTGCAATTAATTTGCGCTTACAAATGTAAAGTACATTCAGTTTCCAGTTTATTAGTTACACCTAGATAAAACTAATGTGGTCTAATACAACAGGCAGTGGTGGTACTGAAGTACTGTAGGTGGTAACGGTCATATTGTACTTTTTACTCCACTAAATGTATGACGATTGGAGTCACTTGTTACTTTTCACATTAAGTTTTCACGAACAAAACATACGATTACCTCATTGAATATGACGTATTGGTCTACGGGAGACTTGAGTAACACTGTGGAAAGTATTTAAAATCAGCTCCTCCTCTACCAGTTAAAGTAGTGAAATGCTGCTTCACATCAGTAGTTCAACAAAATATACAATATTATAATATCACATTCTGAAACGAGACATTCTGCAAAATGAGCACTTTTACTTTTGCTACTTCAAGTAAATTTAGCTGATAATACTTGTGTACTTTTACTTCAGTAAGATTTTGAAGGTTTTGTAATAAAAAAATGGTTCATCTCTATGGTCATTTTGGGTTGCAGAATGAATTGTATTGCTTTATGGTAGGACTGTTTCTAATATTTTTGCATTTATATCAATAAGTCACTTACAAATCACTAATGAATCAAGACCTGTACCTAATAAACTGGAAACTGACTTTATCTGATTCTACAAATCTTATAACTGAGCTACAACACTAGAGAAAACAACGTGTCGGGGTGACACACTGTTTAACTCGTACCAGGCAAATTTTTCCCCCCATCAACAGGAAGCCGGAGCATAATGAACATAAATAGCCGTAAACTCAGAGATGAATATTTAACTCACACTGTTGCACAACAGACCCCCCCCACAGCCCCGCTGAGACTCAGGTTGGAGGCAAAAGCTGTTACTTTATTTGTTGCTTCTCTTCATCATTAAAACAGCTCAGTGAGATTACTAAACGGAGAAAGACGCGATTATGCCGAAGCTAGCGTCTCAACTCTCCTGTGATTTCAGAGCAAACTGGCTGCTTACGGACTACAACAATGCAGCGTTGCCCCTTATCCATGCTGGCTGATTGATTTAATTGTGTCATTGTTTTTGGAGGGCTAAGTGCGCTGTTGTTTAACATTCTGTTTAGTGTGTATGAGCAGCTCACTGGGTTATTAAGGGTGACTTGATGACAAACAACCAGGGTCTGCAGAGACCCAGAGGCTTGATTAGAAAGGGTATCGCTGCAAATACAAGGCGCTCTGTGTGTGTCTGTGTGTGTGTGTGTGTGTCTGCAGACATTTAGAGCACCTAAACTAGATATCGTTACTTCACAGGAAATGCAAAGTCACTCTGTGACACTATGATTAATACGGAAAATGTACACTGAATATAGACTTAATCTGTCAAACATAAACACTATGTGTATTCATTCAAGCTCTGTATTTTCATTATCAACATCCTATATGAACCACTGATGTGTAGTAAAGATTCAAAGCTAAAATAAGCCTGTCCATCATAGATTTATTAAGTACTAGTAAACATGTAGTGAACTCCATTCTGGGGCAGTTTTAGCTCAGTGGGTAGAGCGGGTCGTCCTTTAAAGGGCAGGTCTATTATTTTTGATTTTTTTTTTAATTTTGATATCATTCTGTAGCTTCACATTGGTGTTCCTTATGTATTCAAATCCCAATATAAAAATTTTGGCCAAAGTACATACTGCATGTTTTGGCGTCAAAATATGTAGGACTGAGAGCTAGCGTTTAAAATGGGTAACAGTAGTCAAAATTCAAAAAATTGGAGCTGCGGTCTGTCTGTTCCTCCGGTATAAATGATACCAGTTAGTGCAAATTTTTGCTGTTTGAGGGTTACCTTCTGGACACGACCGCATTAGCCTCTGGCCAGTAGTAGTTGGAATCACTTCACCGGCTGGGTGTCTCAAATACTCGCTGCCTTGATAACCAGCTGCGCACGGAGATGTGCCGAGGCTTTTCAGGTCGGGTAGAATGTAATGTTAATGTTATCTCTGTTGATCCAGTTCGTTTGCTTGCTTCCATGGCTGCAGAAGGCTGTGTTTGTATGCCAATTTGTTTTGTATGGCAACGGGATGTCGAAATGGGCAGTGGACGGGATCACAGGGGCCAAAACAAAACCAGACGTTTGTACCAAATTTCAAGAAATTAGCTCAAGGCGTTCCTGAGATATCACGAGAATGGGATGGACATAAGGTCACAGTGACCTTGACCCTTGACCACCAAAATCTAATTAGTTCATCCTTGAGCCCAGGTGGATGTTTGTGCCAAATTTGAAGAAATTCCCTCCAGGCGTTCCTGAGATATGGCGTTCACAAGAATGAACCAGACGGACGGACAACCCGAAAACATAATACCTCCGGCCACGGCTGTTGCTAGCGTGGAGGCATAACAAATTTGCTAAGCAATTCTCAATTACAGTAGTTAGTCTTTTCTCAAAAAATTATTCGTGAAGAAATCTGCCAGTCTAGTTAGATTATTTCCAACGTTTTTTTCTATAGAAATCCACTCTATAAATAAATGGGGGACTTTTGATGGAAGACAGAATAAAGGAGCTTATTGCTCTCAAATCATGTAAATAATGGCACTTTTTTAGACAATTAATGAAACCAGTTCTATTAAAACAGGATGAAATTTCCCCCACTGCAGTGACTGCTTTTTAGTTTTTTCACTTTTTAAGAAACTTAACTTTTACATCTCAATAGGACAAGAAGAAGATAGAAGACAGATAATTGCAATTGTGTGGATTATGTTAAATCTAAATCTACAAAGTAACTGTCAGGTGAATGTAGTAGTAGGAGTATAAAGTACAATGTTATATTACCCTCTGACATGCAGGGGAGCAGAAGTAATCTAACATCTAACTATGCAGTGAAATGTTTGGCATTCAGAGTGACACCTTAAGTACTTTTTGATGAATGTTTATTTGTTGAGGAACAGCACATAAGTGCAATAACTCTAACAAAGCTATTTGTACAAATAACACAATCAATAGTAATTTTGTGTTATGATGAAGCCGAAATAAATGGCTCGTTACAAATAAGCCTCACGAGAGGCTGTTTGAAACTCTCTCTCTCACCTTGTCGTATGGGCTGGCGCTTGTTAAAGGCCAACGGGGCGATGAGGAAGCGCAACTCAGCCACTGGGCTCCAGTGGTGCAGGATGCGGATGCTCCACACGCCGGGCCGCAGAGGCTGGTTGAGCGGCGGGCGGTAGTGGGTGTACTCGGCGCTGGCGTCGATCAGGATGTCGTAGGTGGCCGCGATGACGTTGGTGGGGTCAATCCACACGACCGTGACGGTGACGTTGGGACCCTTGCTCCACTTCTGCATGCCCACCGTCTCGTCCATCGGGCCCATCATGCCGCCGAAGTTTCTGAACATGCGCTCTTTGGCGTCCCACTCAGTGCCGATCTGACGGCGGGAGAGAGGAGAATGAGGAAATGAAAGGGGAAGAGAAAAAGGAAGACAAGAGTGAGTGACAGAATGAGGTAAGGAGAAAGACAAGGAGAGGAGCGACAGCAAAAAGCTCAAGAGATGAGGGGATATACATTCACTCCCCAGTAGTGCACAGTGAACATAAATAAGTAACATACTCTGTGCATGCACCACCATTTGACTATTAAGATAACCAATATCTGCGCTGAATTATCATGGGAAATAATCTCCAGCATGCATTTTTCATCAAACAGCAGCACACTCCGCTAGCCCAACCCTCCACACAGCCGTTATATAACGTTAGAATATGCAGAAGCTGACAAGCCTGATTGTTTCTTCCTGCACGTTTCAGTCTATTTGTCCACAGTCGCTGGTACTGTATGCCTGAGTATATCGTTGACAAGGAACATGAGAGGCAGGCTGAGGAAGGCGCATGACTAGACCCCGACCACATCCCCTTGGGGGGGTGAAGATCAAAAGCATGCCTGTTTGCTCTCTGAACACATTTCAGAGATAGAAAGAGAGGAGGAAGGCAATGAACAGCAGGATCCAGTGTGAGCAGTGTTTGTCCTCAACACAGTGGAGAAGATAACAACCTGACATCAGTTAAAAGGAAACAAACAAACAGAGGAAGACAATAGGGGTGGGGAAATAATCGATATACATATGTATAGCAATTATTTTTTTTATGATTTTGAAATCGATTTTTTAATGCCAGAATTGATATGTTTGCTTCACTTGAATTGATGCGAAGGAAGAAGGACGTTACCGCTTTTATTGTTGTAGTCTGAGTAACGTGACGTCATATCCGTTCCGTATCCGTCAACCAAAACAAACCGCAGTGAGCCAAAACGAGAAAGTAGAAAAAGGCAGAGGGTCCACGTGGATGCTACCTGAACCCTCACATTTTAAATCCAACGTGGTAAACACTACACACACAGTAAAGTATGGAAACACTTTGAGTTTCACACATTGCCAGGAAAAGCAGAGCTAGACATCATGGCTAAAGCTGCATGCTAACTCTGTCATGGACAGGTAATGTTATCGTAAGCTTCAACTGTAGCGCTCATATAGTGCCATTTATGTTAAATGCATTTAAACGACCCCGATGGTGCTGACATGGATGTATAAAGACAACAGAGCTGACGAAGAGCTAGCGATGGACTTGAAGAGTCCATTTTCTTTCAAAATAAGGTGTTTACAAAGGGAACTGTATATACAAAAGATATATATGGAAATAAGATTGATTGGATTATATTCACCAGAAGTATAAAACATTACATGTCCCTTATAAATAAAATAAAAAAATACCACTAAGTTGTGAGGGAAATGTCTTTATTCTTTGATTTTTGAATTGCTGGAAAAAAATGAATAAATAATGCCTGACAATGACTGATATATCTGACTTCGGGACATCTCTGACTACATTAGGTACTGAAAATCAAACATTTTTACTGTATTAATTTAGATATTTTCCAAAGTAAGTGTATGATTCAACTTGTTCCCATGGTCTAGTGATAAAAAGTTAACAAAAAGCACAATAAGTCTAATAACAAATCGCAATACTTAAAAATCGCAATATCCAATCAGCACCCAAGTATCGGGATAGTGATAGGTGAATCGTCCCAGCCCTAGAAGACAACATACATACTGACATCATATGCAGTCTTTTGACAGAAAAAAGGGGGTCTCGGGTGCCAACTTCCATAAAACTAAGGTTTTAGTGCGTCAACAAAGACAGAGAATCCTTCATTCTCTGTGACAACTTTGAGATAAATAAACTGAATATAAAAATGTAACAGATAATACTAAAGTCAAATATATCTCTGGTGAATTATGAGACATACAGTGCCTCTGGCTGCAGAACACTGAAATAGCTGCCAGCCTGCTGCCGCACACTGGAGGACTGCCAGTGGAACATTGAGCCAATTTAAGACTATTACATCCCGTAAGCTTACATAATTAACATTTAGCATACACACACACACACGTTTGTTTGTTTAATTGAACTGAGTTTTATAGGTCATGTCTTTTGAACTTTGACAATAGAAGACTTGATTCGGTCACTCTACAAAGATTGAGAGAGAACAAAAGGACGGAAGAACAAATGACAAGAGCAGCATGAAAACATGAGTCCAGCTAATTGCTGTTAATGTCTTCACTGCGGTCAGATCTGTAACTGAAGAGGCGCGATCCGTGTGTGTTGGATTGCAGAGATCGCAAAACGGTGCGGTATGCAAAATGAGACACGTGGAGTGATCGAGATTGATGGGGGAGATGGGGTGATGGAGGGGGAGGCCACACACACACACACACAATCACACACTCACACACAGAGAGTGAAAGATGTCTGGGGTGTTGGCAGAAATGTGAGAGGGATAGCAGCCTTAGGAAGCGCTCATCCTTACAATGGTAGCTGATTAACACAGCCTCACCCCGCTGGACGATCAATGACTGACTGGAACTGACTCTGTATTACATCCTTGGAGAATCGAGATTGCAATGTACAGTATAAATAGACATTACATGCATAAATTAGAGAGTGTGTGTGTGTGTTTGTGTGTGTGTGTGTGTGTGTGTGTGTGCGTGTGTGTGTGTGTGTCTTGGCCATCCATAAAAGACACCTCGCTTTTATCTCAATTATTGGACTGACCTGTGCCATTTCTGCACCTTGGACCTTGGCTGTTTTCTCTTTAAATTACTAATCAACTCTCTTGTCTGGCACCTCTATAGCTCATTATTTTATTCAAGGCCGACTCGCTGGCACGCACACTACATCCCCGATTGATTGGCAGCACTCTCGTTCTGAGCGCCAGAAAGAAATGAAGGGAGTATTGATGGAGGAATCTCACTGTAATCCACTGGGAGAGAGCCTGCAGGAGGCCGACTAGAGTTAGAGTTGTGAGAGGGAGATTCTGACAATATTCACATGCTGTGGGGTAGGAAGGGACCCCCCGAGACTTGCATCTGGTTCTCGGCCATAGTTTATTCGGCGGCGGGTAACAAACATCAACTAAGTGCAACGTAAATTATGCACAACTGGTGCCAAGTTCCACTTTTTTCGAGCAGTTTCAGGCCAGACGAGTGGCTTCTTTCCACTCCCTGCACCAACACACGTATATACTGTACATTAACATTAAGCTCAATCCCTACCCTGGTTGCCACAGAAATACCGGGCAGAAGAAGACACTTCCTACTAAACAAATTCTAAAATACATATTGTATTGACCTATTGTATTTCTATGCAGAAAGCTTGAGGTCTTTATGCCCACGCAAAAGTGCGGCATTGTTTCCACATCAGCTAAAAGTTTGCAGAAACTACATTCTCAAGGAATGTCTACAGGTATAATAGACGAAGCCACCGCCAGTAGCAAGAAATGCTTTCGGCCAGTATGGCAGTGGGTCAACATGGGATTAACTTGTGGCCCATTTCAGTTTACAATGACCTCCACACTCAACCTGTCACCTTGCTGCTTCTAAGCTTTGGCTTAAGACCAATACCCAATCAAGCCTCATGACCGCTCACCAAGTAGGAGGCTTATGACCTTCTTTCGCTCGTAGCGGTACTTAGGAGAACACACTTTTGTGGAAGTAATGCTGATCTGACAACCTCATTGCGACCTCTACCCCGGGTTTTTTTCAGCTACTCCCGTCTCTCTACTGGCCTGTTTACTCCCACTGTTTACTCACTTGAACCAAATACTCATATCTTCCATTCATAAGCAGCAATTACTGACTGTTAATTTCAGCAGATTCAACCTGCATCTATCCTCTGCTGTTGACCTGGCAAACAGGAGGAGAAACTCATATCTGATAATGACTATATGCATTTAACTTTTCTACACATACACCTCATCAATCCTGTCGACAGCCCGGTCGCACGTAAAAGCGTGAATGCCACGATAATGCATATGCATCCGCGCATAAATGCTACGGTAAGAGTTAGTGACGCAGTATAAAAAGCAAGAAAGACCACTCGTGGTGGGTGGGTGTGGAGGTGGATGGGCCCAACAAACACCAGACATTTAAACAGGAGACCCGTGTTCGAGATCGTTGTTGACTGGTGTTTTGTGTTGTAAGTAACGTTAGTGTCGTTTGTCACATGACGATCGTCGTGTGTTTTTTATTGACGTTTGTACTGTAACATGTTTTCTGTAGTTGGGTTACGTTGTTCCCGCGCGTATTTGACCTAGTTTACGTACTTATTTTAAGCCCAACCATGATGTTTTCCCTTACCTGAACTAAGTGGTTTTGTCTAAACCTAACTGCGGACCTTTGCGTGGCATACAAATGACACGTGAAAAGGCTAAATTGCATACTCATGACACACGGAATATTCCTTTAATGTCGTGGTATTTACGGCTTCCTGTGAGACCGGGTTGCTGTCGACTACCTATATTACTCGTGTCATCCTCCTTCATCCTAAATTCCCTCCCCGATTTAATGGAAAACATAAAACGCTCCCATCTCATAATTCACCTCTATTCCATTTCTTCCATCTGACCCGGCAACCCTGCAGACCTTTTCACCTTCCTGCCGGCTTGCCGGCGCCCACACCTCCATTAAATAAGACAGGTCAATTTAATCGGGCAGCAGCATGGACAGTCCCAGTCTACATCTGGCCCTGCTCAAAACCATAGGGCACCAACACCCCTCGAGGCCCTATTCACAGCCTTATTAGTGGCACTTTTTGTGAGGGTAATCAAACACAGGTGCTCGCCAGCAGCTTCAGAGGACTCCCCTGGGACACGTTTACACTACTGAGGGACTATGGGTAAGACGGCCGGACGCTAGCTAATAAAGATACAGAGCGATGAGGGATGAGGGAGGAAGGGCGGGGAACAGAGAGTGCAAGACAGAGAACAGGACATTTTCTGTGATGCATCAAAACCGACTTAAAATGAGTCGTTTGACATTTTGGGAAATGTGCTTATTCGCTTTCTTGCAGAGATAGATGAGAAGGTCGATAGCACTTTCATGTCTGTACGATAGATATGAGGCTACAGCCGAGCTGACTGGAAACGGGGGGGAAACAGCTAGCCTGGCCGAGACTTTGAAATTATATTGCGAACAGCAACTTCCTTCTTGCAGATGAGGCAGGAAGCAGTCGCATTTAATTCAATTTCCAGGAAAAAAACAACTTCTCCTCAAACTGTCTGTGCCCTAAATCAACCACTCTTTTAGACTTAGAAGAAGACATTTGTGTGTCAGGCACATCATGTTTACAGCATGGTGATAAAATTGTAGATTGAGGCTCTACTTGATAAATATCATGTGAAATAAAAATCCAATTTTTAGGCTCTGATTTTGGAGATTTGTTAGTAAATTAAATGATTACTCTTGAGGCGAGACACTCCAGGCAAAAAGCGTTTTTTTGTGCACTGTTCAATTTTGAGATTTGGGGTTATTTTGCTTCCATAACACGTCTTCTTTCAGACTAGTGGAAAGAAAACATCCAAAATCCACATTTCTGTGTTTATTTTAATTCACTTTGTCTATTTGTGTGTGTAGATTTCTCCTAAATTCACAAAACGTTAGCGTTAGATAATGCCTCATTTGCATATTGACAAATTTTAAGAAAAATTGTAATACAAAAAATAATTGTCTTAATGTAAATAATTGACTGAGGAAGTTTCATGGTGATATCTATTAATTCATGTTTTTTACCCTATTCACCTGTAGTGTCTTCAAAATGTATGTAATTTTATCTTTTATCTTTTAAGGCTGCTTTCTCTCATACTCTGAGCCAGATATCTCCACTTGCTGAAGGTTTTTACAGAGGGGTTTGTTCATATATCATTCATAGCCTGATTATACAACATTTTATTCCTAAAAACATGGCGAAAATTGTTTTTTTTTATGGCTGCTGACAGTATTTTCTGATTTATGGAGTGTAACAAAGAGATATCCAGTATTTCTGCTGTAAAAAGCTTTGACTCTAACATGTCAACAAAATAAAACAAAAATCTTGAACCTGGCTTTAGCCAATGTTCAGAATTCTGTTCTGGAAATGTTTGCAAATAGGCACATATTTGATAAAATAATGCCTCATTTGCATATTTAAACATAAGATTTTCAGGAACACCTTGCAGTATCCTTCTTCTTTTTGAAGCTCAATATTACATTTTTGAGACTATGTCAGACAAATGTTGATCCCAGTGGGCCAGTGGGTCTGAGAAGTGAAGCCAATGCAGAAGTGCCTTTAACTTGCATTCTTTCTAACAGCCAGCAGGGGGCGACTCCTCTGGTTGCAAAAAGATGTATCTGTCTGATTGTATAGAAGTCTATGAGAAAATGACCCTACTTCTCACTTGATTTGTTAGCTCAGTAAACATTGTAAACATGAGTTTATGGTCTCAATCACTGGTTTCAAGTGTTCATCTGATGTTCATTTAGTAAATTATGGTCCCATTTAGAGTCAAATAGACCATAAAGCAGGGGATGCTTTAGGGCGGGGCTGTCTTGTGATTGACAGGTCGCTACCATGGCGTTGTCCGGTTTGGGTGTTGTCCATGTTTTCGTCTTACAACTTAAACCCTTTCACAGTGTGTTTTCAGTTCATGAAAGTAAATTATAACCTTTTTGGTCACTAAAAATGTCTTATTCGGCGTTCGGTTGTACTTAGTTCCACCCTCTCATGTCGCTTCTGGTTGCAAAAACCAAGATGGCGAAGGCCAAAATGCCGTTTACAGTCTATGGTTCCACTCTTTCATAATTTTCAAGGCCATAGGTTGTTGTATTGGGTTACATTACATCACAATGTGTTCCTGTTATTTTGTCACCCCCTGTCCTCCTCTACCACAATATGCATGTGTATATACACTGCGGTAGAACAAGGACTAAACCATCAGTCAAAGTCATTCTACTGTAAAAGATTTGTCCAACAAAGAGTAATATACCTCTCAATGTCAAGTCTGACTTGAGGTGAAATACTAATTTTAACTGTGTGGGCTGTAAGTGGTCCTACACTAAATCATGCTGTAAAAAGGCCTATAAAGGCAGCTGGGAGGCGGCAGTAGAGGAGTGAAAAGAAAGACATATCTGTCTTCCTTTATATCTAAAGGAGGACAGGGAACACATTGTTAAGCCAACCATATGGTTTATCTAGCAAACTCCGGCATATAGCTTTAGTATAATGGGTCATATCTGCTAAGTTGACAAAAAGCGCTGAGTTACTGCTGCTACGCTGTGCTGTCTTATTCAAGCTCTTTCTGCTCGCATTTTGAATGACAGATGGACAAACTGACTGACTGACAGCCACTGCACGGTGCCAGACAGTGAATGCTTTCTCAGGCTGAGCAACCAGATAAAAGCCACAGCCCACATCGCTTCTCTGTCACTCACGGTTTCACGGGCGAGACATGTATACGGGGCTTAGTGAGACAGGACCCCCGCATGGCGAGGTGCGTCCTGAGGCCTGTACTACGAAGCCAGTTCAACGCTATCTGGCTTATCTAACCCTAACTCCTGCTAAGCGGTCCTACGACGGTGGTTATCAACTCAGTAAATCAACCCAGGGTTTCTCAATCTGGCTCTGAGCACGTTCACATAAAAGGGGCGGGGTTTGCAGCATCTGACCAATGAGAAACATGGACAAGTCTACTGTCAGCAGAGCGGCACATTTTACAAACCAAGAGCAAATTATAATATTAGACAAATACGAAGAAGGTAAACACATAATCCAGACTAAAAGTAACACAGTTGAAGCTGCCAAATGCAGGAAGGAGAGCTGGCAAAAGAAAAAAATTGCAGATGCGTGAATGCGTAACTTCACAAAACTTATTAATTTTAACGGAATACTCAAAAGTCAGATCTAGTCGTCTAGATGGGGCAGTGACATTATAAAAAGATTTCAGAATAAAACGGATGAATAGACACACTTTATTATGCCCTTTGATAATGTTGTGGCGTGTATGCCTATTTCAGCCTTCTTTCAGCTGCATACCCATCTCCGGCGGTGTGAAACGGACTTTGGAGCAAATAAAAAAATAAATAGAAAAACATACTTACAAGAGGTAAGCACCCACAGCCTACAGCCAGCTGTCCTTCCTGCATTTATCAGTTTAAACTGTGTTGTTTTTAGCCTGGATTATGACTGTAACTTCTTCGTTTGTTACCACAATTACCTTGTGCCTTTTCTACTTTTTCTTTTCAAAAAGCTGACTCGTGTAAATTGCTCAGAATTCCAATGTACTTAGGTGCAAATGGCAAATAAAACTCTTGAATCTTGAATATTATCATGAGATCAATGCACCGAGCTCTGATTGGTCAGTAGGCGGTGCTTTTACACGAGGTGATCTGTTATCTGGAACATAACCTGCTCCGGAGCAGGTTAGGTGTTCAGCATAAGTTACCATGGCGATCTACCCCGGTAAGAAGTGAACCACTGTCGTAAGACTGAAAACCCAGAGTTCACCCTGAAGTTACCTCGCTAACCCCAAATCCTGCCTCGTAGTACAGGCCTCAGGTGTACGAGCGTGATTCACCGGCACAAACACAGCAAACAAATTCATTCACAAGTTTGTTGGCATTTCTGCCTCCTACAAAGCCGTGTGTGATAAACCAGAGAAAAAGGTCAATTTACATTCACTCAGTTAATTTTGTCCCTTTTTAAAAAGACAACTCTGTGGCTGTCACATCACAGCCGAGCTGCTGTATCCTAAACAGGCGTCGTGGTAAACAGAAACACAGATTAACATAACAAGACAATCAAGGGAAGCATTCCAGTGTGAAGGTGAGAAGACGTTCTATTAGGAAACAACAAATAAGCAGCACATGAAGCGCTCATCCCTATAAACTTGGATGAATTCAATCAATTTACATTTTACAAGGCCATTACAGGCACCGGTTTAATTGTGTGGGGATGCGCCGCTATGAGCCTTGGCAAGGTCGCCATAGCAATGAATATAAGGCCACCATGGCAATGAGCTGTATGTCTCACCTCTAATTATATGCTGAAGAGCTGTGTGTGTGCTTCCTATGCGGTGCTTAGGGTTTTAATGGAACTCATTTCCTGACATTGGCAATGACCGACTGATTGTTTCGCGGCTCGTGCCAAACAAATGACTTCAATGCAAATTAAAAAAATAAACGCCACGCCACGCAGGCCAATATAATGACTCACCTCTGCGAACTGCAACCTGCTGAATGTGCTGCTGGGAGGAGCGGTCAGCTTGAAGTTCTTCTTGGGTGCCACCCAGGTCTCCATGGTCTCCAGCTTGCTCGTTGCCAGATTGGTGGCGTGGTGCTTGACCAGGTAGCCCTGGAACTGCTCCGACTGGAAGTAGAGATGCACCGACACCGGGTGGCCCATGGGGAAGTACCTGGCAGAGCAGCGAGAGAGAGCGAGGATCCATTAGCAAACCTGATACCCGCTGACCTATCCGCTGTGCCGCTTCGCAGGGCCAGCGGTGTAAGAGGAGGAGAGTATCTTGATTCATCTGGATAACGTCTGGAAGGAACCTTGGACATGCTAATGTGGCCGGATGCTAATGTATCTTCACAGTGAAGATTAGTGGGGAGTCAATGTGCTCTGTGAGTGTGTGACATGGTGGACATTAATTCAATGACCTTTAACAGGAAACCAATTGGTCAAAGACATGTACAGTGCACTGATATTTCCCATTAAGCTTTGCTTGTTGGTTGCTATGCCCACGCTTAGAGAGTTTTATGCTTGTACATAAATGCTGCAGTAGATCGAAGATAAGCAGTGGTGGAAGAAGTATTCAGATCTTTTGCTTGAGTAAAACTAGCAATACCACAGTGTAAAAGTACTCTGTTAGAAGTAAAAGTCCTGCATTTAAAACTGTACCCAAGTAGCGCCAAAGTAAAAGTACCGAATTTCCAATTTCAGAAAAACAAAATATCACTGGATTATAATTAGTGATACATTAATGTATCACTAATAGTATCATTAACATTGCAGCTGCTAAAGGTGGGGCTAATAGAGTGCTACAGGAGTGAATCCTAAAACCCGGAACTGAGTTAGCATTTTAGCACTTCCAGTTCCCTCGTCTGGAAGTCAATGGGTTTTCCTTCCATCCATCCATTCATCCAGCCAGCCAGCCATTATCTGTAACCGCTTATCCTATTCATGGTCCAGGGGGGCTGGAGCTGATCCCAGCTGACATCAGGCGAAAGCGGAGTTAACACAAGCTGAAGAGATTTAAACGTTTTGTTCTACAACATAAAATACATCAGTAAATATCTTACTCCTGAATTTTGAAGCCATTATGTATCTAAAAAAAGTGGCTAAATGAGACTACTAAATGTCATCCCGCCGACTCGTCCGCCTTTACGGCCTTGTTGTGTTTACTCACGTTCATGTGACTGTGGTGTAGTTTGTTTATAGCCTAAAGTTAGCTTTTTACTTCTGGTGATTGCATTTAAACTTCAAAAATCATAAAATCAAAATCATAGAAGTGGTGTTCTTTTGTGAAGATTATCTTGCTGAACAAAACGTGTAAGTATCATAAACGTGTGTTTGCCACAGAGCTTATTTTCTGCAATAATCCAAAAGCCAATGGAAAAATCCCATTGGCTTTTTTTGTCGAGGGAATCAGGGTGATGCTAACTTCCTGATTGGCCTACAAAAATACGTCATCCCTGGAGCACTCATTTCAATTACTTTAAATACTGCCAGGTAGGTTAATCCATATTAATACATCATCATTTATTTGTTGATTTATATTTTGTATTAATAATCTGAATCTTTAAAGTAACTAGTAACTGATGTCAAATAAATGTAGTGGAGTAGAACTATTAGCAGAAAATGGAAATACTCAATTACAAGTACCTCAAAATTGTACTTAAGCACAGTACTTGAGTAACTGTACTTCCACCACTGAAGATAAGTAATGAGCTAGTGAAAAGTTAATTAAAGCCCAAGTACCTCAAAGTAAGTAAATGACAAACTTCTTCTATGCTAATAATTGCTTTACTGTGTGCTGGTTGCTTCGTCATGTGCTCTGGCTCTGAAGTGGAGATGATGGTTAAAGAAGACATCTGACGGTCGAGACCACAGTGCTCTGCTAAGCTAGAGAAAATTACAGAATAGTCATGGGCGGTGTTGGCAGCGGACTCAGATTAGTCAGAGTTCTGAACACACACAGACAATCCGACTAAACACATTACAAGTTTTGCGGAAACAAAAAGTTGAACTGGGTCAGTCCAGTCAGCTGAAACCGAATGAAGGTCTTGCCCCTGTGATTAGTCTGTTGTTTGTTTGCATGTGGCTTCATACGTGGCAGAGGGTCGGCCCTCGGGGCAGCCAGCCCGAGTGACTTCTGGAAAAACGAAAAAGGGGCCAGGGTGGGCACTGCTGGGGAACACTCCACAGCTGCTCTCTGCACACGTCCTGACTCCTTCGCGCCCAGATTCCTCATCCTTCGTCTCCCTTGAATTCGTCTTTATTCTCCCTCTTTTGCACATGCACACACACACGGATTAACACACACACTGTTCCTCCCTGCTCCCCAGTGCCCATGGCCTCATCAGTATTCCACTAAAGGACCAGGAGTCAACCCGTCCCGGTAAATGCTACCCTGACAAGCAGAACAGCAAATATTTACACCCACAAGGAGAGCCGAGCAAACTCCCCTCCCCTCCTGCTCCCTTTCTCCCTTTATCCTCTTCTCTATTTCCCCATCTGTCTTTCCCTCGTCTTTGCTCCTCTCCTCTCCCCTCTTCTCCTTCTTTCATCCTGCTTTCTGTCCTCGTCCCTCAACTCTCATTCCCCCCCCCCCCTGCTCCGTCTTTCCCAAAAGAGACGTGGCTGCCAGTGTGAGAGGCAGCGGGAAGGGGTCGGGGCGTAGCCTGCACAGAAGCTCCATTCAGGCTTTTTACTCCGCAGTCGCTCCAATCGAGTCACAGCGGGCTGCTAAAAAGAGCCAAATCCCTCTCTGTGGCCTTTTCCTCTCCCTTGCTCCAGTCTCACACTGAGGCTGACCCGCCCATCTGTTGGTAACACATCTGAATTCTACATGCATGCAAAATATGTGGGGCCACACACACACACGCACGCTATATGTGGCCGTACTTGAGACCTCAGATCAGGGCTGTTTCATTTCCCGATTTTGTGCCTCCTCGCTCCTCTGGTTTGTGACCCAGAAATCGATCTCAGCGCTCCATCTTGAGAGACATCCCAATTCCTAAAATGCATCTTGAAGAGGGGTGTATCCTTTGCGGAAGTGTTTTTGGCACCCACGACGTAAAACAGGCACGACACAGAGTTGGAATAATCTCAAACCATGGCAGGACTCTACAAATGTAACTGCTCCTTTTCTTTTCATCAGGTGTAGTTATTTAATATGATCAAACTTTCTGCCCTTCACTGTTTGTGCAGCGTCTCAGTAGGCGCTGTTCTGACCACGTTCTTTAATGATATTTCACCTTGATATTACTTGTGTTTTTATCTTGAATGTAGGCTACACCCAATTCAAGTGCTATAGTCGTGACATGATGTTTACAAGTACAAACAGCTGCTGACAGCAAATTATTATATCAATAAGAACATTTGGTAACACGTCATTTTACAGGTCCGCAAATTTCATGGTAATTAGGTGATATTAGCAAGTAACCTATTAGAAATTCCTTTGGAATTACTGCCAAATTACCCCAATATTTACCTCAAAATGTATAAAAAATTACTTTATTATAAACATTATTTAATAATTATATTCCGTTATTTCCCAATAGCTGGTAATTTATTTCATTAATTTATTCATTTCCAGGAAAAGAATACAAAGATAGTTTATATGCTTTATTTCCATGCCTGCGGATAAATAGATGATAATTAGCAAATAACTTATTTAAAATTTCTTAAAAAAACTACCTGAATCATTACATTAGCTACCAGGTTTAATTTGTGTAGACAATTAGTCACACAATCGTGAGATTTGTGCCTGATCAGAAGTGTTTTTCTATTAGTTTTGGTTTTCCTCCTCCGATGAAGAGCAGCACACGGCCGCTTCTCAAGCCTGAGGGCCCTATTTCAATGATTATATGCCATTTTAGCATGTAATTATTAAATAATGTTTATAATAAAGTAATTTTTGATCAATTTTGAGGTAAATATTGGGGTAATATGGCAGTAATTCCAAAGAAATTTCAAATAGGTTTCTTGCTAATTATCACCTAATCACCATGAAATTTACGGACCTGTAAAATGAAGTGTTTCCGAACATTCTCTTACATTCTAATTTGCTGAATTTCATGATGTCATATAGACAGCAATGTGTTGTGTGTAGGATGATATATATCACTCACATAATGTCACTCTTTTTTTATATAGTATAGTACTTTGCATACAAACATCTGCAGTGCTTCACAATAAAATATATAAAGGATGTAATATGTGTGTGTTAAAAAAAAAATCCTGACATCCGTTCATTCTTGTCACATTATGCCACTTTGTGAATTGAATTAGTAATATTAAATAAATATAGCCTATAAGTTGTCATGAATACTGTTCTGCTCATCTGACCTGATCATAAAATACAGCGGTATAACAAAACAATGGACAGCTGCTGCAGCGGTGCCACATGCCATATTTAATTGACATCGCTTTAAAATGACGACTCCGAGGCAACATTGTCTCACTTGTTAAATACCTGTTGCCTCGACTCCTCTGTCCTCGCGAAAGGAACCGAGGATGTACAAACTGGGAAATGGAAAAGGCCTCTTGACTTGAATAAGACATGTGTTGTCGAAGTGAGGACTTTATCTGCTGTGACCTTGATCGGTTTTAATTACTTGACTTGATCGGTAAAGTTCCAGATCAATAAAACACAAATAAGGCCACGTCAGACACACGCTGTGTATTTAATTATTAGGCCTGTAAACCCGAGTGTGGCTGAATTAAAGAAAATCACGAGGCTCATTTTACCTTCTCCTGCGTGATCTTAACAATGCCTCACTGCAGCTGTGACTCATTGTAGCTCACATTAATGAGTTCCTGATGTTTGCTCAGAATCTAGTATCATACACCTATCTTGCAACACATTGAAGATTATTAGTAATACCTTTTTGTCTGTATATTATACCAAGCATTATGAGATATAGTGTATTATTAAAATTATTAAATTATTAAAATGGGTTCTATGAGTACCCACGAGAGAGACATGCCCACTTTATGATAATCACATGCAGTTTGGGGCAAGTCATAGTCAAGTCAGCACACTGACACACTGACAGCTGTTGTTGCCTGTTGGGCTGCAGTTTACCATGTTATGATTTGAACATATTCTTTTATGCTAAATGCAGTACCTGTGAGGGTTTCTGGACAATATTTCTCATTGTTTTGTGATGTTAATTGATTTCCAATAATAAATATACACATACATTTGCATAAAGCAAGCATATTAACTCACTCCCATGTTGATAAGAGTATTAAATACTTGACAAATCTCCCTTTAAGGTACATTTTGAACAGAAAAAAATGTGTGATTAATTTGCGATTAATGTGATTAACTATGGACAATCATGCGATCATCACGATTAAATATTTTAATTGATTGACAGCCCCACTTGCAACACATTGAAATTTTTTAGTAATGCCTTTTTGTCTGTATATTACGCCAAGAATTATGAGAAAGAGTGTAATATTCATGGCTTCCACCCAGTTATGCTGCAGTGATTAATTTATGAAAGAACATGTCACAGACCAAGCACGGCTGTCTGACACTGTGTGTTCAATTATGACATCCTATTAAGCCTTGGAAAATGTGGACTACAATATTATATGACAGCATATGTGACACATAATATAGAAATGTTGGGTTAGCCCCAGTTTGTGCCTCTCATGTATTACCATTACATTCAAGTCACAGAGCATCTGACTTTCCGAAAAAATAAACACCTGGCGATGTTTGAAAAAACCCACAAGGTCGTTTAACTAGACTTCCTGTTGCTCTGACAGTATTTCCAGAATTCTCAAAGTTTTTTAATCTGTACCTCAAGTTACGACTGTATTTCTTTCCGGAGATGATATACTGTATGTCCTTGCTCTTTTTTGTCAAACGCAGTCAAAATATAAATGCATTATTGTGCATTGTAATATAAAATATCGTAAAAGGAGCGTTCATATTTACCAAAATAACTGATGATAATAATTTTGTTTCACATCTGCAATTTAAGCAGCGGTGCAAATTCAGGAACGGGTTAAAAATCTTTGATATTGTGCAGCAGACGTAATATATTTTTTTTACTCCAGATAGTTACAGGGTACTATAAAAAACATTTATATAGTCCTGCTGTGCTATTGGTCATTTCAGAAAGGTGAGCACATACCACCTAAATCATTAGTTTTATTATGAAACCAGCATCTCATCTGTGTTCAATTAGCTCCGTCCCAAATAACATGGAATGAAAGAATGTGGACTCAGCTATGTACAAACACCATTAAAACCGCTTTGCAAGCATTCAGACACCTCACAGACTCCATCCTGAGGACTTGAGATTTAAAGGGGAACTACGCCCATTTTCAAACTGCTTACATGTTATTCCTATGATCTAAGACAGTCCAAAAAATATGAGTAAACATGAACAGTTCTCTCCCAAATCCAAAAACTAGAGTGCTAAATCTCAAACTTGTGATGTCATAGGGTATAAAGTGTGGAGCTGCTCCATAGACAATGAATGGGGAGAGATGCTATAAATGACACAAAGAGCATGATCTGAGTATTTGGGAACATTTTCTGTTTCACAACTGACAACACTACAAGAGAATAAAGTTAATTTTGGGTATAAAAAAGAAAACAAACATTCTGTGGGTCCACAAATTCAGTCTCCCATTCATTATTTATGGAGCAGCTCCAGACTCTATGCCATGTGACAATGGTTCCCAATTTAAATGGTTCCCGTAAAGCCCCCCTACTTAAGTCTAGGAAACATGTTTTTTTAATTAAATCATCTTTCTTTAATGAACAGAACTCATTAGTTTCATCAACATAAGTAAAGTGATGACGTCTTGACGGATTCAACAAGCAAATACAAATACATAATTTTTTTTTTTGTAACAACTTAATTAATTTACTATGTTAGAGTTAGAGCCAAAATACAATTTTTGTTATTGTGGTTAAATAAATATAATTCATGGTGTTGTTAGATTGCTGCTAGAACGCCCAGTTAACACTGGTACGTAAAGCAGGAGAGCAAATCGTTTTTTGACCGCAGTGAAAATGCTGTTTTTGAAAGGCTAAACTAACTAAATATTTCGTTAGCAAAAATATATATCTTTTTAAATAGTTTTATATACAGACTTTTATATAAATTATCCAGTAAGTGTGATATTACGATTTTAGTTACACATGAGCAAATCTAAATTTGACATCCTCAGAACAGGCAAATCCTGGCGCACCCCCCTGTGATCTTTGGCACTCCCCTATTTTCACAACTATTGATTGAACTTTCCTTGGCCTTGGAAATAACACATTGGAATTCTTAATTTAGGTGACGTTCCCCTTTAACCCAAAAGGTTTAATACAACTCACACATAAGGTGCGACATGTGCATGCATGTGTTTAATATAGACTGACGTATATATACACGGACACACTAACTGGATCACTCCTGGGTTGACACGCCCATATACACCTAATAACACTCACATACATAAGATGACACTTTACATACACATACACGTCAACAGCATCACTCTTGAGTTGCTTGCATAAACACTCACATATATACAAAACTACACACACACACACACACACGCAGACCATTTACATGAGTTCTCTCTATTTCCTGCCTTTTGACCTTTGGCCTTTCAGCTTTCTAAAAGTGCTTTTACGTGTAAATATTAAAGACTGAGGTTTGCTTGTTTGTGCTTTTTCTCACAGGCCCATTTCCTGGCAATGACAGAGGTTTGGAGACCACCACCCCCACCCCCCCACCCTCTCTGTTATACATTCAAAGACACACATGCATCTATGTGACCATCTTTTCCCCAGTCTGCTCTCTTTTTAACAGATGTATGAGTAGAAACAGCTGTAGCCGATGGATGGTTTTGAGGTCTGACAGATGGAAACATGCTTCCTTTCTCTGCTCGGCTTTACCCGCAGGACTTTACAGAACACCCACAATGAAGCGGCGTGTGGGGGCGTGGGGGTAGCATTGGACGCCCTGCTGCACTGGAGTCCTGCTTACAACGACCAAACCATCACAATAAGCAAACCATCTCAGCTGACACGAGGCGATCACTTTCGCATCTCCTTATACAACAGCAAGTGACGCTGCACTCGAAAACGCTATCAGCCAGTTCACCTGAGGAGTTTTGAAACTTTCCTGGGTAGAACAATATGAATTGGCAGCTTGGATGACAACCAAAAGAAACTACAGCGGATTCAATCACAGTGTGTCTCCATATATTGTCAAAGCAACTGCTTTCTATCATGCTGTGTTCCGTACATTCCCCGTTATCCTGTTTCATGTGGGGAAAAGTCATCTTAATGTTTATTGATGCCATTAAGAGGAACATAAAGGTGTCATCTTAACATCTGCTGCTATTGTAGGTGTCGCGTTTGTTGTTTTATCTTTTGTTTTCGAGGTGAGATGCTTTTTATGAGACACGCGGGGCTTTCTGTCACACGTACACAAATTAGCAATTTACACCTTTGTTGCGAATCAGCATATTTCATTTGTCACTGTTTTTTAATCACTTTGGGTTTCATCGCTGTGCAAGTAAACTAAAGGGAAGCTAACCTAAAATGCACCGACACCAGATGCTACTGAAAACATATGCTGTTCGAAACCCTTACTGAAGTACATGAAGCCTAAATGTTCCATTTGGCCATTAAATATGAAAACAGAGTGTGGTTTCCCGTTTAACCACATACAGTATGTTAACAGCACTGGAATTTGTACATTTCCACTAATAATAAACTGGCCTGAAGGGACAGCTTTCAATGCTCTGACCCATATAGCCTCATTATCTCTGGGATAAACTGACGGAGGGTCATATCGTGTTACAAAATGAATAGCATTACGCAGAGTTCCCAGCTGCCTGATTGGAACTATTCATTGTCATCCTGTTTTCCACGACATATGATGCCAGGCAGAGACGACGCATCAATACAAAAGGTTTTTTCTGTTGTGGTTTCTTGTGCTAACATGGGCGTGGCAGGCTTTTGAGAGCGAAAACAAACCGAAGTGCACCTGTGAATGTCAGCGCAGGTGTGTCGTGATGAGCGAGTATTTGCATAATGTGTTTACGAGACCAACCTGCAGCTGTGATCCTGTGGGTTTCCCTGCAGCGAGGCGGCAGCTCTGGCCAGGCCCAGCCGCGTGAAGGAGTGGAAGTACGTGAGCTGCGTGTCCGACAGACTGGACACGCCGTCTGGCTCGTCGTACACGCTCTCCCAGTACGAGTTTAGGCCCGGCGTTCCCTGGGGAAGCGGTCCAAACAGGTAGGCATCCAGCTGGTTCACTATCTCCTGGTTCACGCTGGCTTCAAACTTCCTGGCAAAGAAGGTGGGCCGCACCGTTTGCTGCAGAGGGAGAGGGAAGGAGGGAGTGAGGGAGTGAGGGAGGGAGGGAGGGGAGCATAACAGCAAAGCAGGGAGGGAAGAGATAAAGAGCAGAAAAAAGAGGAGATTAGGAAATGGTGGTGTGCCAGGATGGCAGGGGAACAAATATGTGTTAGATGTGTGTGGAAGTGACGTGTGGAAAGAGAGAAGAAAGAGAAGGTAGAGTGAAGGTGGTAGAAGGTAGCAGATAAAAAGGAGGTAAATCTTTTCTGTATAGATATGTGAATGAATTATTACATACTGTATGTTAAATAAAAATGACTCTCTCCTCGGTCTCTCTTTGTCATCGTTTTGCAGAACAAAACGCTCTATAGACCTTTTCATTGCCATTCTGTTGCTATGGCAACAGCTTTGGTCCAAGTTTACTTCCTGCCAGCTACTGCATTAACAAACATTGCAACAGGAAATACAAAAGGGGCCCATTTAGAATGTTTATGTTCTCCATAGGGCTTTTAATCCATTACAATATTTAATCGTGATTAATTGCATGATTGTCCATAGTCCTTACATTTTTTATCTGTTCGAAATGTACCTTAAAGGGAAATTTATCAAGTATTTAATACTCTTATCAACATGGGAGTGGACAAATATGCTGCTTTATGCAAATGTATGTATTTATTTATAATTGGAAATCAATTAGCAACTCAAAGAAAAACGACAAATATTGTCTAGAAACCCTCACAGGTACTGCATTTAGCATAAAACAATATGCTCAAATCATAACATGGCAAACTGCAGCCCAACAGGCAACAACAGCTGTCAGTGTGTCAGTGTGCTGACTTGGACTATGACTTGCCCCAAACTGCATGTGATTATCATAAAGTGGGCATGTCTGTAAAGGGGAGACTCGTGGGTACCCATAGAACCCATTTACATTCACATATCTTGAGGTCAGAGGTCAAGGGACCCCTTTGAAAATGGCTATTCCAGTTTTTCCTCGCCAAAATGTAGTGTAAGTTTGGAGCGTTATTTAGCCTGCTTTGCTAAAAGCTAGTATGATACTGTATGGTTGGTACCAATGGATTCCTTAGGTTCTCTAGTTTCATATGATGCCAGTATCTTCACCCTAGCTTTAACACTGAATCCACTACAACCTAAAATCAGTTAGTTAATGCTTTAAAGAAATTAGTGACGTTAAAACAAATTTTTACTTTTGAGAGCCCTAATATTTATCCATCCCTTCATCATCTCTTTTCTCACCAGTTCCTTGTATTTGTCGCTCTGTCTGGCCTCCTACATGCCTTTTTCTCACCCTCTCTGTCCCTGCCACACTCTTGCTCGTGTGGTTTGATGGTGCATCATGAAATCTGCTGCCTACACGGCTTGGCCTACACACAAAGACATCTTTTCAGTCCCAGACACAAAACTATTTGCCGATACCTTTACCCAGCACAGAACACCTCAGTGCTACGAGCTAAAAAAACCTAATCAAGTAGACTTTTTCTCATGCTACGAAGTGAGATGTTGGTGTGCGGATTCACACTGGTACCAGATGATGCATTAACACACTGTGATGGGCTACAGATATCAAATGAAACACGAAGGGAGGGAGGCTTTGGTTTTTACACATTCCCAGATTTTGTGTGTTCTGACATGCCCTCGGTGCAGTCAGCTGAAAGCACCAACCTGTCACAGCCTGTCTTTCCAACACACTTCCCAAATGCACCTCATTCTGAAACACATTACTAAACAATGATGCACTAAGACAAAAGGCACATCACCACTCTCCCTCTCCAGAAGCCCTCCCCTGGTGAGTGCACTTCAAAATCACTATGCGGGGGAACTCGACAGTTGTACCTTTTAATTATTCTAGTCATCTGTGAACCAAATGGAAGCCTATTTTACTTGTCTGCAGAGTTAATTTTGTTAACGAAAACTATGACGAAATATGTTCTTGTGTGACCTTTTTTTCTATGACTAAGACGAGACAATGACGAGATGACACAAGGTCATAAAACATTAACGGTGACGATATCAAACATGCATATCGTTGACAAAAAAAGACGAGACTAAAATGTAGTTTAAAAACTAGGGCTGTCAAAGTTAATATGATATGCGCGTTAACGCAAATTCGTTTTAAAGCCACTAATTTCTTTAACGCATTCACACAAATGATCTTTCGAAGTTTGCAGTGGGCTCAGTTTTAAAGCTAGAGGGAAGATACTGGCATCGTATGAAACCAGAAAACATTAGGGATCCATTGGTGCCAACCATTTCACACTAGAAATAAGAACGCTTTTACGCTAAATAACGCTCCAAACTTGCGCTAAATTCTGGCGAGGAAAAACTGTTGCTGACAGCTGTTGTTGCCTGTTGGGCTTGAGTTTACCATATTATGATTTGAGCATAGTTTTATGCTAAATGCAGTACCTGTGAGGGTTTCTGGACAATATTTGTCATTGTTCTGCGTTGGTAATTAATTTTCAATAATAAATAAATACATATTTTTGCATAAAGCAATCATATTTGCCCACTCCCATGTTAATAAGAGTATTAAATACTTGACAAATCCCCCTTTAAGGTACATTTTGAACAGATAAAAATGTGCAATTAATTTTTGATTAATCACAATTAATTATTTTAATTGATTGACAGCCCTAGTTTAAAAACATAAAAACAGCACCAAAATCTTGCTTTATTTTTGTCACATTCCACTTTCTCTTCCCCTTTGTCTGTCACTCTCTCTCTCGCTGTCTCAAACACACACACACACACACACAAAACGCTGTGGCGGTAGCGGCGCTCAGTCCGTCTCTGTCCTTCTTGTCTCACACCTCAGCCCTGACAATTATGCTACTATAATGCATAAAGTTGATGGTTTGCGGGTCGGGTTCAGGTGGTTCAGTAATGCATATTTCTACATGTTGGATGGGCAGATTGGCTCTCATAACGTACCGGCGGGTGTGACTGAACAGCGCATCATTAATGAGCACAGTCAGTAGGACTCAAACTTACTGCAAAGCTGCATTCTTAATCATTCAATCTGTGTCTTTCATCAGATAGTGATAAGATACAATTTTATGTGAAATAAATTTGACTAAAATGACAAATGTTCAATATAATCTGATGAGTAAACAGGACTAAGATTAAATAAAAAAAAAATAGCTGACAATAATTAAGAGAGAAAACATTTTGACTAAAAACTAATGACTTTTCATTGACTAAAACATTTTGAGTTGTCGTCGACTAAAACTAGACTAAAACTATGAAGGACAAAAATGACAAAAATGTGACTAAAACTAATGAGCATTTTCATTTTAAGACTAAGACTAAATCTAAAATAGCTGCCAAAATGAACACTGCTTGTCTGCATCTTCCCCAGTGTTAAGGTTCTAAGAGAAACACTGATCGTGCGCTGCGCTCAACTGCATATTGAGTCCTATTAATACGGCGGCCTGGCTGGCTTTTGGAAGGGCTGCTTTGTTCCCAAGGTTGGACTTCACTGATACCAGGGTGCCAACCAGACCTAGCAGCAGTGCCAAGGACCTGTGGTAATGTGTTGGCACTGGGCTGCCAGAGTCTGTGGCGAGACAGACGGCAGACGGGTCTGGCGAAGGGAGAACTGAGGTCAGCTTTGACTGGTATGTGAAGGACAGGAGAGACAAAGTGAGTCACGGCACCTTAAAGGATCTGACTCAAAGTGATATTTAACTGTGGCAGTTTTCACTTTTGTTCTGCAGCTTTTACTTTTTAGGAGCACATTAAAAGTCAAACTGCGATAGCGACTTTCTCTGGGGTCCTGGAGTCACTGCCACTCATTCACTTTCATTTCGGAAAGCTAACTAACGCTCCTCTCCCCCTCATACTGAAGGCAAAGAGGATCTAATACTATTAATTTTTTTTCCCTCTCAGGGTCATACTAATCGAGACATAATTTTGCACATATTGATTGTGAAAGCTGTGGGGAACGGGCTGGATGCTGAGGGTGGGAGGACAGACCTTGAGGCCAGAGAATTTAGAGATTGACTGCTGCTGATTTCCCACGACATACTTCTCATTTTAATTTCTGTATGTTTGTAGGTTTGTCTGATGTCTCTGATTGACATCTACTGGAAGATATGGCCTTTTATCCCAGTTAAGCCCAGAGCCTGTACTTATCAAACTACCAAAAGGGACATTTTGGACTTAAATGAATGCTGAAAGTACAAATCCTTCACTTTTACTCCTACTTCACAGAATCTTATTCATTTTTACTTAAAATACTCTAACCCTCTGAGACCCACAATAGACCTGTTTTTGTCTTTTTTAGGGGGGTACAGGGGGTCTTTAGGGGGAGATAGCAGGTCAACAGTAGATGTCACATAGAAGTGGTGTACATCATCTGAAAGCTGGGAACCTGGAGATTAATTTGAGATGAAGCTCAGCACAGTGTGTCAAGTTGTTCTGGTAATAAATCAGAAATATAATGAATGAATTAATAAAAATAAATTGTAACATTGTATAAGGGGTTTAGAACATGATGCTAGAAGTATATGATGCTCATTTATGTCTCATAAGTTGTTGCAGCAATTTTTTGGGTTGATGCCATTTGTTATACAGATTTGGTGCTAAATTTAACATTTTTTTCCACTCGAGAATTGTTAAAAATGATTAATAATCCCTCCAAAATACCACATTAAGACACCAAAACCTTGAGGAACACCATATAAAAAGCCATGCTGGGATTTGGTATCAAAACTTTTGATATTTGGAGATTTGTGCCAGAATTGCATTTTTCAGTGATTGGATGGCGAGCACTTCTGTTCTGGAAACTGATCAGAAACCAGCAGTTTATATAGCAGCTCAGAATATATATATATTAGGGCTGTCTTTCAATTCAAAAAGATTTAATCGTGATTAATCACAAAATAATCACAGATTTTTTTTATCTTTTCAAAATGTACCTTAAAGGGAGATTTGTCAAGTATTTAATACTCTTATCAACATTACCCCAAATTAATTTGCGATTTATTGCAATTAACTATGGACAGTTATGTGATTGATCGCAATTAAATATTTTAATCGATATATATATATATATATATATATATATATATTTATATACACACACACACACACACATACATATCTGTAGTTGATTTTTCCAGTATATTATATAAATTGAGTTAAAGACCAATTTCTTCATTCAGTTTCACTAGCAATTGCAGTCCAATCATCCTTGGTTGGAGGGTTTGCCTGCAGCTATTTCTTGCTAGTATTTCAAAGAGATATTCGACCTGCACCACAAGTTTATCAGAGATTTAGCCTCTGGTATTATGCAACGATGAGAGCAATTAACTCCAATTCTAAACATAAAAAAGTTAAAGGTATGAATATGTTAAAAATATGACAATGGTCAGCACTGCCTTCAGTATTCGTTTGTCCCTCAGAACGCTTTTGTATAAATTTCAATTTTTGAGCTTTTTAACAAATTTCTTTAGAGAAAAAGAAAAAGTGTGATTCCTGAATATTATGGGCCCTGACCTCCAAGTGCCATTAGCTCTGCTTTTGGCCTCTATATTGATCACAGAAGGCTGCCGAGCAAAAAGAGATTTTCTCCACACTGCTGTTGTGTGTCATTATCACCTGGAAGCGGTGGAAGTCTGCAGGCTTGAAGTCATTAGGGGAGCAGCCACACCAGTCGACGATGTGCTTGTACTGGCACTTGCAGCCCAGTTTGCGGTTCCAGTTGGTGATGCGCAGGTTGTTATCCACCATGCTCTCACAGTGGGCGCTGTTCTCCAGCACCGTGTGGAAGAACGACTGGGTATTGAGGAACAGGAGAGGGAGACAGAGGGAGGGGGAGCAGACACAGAGAGGCGAAATTAGAAATTCATATACGTTACACCATTCAATTCACAGAGAGGAAATAGAGTCAGAGACTGGAGATTCACAGTAGCTCATGATAAACATCCAATTTCCCAACAGAGATCATTCAGTTCTCATCCAATCCTTGTATACGGTTGAAAAGTCAGCCTTTACATCTCGCCTTCACATTATGATTTTATGTCCGCCTCCGACTTCTTTTCTTTCCTGCACATCTAACACAGCGATGAAAAGAGAACAGTGGATATTGTTTTCTATACGTGATGCAGTGTAAGTGCAAAGCAGCTCAGCTGTCAGTGGAAGGTTAAGAAACACCTGAAAGTGTGAATGCGGTGTGTGTGTGTGTGTGTGTGTGTTACCTCGGCAGGCAGCAGAGTGTAGGCGTAGAAACGCTTCATGTTGGTGACCAAGTCGTCCTTGGAGTTGATAACATATTCGATGAACATGCGGTTGAGGAGGAACCAGTCGGACCCGCCGTCCACCGAGATGCCTTCTGGGATTTTTCGGTCGCCCAGCCTCCACATGTGGGTGTCGCACTCGAGGAACAGACGATCCAGACCCTGCTTACGGATAAACCTGGCGAGCACACACAAAGATACAGTTACACTGCCGACTACTGATATAACTAAATATACAAACAGTGAAGGCTAATTCTTTTTGTGAATTTACATGGCGGAAAAAAATAGAAACATGCAGGTGAAAATTAGACTTTGAAAACACAATTTGCATAAAAACAAGCACTCTGCAGATCTTGTTTTTGCATTTAGAGGGACACTTGTGTATAATCAGCAGCTCATTTGTATTTTCTCCCGTTTTTTCTCTTTACTTTCAATAAAACAGAAGAAGTTTGAGCTGTGCTTGTCACAGGAGGCCCTTGTTGACTTCAGGGAACACTGTTTCATTGTTTCAGTAGGAAACAACATTTGAGTGCTTGTAATAAAATCAGGGTGAAAATCTGTATCTGCTAGGGCTGTCGCAATAACCGCCATATTGCAATATCGCACTATTGATAAGCCAACCGCCACAACTTACTATGTTCACGTTTTTTCTTCCTTTAATTCTTTGCGATGGGAGCCGCCGCGTATTTACATTACGCTAAAAAGCCAGAACCCCCGAGTCTATTCTGCACTGAGCGCTGCCTTTTTGGTGTTTTTTTTCTGGTTGCAGAGTTGAAAAATGTTCAACTTTGGGTCAAATGCTGCGCTGTCACTTTTTAACACAGTCGTCCAATCACAATGGAGGAGGGGCGGGAAAAAAAACACAAAGACCAACTGTCATATCTTGCATGTAGGCTACAAGTGCTGAACAACAACAATAATGGAGAATGAATACGCATAGACTGGCGGGTCCGTCCTCTCTCCCTATGTGATGCAACCAAAGTGCGTCAGCTGAATAAAAGGCTGCGCCTCGTCGCCCATCTGAGTTCTACATTTAACAATAAACAAGTACTAAATAAGTTTTAAAACGGTAATCTTTGTCATTTAAAAAGCAATATACCTAATAATAACCTAACAATATAGTTTTATTTATATACCACTTAAATCAGGCATTTTTTTTTTGTGATTAATTGGTAAAAAAATAACGAAAGATGTGAGCTAAAAAAGAGAAGTGTATACACTGAGAATTGATGAAACTCAACTGCTAACAGCTAACTGAAAAAATTCATCATTTAAAAAAATAATTGTGATTAGTTTAGTATTACAATATATCCAAACATGACTTTCCAGTAGCAGAATGTGTCTCCTATCCTTGGGCCTAAATGACTTGAGAAATGTGTCGTTCGCACTTGTCACTACAGACTTCTATCAGCGACTAGAAGAGTGACACCCTGCATACATAATGGATGGTGTTACTCCTGCGAATGTATCGAGTGTTAGATGGAGGGAGTCAAATTCAGGTCGAGCAGGTCAGACTGTTCCCTCTGTTATCTGAACAGTGACAAACACTGTTGATGTATTGACCTTGTGGCTGACACCACACATACGCGGATTACATTTTAAAATGCACTCAGATATTTTTCAATTACTTTCATTTTTTCCATTTACTCATACGTAGACGCAATATAGCGGTGGATTACGGATATAATTATTGTTGTTAAAAACTGAATTAAATCAGGAACAAACAGCTCTCATCAAACAGCGCTGAATAAAACACTGTGATTGCAAATAGGTACTGCTGAGTCATGCTGACTCATGCATCCATGATTTTTTTTTAATAATATATATATTTTTCGTGTGTTTCGGGGTTATTTTTTACAGGTGATTTGTCGCGGGGGGTGTGATGAGGCATAAAGTAGAGGGCGGCAGGGCGCCGGCAGCAGGAAAAGGGCGTTCTGGCAGCGACCTCGCCAACTCGCCCCGTCAAAGAAGGTTAATTAATGAAGCCACAGATGGGAGCTAATTGTATTATGATTCAGTGACCACGCCGTGCTGGCAGGAGTGCGCTGTGTGTGTGCGCTCTTAGGTGCTGCTGTGTGTGAGTAAGTGAGACAAACACAGAGAGCTAGCCAGAGAGTAAGAGAGAGGCTGGAGTGTTGCGTGGGGAGACTAAAATAAAGTTTGAAAAAGATATGCATCTCACCTGGCGTTTGTCCCGGCCATGTGACTTGATGAAGTTCATGTCTCTGTATTTGGACAGGAAGCCCACCAGCTGGTTGTTGGTCCTGAAATGGAAGAAAGGACTTACTTTTGACTGGGAAACATATGGGGAGACCTTGCTGGAACATCGATTTTTTGCGGCAAATACATGTTAAAGGTACAATGTGAGCTTTGGAGGAAAATTATGCAAATGTATCCATCTGTTACTGGTTGCTATAAAAACAAACTTCCTTAAAGACACAGTGAAATAAAAATAATGTTTCAAGTTCTAATCCTGAGTCACTGTGTAAATGTTCAGTTATCTTTTGTTATATGCCTAAATATATGTAAAATTATATAAAAATCCCTCTCTTTCCTTTTCCTGGAAAACGTTAAAATACTTTTGATGACTTGGCTTGTACATAAATGTATCCAATTAAGTGTGATTTGGGGCGAATAGCTAATCTTGCCCATCATATAATACCCACACAGCTCATGGCGTGTCACTAGCAGAGCCATTCATTTCTTTAACGCATTAAAACAACTTGACTTAACTGATTTTAACCAACTAAGCAATCCATTGGTACCAACAATGTCATACTAGCTTGTCGCTAAGGAGGCTAAATCACACTTCAGAGTTGCGCCAAATTTTGGTGAGGAAAAACTGTCATGTCCATTTTCAAAGGGGTCCCTTGACCTCTGACCTCAAGATATGTGAATATAAATGGGTTCTATGGGTACCCACGAGTCTCCCCTTTGCAGACATGCCTACTTTATGATAATCACATGCAGTTTGGGGCAAGTCATAGTCAAGTCAGCAAACTGACACA
This sequence comes from Sebastes umbrosus, assembly GCF_015220745.1. Lineage (NCBI taxonomy): Eukaryota > Metazoa > Chordata > Actinopteri > Perciformes > Sebastidae > Sebastes > Sebastes umbrosus. The sequence goes on along the minus strand of NC_051271.1, from coordinate 30,689,975 downwards.
CTGACAGCTGTTGTTGCCTGTTGGGCTGCAGTTTGCCATGTTATGATTTGAGCATATCTGTTATGCTAAATGCAGTACCTGTGAGGGTTTCTGGATAATATTTGTCATTGTTTTGTGTTGTTAATTGATTTCCAATAATAAATGTATACATAAATTTGAATAAAGCAAGCATATTTGCCCACTCCCATGTTGATAAGAGTATTAAATATTTGAAAACTCTCCCATTTAGGTACATTTTGAACAGATAAAAAATGTGCAATTAATTTGCACATTTTGATTAAAAATGTTAATTGCGATTAATCGCAATTAACATTTTTAATCAATTGACAGCCCTAGTTTTTACAGTACCTTTGCTTTTCTCACTGATAAGAAGTGGGTGGGTCCCAGATGGAAAAAGGTGATGTAAAATTTTGTTCTACACCCCTTGGAAATCGAAAAGATCTGAGAGGTCCAATCCAGACTAATTTGCGATTTCATCTGGCAATTTCATGTTAGTCCAGCTCACTCATTGAAAAATCCATAATATTTGTTGTCCGGTAATTTCATAAACTACCGGACACAAGACATCTCCTACTTCACTGAAATGTCTATGCTCAGTCTATGTGCACTGGAGCCTTCAATTTCCCACATCGCACTTGTGTAAGTCTCATACTGGAGCGGGATTGGCTCCAAACTAATAGTGATGTCACAAATGGTGCTGACACATACGCATGTTAAACTCTGATTTAAGGTGAGCACTGAGCAACCTTCCTCCTTCAGCAGATGAATGTGAAAATAAACTCAGCATCATTCTGCACAGTCGAGCTCAAACATCCAAGTGAAGTAACAATAAGCACAACACATTTCTGTGTGGAGGGGGGCTTTAACGTTACAGAGAAATACTCGGGATTTGGGGCTTTAAGTCACAATTAAAGACCTCAGTGTCAGCCCCTCAGTTCCTTCCCGCCGTTAAAATATTAGGATCATACAAAAGATTGCGCTATCCATGATTTGATGAAGGACTTCATGCTGCTTCTTACATTATAGAGCAGTCTACCCCCTCATTACACAGGCCAGACAGGCTAAAGCTTTGCTCTGCAGGCTGTTGCCACAGTCAATGGCTCTAACATTTCATCTGTGGTGGGGCTTTTCATGATGGCTTGGCTTGCCTCTCTAAAAGAGCAGCGAGGCCCTGGTAAAAAGCTCAAGGATCATTGGGGGGAGGGACAAGCGCATATTAATGTCATTTTCTCTTCAAGGAGCAATTTCACAGCCTGGGGGGCTTATCTTAGGAGGTCCTGAGCCATAAAGCCTAACTGATGATGTGCTGCTCAGACACATGCAGTCTTCTCTGTCTCTACTTCCCACACACACACACACACACACACACACACACACGCATACGCGCTGTGTATCTGCTAGTATGCACAGAGACAATGCGATATACATGCACAGTCAGACACACACAAATGCTTATAGGCACGCAGACACACACACACACACGCACACGCACACGCACACACACACAACTACACACACCCACAGAGCGAGGGGAATTCATGTCAAGCTCCCAGATTTGCCACCTGAGTGGTCCACCCCGTCCACTGGGTCTAGTTGCTTACTGTCAGCCCTGTGGCTGCTCTGTCTCACAGTGGTATTCACACGCACGCATTACTGTAACACACACACAACACACACACACACACACACACACACACACACACACACTGATGTGTGTTTCAGCCTCATCTGGTACCTACAAAATGTGCACATTTTCGATATCATAGCCATTTAAACTTCATCAGTATGTCACTGTTTCACTTCCATGGGCTTACTGTTAAATTAATGACGTGCCTTTTTCTAACACAGACTTCAACTAAACAATCCCAGAGGGGAATTACAGTGAATTACAAGTTAATAACGCACACTCTTAACAACTAGGGGTGTGATGATCCATCGATCTGGATCGTTATATCTATTGAATGATCAACGATATCATCGATGCAAAGTGAAAACATCGGTACGTTATCATTATCTTGAAGATGCGCCTTATTTTGACATTCCCATGGCATGTCTGTTTCACCATTTTTGTCCTGAGCTCACCTCCCTTCCTAAACATCAACAGTGCTAGCAGCATTCGTGAATCAATGTAATATCGTATTCAGGATGAAACTGGTGATTTACACCCCTACTAACAGCACTCAGGACAGATGAGAGATGAATCACACATTCATCACTTTTGTCATGTAAAAACCTGCAAAATTTCCGCATCTTAATTTAAAATACTACTATTTTATTTTCTTATCCAGACTTTTTTTTAAATGACATTTTCAAATGAGTTGGCTTAATTCTTAATGGGTTATAAAGGGTATTTTTTTTCCACAACAGGAAATGACACCTATCACTTATGGAACAAAGCAAAAATATGACGTTGTTTTTCCTAGAGACAGACGACAAAGTGAAAGAGATTAGAAGATATGACGCCTGCAGCCAGTCATTGTTTGGCAAAGCTCCGACTTCGTAAAAGCTGCTGTAAAGTCTATGAAAAAGGGCTTTAAAGGAAAAAAAAAGGTAAAAGCATGGAGACTGTGTAGATAAAAGCTGGGAAAGAGGGTTGCACTCTGACAAAGCAAGCGTGTAACTCATCCTCTGGCCTCTCTGGACAGACACACACACACACACACACACACACACACACACAGCATATCTCCCCCTGGACACACAGCCCCTCTGCTGGTGTGAGGGGCTCTGGGTTTGCCTTTGAGAGCCATCCATGCGGCAGGACAGACATTATCAGGGAATTAGAGGGGAAATAATGCTTGTCTCCAGTCCCACTGATAACAACAGCAGTAGTCAGGGCAGCGCTGGGCAGGGAAAGCCCCCCCCATTTAGTGCCTGCACCAGCACAGTATGGTCAAAAATGGAAAAACGAGTGCCATTTGGAAAGTCTACGACCAAAAATACTGTAATTTAAAGCTGGAATAGGCAGGGTTGGAAGCAACTATGGTTAAAAAAAGTTAGTTTTATGAAACGGTCACTATATCCTGACAGTAGCACATGAGACAGGTAATCTGAAAAAAAGTCATGTGCCTCTGTGTCCTCCGGTGCTCCTAATGGCATCTGCAGGATTTCACAGACTGGAGCAAATCAACCAATCCCAGCCGAGCTGGAGCCTTGCCGTCTCTGAGCAGCTGTCATTCACTCGCTAACTCCGATCAAACAGTCAAACTAGGCAGCGCTGATCAAATATAAATCAATATTCTGTTACTGTAATGCCTATTTCTCTCCTCAAATGTTTTCAGAAACATCTTGTAGTGTACTGTTTAGTTGTAAAATGAGAACGTTTGTAACCCGGCAGCCATGTTGAAAACAGTCGAGGAAATACCAAGCACCGCCCATCAGCCGGAGCACTCTTTCTCATTTTACAGCTAAACAGTACACTACAAGATGTTTGAGAACATTTGAGGAGAGAAATAGGCATTAACGTAACATAATATTGATTCATGTTTGATCAGCGCTGCCTAGTTTGACTGTTTGATCACAGTTCGCGAGTGATTGACAGCTGCGTCCGTTGAATGAACAGCCAATAGGAACGCTCTCTCTCTGAAATGACCTGTGATTGGCCAAAGTCTCCCGTCACGGGCTACATTTTTTAAAGCCTGAAAACAGAGCCATGATGAGGTGCAGAAGTCTAGTTATCTCTCAGAACACTTGAATTATAATATGCTGAAAGGTTATTATGGAATTGTTTCCCAATGATGCCAGCTGATCAATCGGGACGTGGGTATGAATGTCAGGTTTTGAAAAGTAATAGAAATAGTCGGACTAGTCGAAATAGTCCCCCCTCACCCCTTACCCCGATGTGTGGGGGCAATGGGTTTCCGAAGCTATCCGACCATCCGACACACAGTTCTGATGAAGCACACTGGCAGCTTAACACATGGTTGCATTTGCAGTCTGGCAAGAGTGAGGCATCTGCTTATTCCAACATGTTTTTCTGTGCTGTAGTGTAAGTCCATAATGATAATGTAATGCTGAGGTGTTTATTTCTGAGGGAGAATGTCTCTTTCCGCCTGATCCCATTCCCAAAGAAATCAGAGAGGATTATCAGCGACAAAACAGCCGAATGGGTTTCAGTTTCTTGCTCGAGGACACTCGAATAGCACCGATGCTCCCTCTCACAGGGGTCTGAAACCCAGGCCTGCCACTTAAAAAGGGACCACATTTGCAAGTTCAAGTCAGTGAATATGCAGAGCGCAGACTCGGTCAAATCCAAGCTGTTGGTTACAAATGCACTTGCTAAGCAAAGATACAAGATTGCCATTTACATATTTCCATATTGCATGGATCCAAAAACGTGCAGTTCCCTCTTGTTCCCCCCAACTGCTTATTCTTGCTCCCTCGCCACTCCCTGTCATTTCTGCCTCTCGGCTCCTCTTTCGTTCCATCAATCGTTTCGTTTCCCAACAGATGGGGCTTAAAACCTCCACTGTCAGCCCTTTTCTCAACAACATCACCCTCATGCAAATGAGGAGGCAAAAGATGGGAGGAAAACAGTGTCTCGGTGCATGCACTCGTAAATGCTTTTAATCATGCACTGACAGACAGACAGACAGACAGACAGACAGACAGACAGACAAACAGACAGGATAAATAAGCACAAATATACACAGACAGGTGCTGAGACACGCTGAACTATGCAAGCTCAGGCGTGCACACACTGGTGCAGAAACAAAGACGCACATACACAGGCAGCATGTCAGCAGCGTTCATTGATATGATGAAAAACAACACAACACGACTAAACCCCAAATGTGGAGCAAAAATCCACATTTGCCCCTGCATCTTAGCTCCAGCTGTGGAGACATCAGATCCAGCTTCTTTTTACCCAGTGGCCATTACAGCTTGTCTAAACTCAACTGGTGGACATTCTGGCTGCGCAGAGGAGATAACTCTCTCCTTAATAGGAGGATTTTAATTGGCTGCTGCAGAGCTACATCAAAAACCCAGCAGACCCTGAACTCCAGGAGGACTATTAAACTTGAATTAAAAAAAAAAGTTACAAGTCACAAAAATGTCTCCTCCACTCGGCTATTTCCATGACTTCATGTCCAGTTCACGTTAGACTTTGTGGCTTTAATTACCTCTTACAGCCACTTAAAGGGGATGTCTCGGAGTGGAGAGATGACTTTCGGACTGTACAGTACACAACAGGCCCGGAAAGTCAATAGGTATTGACCCTGGGCAATTAAATTGTAATCTAGTTCACCATGTAACCTATTCAATGGAGTGCAAGCAAGGAAGCAGGGACTTGGAAGAGAAGGTCTGTGAACGAATAGCGTTTGAGAAAAGCAGAGGTTTCTACTTCATCGATCTGTTTAGTTTGGAGTGACTCTTTATTTAAAGCTCACAGTTAACCGCAGGAGCCCAGACAGCGTGTATTGAATTTCTTCCATATTGGCTGAGAGCGGTCTACTATTGTTGTGCACGCCTGGTGGCTGCCTTTGTCACCTATATTAATGTAGATGCTTGCACCCTACACCTCACTTAATTTCCTTACAGGACAATTCTTAAAGAAACTACTTGACTGCCTTCCCCTCAGGTCGCATCCGCTACCCTTTACTGAACTCCCCTTCCTGTGAGATCCATCTTTGTTACCTGATGGGGTAGTCGGCAGCACTGAGGTTGATGAAGAAATCCCAGCTCCAGTCCCTCATGGCCAGCAGGTCAGCCATGCTGCGAAGATACATGGTCAACAGACTGGCGCCGCCCCAGATGGTGGCCATGCGCCAGGGTGTCACCCTCACATTCGGATACTGGGCAGCCAAGGCGTGGCACCTGCCTGTGCAGGTAGTTAGACCGCTGAAACAAAGGAAATAATCACACACTGATTAATGTTGTGTCTGACACCAAGAGATTAGATTTTAAAAGTTAACCCCTGAAACCCGCGGGATCGCGGCGAATCCCAACCGACTTTACTGCTTTCAGTGATAATCACATGCAGTCTGGGCAAGTTTTTTGCATGCAGTATAAATGTGATATTTTTCGCCTATTCTAAAATGGAAATGGAAATAGAATTGCATAAATTGGGTTTCACTGTTAAAGCTGAGACTCTTGTGGATCCAATGAGCACAATTGGATTTATGTATTGTATCTGTGATGATGTTAGTCCCCATAGTTAGCCAATTTTCATATAGTGGAGACCATTTTTGGAAATTTGACGTCACTGTATAAAATATGACCTGTGGTGACCTCTAGGATAATCACAGCCTCATGAAACCTTTACAACCACAAACTACAGACCTAGAGCATTCAGAGGATGGATGGCTTTCCTAGGTAGGTTGACAGTAAGGGGAATTCGAGCAGCAGTTTCTAGAACAGAAGTGCTCACCATCTAATCACCAAATGTCAAAGTTTTTAATACCCAAATCACAGCATGGCTTTTTTCTCTGGTGTTCCTCAAGGTCCTGGTGTCTTAATGTGGTATTTTGGAGGGATTATTGATCATTTTAACAATTCTCGATTGGGTTAAAAAATGGTTAAATTTAGCACCAAATCTGTCTAAGAAATGGTATCAACACAACAAGTGCTGCATCTCAAATTAATCTTCAGGTTCCCAGCTTTCAGATGATGTACACCACTTAATGTCGCATACACTGTGACCTGCTATCTCCCCCTAAAGACACCTTATCCCCCCTAAAAAAGGACAAAAAACGGGTATATTGTGAATCTCAGAGGGTAATGTAATTGAGTAACAAAGAAAATATTAATATTCTAACCAATCCTCCATTGATAAAACTATGGATTTAAAAGGCCTTGACTGGCCTCACATTAAAGATACATCATGTCTGCAGGCTCTCTGTGGCTCACCTGATCGACGTGTATGTAGTAGTAGTGCGAGGTGTGGTAGATGGCTTTGAAGAGGCGTTGAAACTGGCGAGAGGCTCGTCCATGGACCACGAGGACAAACGCTATTCGGACTGGTTTTGATGGAAAGCTCTCAGCAGAGTCCTCATCCCACTGGACATTTAACAATTGGCTTTACCTGTTGAGGTACAAAGACAACATTTATTGCAATGATACCAGTGATTAGACATCTGTATTAACCACATTTAATTCACACAACGTTGCATGGATTCTTCATCAGTAATATAATCAGGGGTTTGATTGCCAAATCCAATCTGTTATTTAATTTGATAATCTACGAGAGGCTGCACAAACCGCGCTATTACTCACTATGATCGTGTAGCACCTATAAATATCTCAGAGGGACAAGGAAAGCAAATGCATAATGAATATAGTTATTAATGATAATTAAATGTTATTCTTTCATTAAACAATAAACGGAAATAGTCTAACAAGGCTGCTAGGCAACACGGTAAGTAGCAGTTGGAGTGGTATAATTAGCATATTCATAATAATTAACTGCTATGCACAAAGTGAACATTCAGTAGGTATTTTACATTGTCTCTAAGTGTGCCAGAGTCTGAACTAAGGAAGTACCTGTTTTATAACTACCAATCAATAGCTCTCTTGAAGATGTACAAAGACTATAATACAGCCATTATGCCTTGAAAAACACTGCCTGTATCACAAGTAACTTCCCTTTGTTCTCCCCTGTCATTTAAAGGAGACATATGGTCATTTTCAGGTTTATACTTGTGTTTTGGGTTTCTACTAGAACATGTTTACATGCTTTCATATAAAAAAAACCCCATTATTTTTCTCAGACCGTCTGTCTGAACAGAGATTATTCACCCTCTGTCTGAAATGTTCCGTTTAGTACCTGTCTCTTAAGATCCCCTCAAGAAAAAACTCAGTCTGCTTTGATTGGTCATTGTTTCCAGTTTTCTACATCTGCGCTGTTGCCGTCTTCACAGCGTCACTGCAGCCGGGAACTCATTGGTTGTGTCAACTACACAGAGTTTAGCGGCATTTCTACCGGTGACAGTATAGTTGTGACATCACAACCTTACGGATGTTTTGATACTTCACAGTATTTATATAGCACCTAGGCCATAATCAAAAGAGACATGGAAGTCTCACATTCTACAATATGGGACCTTTAAAGAGGACCAATTATGCTTATTTTTGAGCTTGTATTTTGGGTTTTACTAGACTAGAGCACGTTTACATAATTTAATGTTCAAAAATGCTCTTATTTTTTCTCATACCTGCTGTGCTGCAGCACCTCTTTTTAACTCTGTCTGAAACGCTCTGTTTGAACTCCTCCCCCCTCCACAAAAGCCCAGTCTGCTCTAATTGGTCAGCTGGCCCACTCTGTTATGGTGGTTCAACCGAACCAAACTCTTCTGACTCCGCTCCAGGTCTGCTCTAACTAGCTTTGTTTGAGGGCGTGCCAAACTAGTCGCTAGGCAGGTTTTATCCAAATGTGTTACTTGGTGAAATCATCACGTTACGGAAGAAAAGGCAGGACTTCAAGCAAGGCGTTTCAGGCAGTTCAGAGGGGGAGAGTAACTCCTTTGGCCTGGACTTTTGGACTTTGTAACAGTGCAGAACCTTTTACATGCACAAAAACTATATAACACACTAAAGGAAAGGGAAAAATACAAAAGCATAATAGGTCCCTTTAAATACAGTATATTGCATGTTCTCAGGAGTCCAAATTGGTTAGGATTATGCACAAGGAAAGAAAGCCTTGCTACAATTAAGATATTAATAAATAAATGAATAAATAAGAACAAAAACGTCCTACAGCTTCCTCAGCCCTCAGGAACATAAAAAAACAAAAAACATAACACAAACCCATGACTCACTCATCCTTTTTCTTATGTGACTGAATTGGAACTATGACAATTTCAACCAGACAGTACACACACTGTAACTACTATCCTCATCCAGACAGGAATCCTAATAAGCGATTCCTCTGAGGCTTTTCAGGGTGGAGCACAGTTTTGTCAATGTGCCATCATTCCTCTCAGGCAAAACTCCCAGAAGATGCCTTGGATTTCACACAAATGACAACAAGAAGCATGCAGGCAAACACCGCCCCCGGTCGCAGCCCGCCAAAGCCACTATCAAATTAAACAATTCCAACAATCTCTGGAGAGCCATTGGTAACTCGCATAGCTCCATTGTGTGGTTTTTGTACCACTCTTAACCGCTCAAAAACAACACTTGCACTTCAAACCTGAAGAAATCCTTGCTGGAAGCAGTTCTGCACCATCGAGTCCCGCAACATTATCGCAGACATTGTTTGTTTTGAAATCTTCCGCTTACTACAGCACATGTGCACACGCAGTTTATGGGACATGTTTGTTCACAGGAACGTGGCTTAAGGAGGATAATGACTATAATTTGTGACTTCAGCTCCCGAGAGCCTGTCTGTGTTGAAGATGTAGAGGAAGCTGAGGGATTACTGAGGTGGGGGCTGTTCATTCCCCTGAGGTTACATTTACCTCAAAAATGCCCCCTCCCGGCCTCAACCCGTCCTGCCCCCTCAGGCTCCTGTAATTACTCAAAATTTTAAGGGCAAGTGTCTCGAACACGTCTTCTCTTTAGGAGTCGACAGGGACAGGCTGAGTAGGCCTGGTCCTTCCCGTTTAACTAATCTCATTCATTCAAATTTAAAAGGCAGGTGTCCAACATGGCTTTGTGTTAAAGGTTGACCACAAGGTTGGGGTTAATGAAACGCTCCCTTGGCTCCATTTGGCCCCAATTGTCTGTGGCTCTGTCAGTCACTCATACTTATTCCTTGCTTCTCTCTCTCTCTCTCTCTCTCCCTCTCTGCATGTGTGTGTGTGTGTGTGTGTGTGTGTGTGTGTGTGTGTGTGTGTGTGTGGATGTGTGTGTGACAGCTCAGGGGGGAAATCTGCTGTGGGCCGTATCAGATTGAACGGTAATTGGTGGCCAGCTAAGAAGGTTCACTGGTTTGCTTTGCACACGGATAATTGGCCAGTCACTTCACCAAAGCACTCTGAGAGTGTGTGCTATGCTAGCTAGCTGAACTAATGAGCACTGCTGTGTGTTGTGTGTGTGTGTGTGTGTGTGTGAGAGAGAGAGAACTTAAATTCTACTGTCAGTTTGTCGAGCTATGTGTTGTTTATCGCGAACGAGCTTCATGTGTAGTATTTTTTTAACCGACTGTGCACCTGAAGACACCGCAGGCCTTTTTTCCGACAGTAAAAAAAAAACAGAAGCCCTCCTCGTGAACTCATCACTCTTCATCATCCTTCCCATCTCCATCAATCTTTTAAACTACCTCTCCCTCATCTGCTATCGCCCGACTCTCTTCCTCCATCATCTTGTGTGTAACTTCGGGCTCTTACCCGCCTCCATCTTAAACTGCTCATATGAGAGGTTAGAACACGAGCTGAGCTATATCCCAAAGGGCTTGTACCAAATTGTATTTGAAAATGTCTCGGGATGGCGTCTGCTCCTTCAAACCGTCCACAGAGCCGGGTTGCAGACATATAAATCATATCCGTGGGTTTTGATTTCGATGAATGCAATAACAACTTCCGTTACCTTTTCTTTAAACCTGTAATGACGGGCCACTCGGGGGTAGAGCAGACACAACACTCTGCTCAACACTGACATACTATCGCCTCTTAAGTTGATATGGCCAGCAGTTGCCTATTTACAGCAGACACGGGGCAGCAATAGCATTTATTTGGAGCTAACCAACAACATGTTAAGCAAACTAGCATGTTGCTATCATGCTGCTCAACCCACCAAGTAACAACCAAAGAAGCATCCTCAGCTACCTCACGTCAGCAAGCAACACATCCCATCACCAGCTAATACCATCAGCTAACAAGATGTTAGCCAACAACAACCTGCTGAGTGAAATATCTGTCTCTTTATCTGCTAAATGCTCCGACAGGTCACCAGCTTGTCACTAACTCTGTCTGCTGTTTTTAGTGCTGGGCTGGTGATTCACTCTGACAATTTATCCTCTTTCAATGGCATCGTTGTCATGATGAAATCGTTATATCGAGATTAGGGCTGGCAAATGGTTTTAACGGCACTAATTATTTAAGGCATTAACGCAACTTGCGATTTTTAGCTTGTAGCGGGCTTGGTTTTAAAGCTGCAGTGAAGATACTGGATCATATGAAACTCGAAAACCTAAGGAATCATGTCATACTAGCTTGTCACCAAGGAGGCTAAATAAAACTCCAAACATGCACTAAACATTGGCGAGAAAACTGTCATGGCAGTGCGTTAAGGACTTAGCCTTGGTACATGGTGCTACTGCTCTACCAGGTAGCTACCGGGTGCGCCCCGTCCATGGCCATTTCAAAGGGTTCCCTTGACCTCTGACCTCAGGATATGTGAATGAAACGGGTTTCTATGGGTACCGACGAGTCTCCTCTTTTACAGACATGCCCCACTTTATAATAATCATATGCAGTTTGGGCAAGCTGACACACTGACAGCTTTTGTTGCCCGTTGGGCTTGAGTTTGCCATAGTATGATTTGAGCTTTTTTTATGCTAAATACAGTACCTGTGAGGTTTCTGGACAATCGATTGACAGCCCAAATTGTTATAAATACATTGATTATAGCAGCTTTAAGATGATTCATACACAAATCCTTTTCAGTACAAGGCCATTAGTTTAAAGCAACAAAGTACAGGTCACTGCCAGCAAGTACTCCTGTGGAGCAACGCAGCCCCACTATATCATTATAGCCAAGTTAACATATGGGAGGCAAAGAGATTGAACATGTTCCTCCTGTATTCAACGATGCTAATACCAGAGCTATCACAAATTGCTAATCTAGCCAAGGCCTCAAGGACAGCATACGATCAAACCAAATTGGACAATTTTCTGCTAACAAGGTAGGACTTGAATTTGGATGGGGAACAGAGACGGGAAGAGAGAGAGAGAGATAACAGGCAGGCAGGAAGGCAGACGGAGAGAGTAAGAAAGAAAAGTGATCTAATTTAGCTGTCGTGTTGTTACAGCCCAGCCACCAGGGGAAAGCCCTTTTTCAATTTCTTTGTCTCCTTTGATCAAAACTGTCAGTTTGAGTGGATGGCAAGTCGCTGTGTGAGATGACAGGAGCTAAAGCACAGGACAAACGATACTCCTCCTCTGGGAAGGGGAATGTGCAAAAAGTTGCTAAGTCACGGTGCTTCCTCTAGTTCTAAAAACACGAGCGGGAAGGTATCTGACTAGAACAGGCGGGATGCATAATGGCTTTCTCCTCCTCCCTGCTGTCCCCCGCTGCATTCCAGTCCACTCACGAGTGTGTACGTGCCGTTCACTTTCAACATGGTTGCCGATGCGTGCCGCCCACCGATGGCGGCAGCCGCAACAAATTACTGTTTACAGAATCACAACCAGACTGCAGATGTCCATAAGTTCTTTGTGTTTGTGTGCGTACTGTCTGACGAAAAGAAAGGAGAACCTGTGTTCTGTGCCAGTTTGACAAAACAAATGAAAATTGGAAACCAATTTGGAGAGAATACAAGCAGCATCCCCATTTTCTCCCAAACAATTTACTTCACCAATTATGTATCGGCAAAAAAAAGACGTTTCTGCCTTTGACGAGAATTGCAATTATGGGAACAGGAAATATTTTACCATGTACTAAAGCCCTGACTGGTCACACCGCGCTCTTTGTACTTCGCTTTTGCGGATATTATATTCTTTTCTTTTTTTTTGCTACTGGTACAGCAGAGAGTAGGAGGAAATAATGAGAACAACAATGAAATGTCAAACTATAGGAGAGAAGGACATTGACAACCTGTCAGCATATTTCCAGGAGTTTTTTTTTGTTGTTGTATCTTGTACATTAGTAAGTCGGCTAGAATAATCAACTCAAGCAAAAACTTCTATTAGCTTATTGATCTCCTGATTGTGAATCTATCTGTGAAGTTCTTTAACAGTGACTTGAGATGAACAATTGTTTTAAGGAGCGCTGTAGCACGGAGCGATTAAGTATGGCTCCCCTGTCTCATCTATTTTTACTGCTTTCACATAATGCTGCATTTGGAGGATTTGTTTATCCTCAGTAATATGAGTGCATACATACATACATACTAGGGCTGTCAATCGATTAAAATATTTAATCGTGATTAATTTGCATGATTGTCCATAGTTAATTATGATTAATCGCAAATTAATCACCAATTTTTTTATCTGTTCAAAATGTACCTTAACGGGAGATTTGTCAAGTATGTAATACTGTTATCAACATAGAAGTGGGCAAATATACTGCTTTATGCAAATGTATGTATATATTTATTATTGGGAAAACAATTAACAACACAAAACAAAGACAACTATTGTTCCAGAAACCTCTCACAGGTACTGCATTAGCATAGAAAATATGCTCAAATCATAACATGGCAAACTCAAGCCCAACAGGCAACAACTTCTGTCAGTGTGTCAGCTTGCCACACTGCATGCGATTATCATAAATTGGGTTGTCTGTAAAGGGGAGACTCGTGGGTACCCATAGAACCCATTTCATTCACATATCTTGAGGTCAGAGGTTCAAGGGACCCCTTTGAAAAATGGCCAATACCAGTTTATCCTCACCAACGTTAGAGCAACTTTTTTGTAGCCTCCTTCACGACAAGCTAGTATGGACATGGGTTGGTACCAATGAATTCTTTAGGTTTTCTAGTTTCATATGATGCCAGTCATACCAGTCAGTCATAGCCATGTCATACTAGCTTGTCGGGAAGGAGGTTAAATAACATTCCAAACTGTTATGGCCATTTTCAAAGGGGTCCCTTGACCTCTGACCTCAAGATATGTGAATGAAAAACTGGTTCTATGGGTAGAAAATGTGTGATTAATTTGCGATTAATCGCGATTAACTATTTGAATCGATTGACAGCCTTATTATTGAGTCACTGAAAATGTAATGTTATCAAGAAATACTTCAAGTGGCATCAGATGTGTACAAAAACATGCTTTCACATAAACAACCATCTAGTGCTGCAAACTAACGATTCTTTTCATTGTCCATTAATCTGTCGATTATTTTCTCGATTCTCGATTAGTTGTTTGGCCTATAAAATGTCAGAAAATGGTGAAAAATGTCCATCAAAGCCCAACATTGACGTCCTCAAATGTCTTGTTTTTGCCACAACTCAAAGATATTCAGTTTACTGTCATAGAGGAGTAAAGAAACAGTAAATATTCACATTTAGAAGCTGGAATCAGAGAAATTGTGGACTTTTTTTTTCTTAAAAAAATCCCTCAAACCGATTCATCGATTATCAAAATAGTTGGCAATTATAATTGTTGCAGCTCTAAACCATTCAGAACTCAGGTGTCCCCGTGATGGGAAGCTGATAGATATCGACCCCAATCAGTGAGACCATTTTTGTTCAGAATACAAAGTGACCGCACTAACCTGCACAGACATAACCAGTTGTATTGACTGAAATCACATAATCAATCAAATTAATTAATTACAATAATGGACTCACCCTCGAAGGGGGGCAGTAGCGAGTGACCTTCTCAGGCATTAACTGCCCTTCCTTGTGTCTGCAGTACACCTCAGCGATCTGTTGCCGGCACTCCTTGCCCTTGGCTCTGGATAGAGCCGAAATGGCTTCCTTGCCGCTGATCCGCACTTGGGCGGCTCGCGTAGGTCACTCCAAAGGCGCTACAGTACACCTGCCTCCTGTGCGGGTGCTGATGTCTGTGCTGTGACTGGGCCTGCTGGGCCTGCAAGGCAGGGATGTGTTGCCGCGACACTTCCGCGACGCCCTGACCGACTGTGTAGGAGTGTGTTGATGCCGACCAGCCGGCGGCTGGTGGCCTAAAGGCAGCACTCGTTTGAGCCGCGGCTCAGACTCGGGGAGTTGTCCCGCCAGGTCTGCTGATGGGCGTGGGCCTTCTCCTGCAGATGCTCCCGCTGATGCTTGTGCTGGTGGCCCCTACAGACTGCCGCGTGTGGCTGTGAGCGTGCACCAAAGTTACTATTGTCTATGTTCTCAAAGTCTTTGGGCACAGAGTTCTCGTTGTTGCTGTCCACTTACTTTTCTCCTTCGGTCGGTGGGAGTAATATCCATCCTGGAGCAGAGAAAGGAGCAGGGGAGGAAGACAAGTGGTGGGGAGCGAGAAAAGAGGGGAGGGAGGACACAAACAAGAAAAACAAGATCAGAATTGAGTGAGCGCGGCGCATATCAAATGTCGGATTAACAATCAATGTGGCATGTATGAGTGGGCAGCGCTGATTGAAGCGTGAGGCATGAAATGAAGTAGCAAGGTACTGAGCGCCGAGGACGACAAGGTGCAACCTAACTGGAGGTGAAGCAGGTCGAGGGCTCCGCCGCTCCGTGCCATCATCAGATTAGCCCGGTTTCAATTAAATCTCCCCCAAATGGGCCCCAGCACTCCGTAAACCAGATTACCAAGAAGGGATAAGGGCCAGAATATGACTGTGGGGTGTTTATGCGCTGTGTGCATGCATGTGTACAATTCCTTTTTCAGCGGGGCACATGAGAATGTGAAGAATCGTAGCGGTGTGCAGTGCGCGACTGGAAAGGCTGCAGCGCGTGCGTCTGCATATGTCGAGATAGTGTGTGTGTGTGTGTGTGTGTGTGAACGTCTGAATGTACAATTTCCCTATCTTTCCAGCAGAATAGGCTGAAAGCGAAGGAGGGGCACAGGGGAGAGCAGAAAGAGGGGAAAAAGGGTAATGAGTGAAAGTGGGGAGTGCAAGGCGACGGAGCGCTGACACGAGTTCTGCTCCCAGGAAGCGCTGGCGTGTTCCAGTGAAATGTGCCGCGATGCATCAAACGGAAAACTAAGAAAGCTGCCTGGCTGCCGCGCTGCTGTTGCACACCTTGCTAGACACACAAGAGAAGAGGCGGACGGGGGGGGGGGAAAGCGAAGGGAACGACAAACAGCAGCCGAGGAAAGATAGAGCTCATAACAACAGGATCCCTGACGTGTTCCTCCATTTACAGGACACAGAGAAGAGGAAGGGAAAGTGGAGGGAGAGCTGGATGCAATGTGAGGTAGGCTGTGTATTGGCAAGAATCTGGTGATATGATACGTATCATGATACAAGACAATATATTGCGATACTGTAAGCAAGGCGATATATTGCAATTCTTTTCAAATCCATCTTAAGTAAAACTGTCATAGTATAAAGACACACCACCATATGTACACAAATCTTTAAAAGAAAGTCCTGATGTGAATGGCTACTATGGGCACTAACATCGTCACACATGAATACAATTGGACTCATTGGATGAGCATGTCTACTAACTTGTCGCGAAAGAGGCTAAATAACACTCCAAACTTTTGGCGAGGAAAAACTGGCATGGCCATTTCCAAAGGGTCTCTTGACCTCTGACCTCAAGATAAGTGAATGAAAATGGTTCTATGGCTACCAAGATTTAGCGTAACATTGGGGCATTATTTCACCATCACTGTGAGTATGACATGGTCGGTACCAATGGATTCCTTAGGTTTTTCTAGTTTCGTATGATGCCAGAAATGGAGCCTGCTACAACTTCTGGAATAAAGACTAGCGCGAGCCGTCAGATTTTAAGGTGTTAATAAAAATGTATACAGCGTTTTGGAGAATCATTACAGTATCGCAAATCATAATATCATCGAATAATTCATGTGTATCAATATTTTGTTAGACCCCTTTTGTATCGTGAGACAGAATGGAAGCAGGAGAGCGTGAAGAGACACACAGGAGGCAAGTGAGATGCTATTGTGAGCCAGACGCTGGCAGCATGGAAATATCTTTCCACCCCTAAAGCCAGGCCTGTTATCAGCCCATCAACCTTACCCTCTCTGCAAACACCTTGTACCAGCACAATTACAACGGTGGCTGGATGACACACTTGCACACTCAGAGAGACAGAAGGGGGATGATATTATAGAAGTGAAACAAGGCACAAAAAAAACAGGATGAAAAACAGAGGAGGACACCAAACAATATTGTCATTGTCAGCTCCTTTTAAGCCGCTTCCTTGGCAGAGGTCCGATTCACACAACACCGGATACCTTTCCTCTCCTCTCCTCCTTCTTCTACACTCATTCCTCTCATGCATCTCATCACCTTTTCCCCCTCTCCTTCCCTTCACACTTCTCTTCACACATCCCGATTCTGCTCTGCTCCTTTCACCTCTCATCTCTTCTGCTCCGCATCTCCACTTCCCTCATCATCTGTTCCCCATTTCACGTCTCCCACACCTCCTTTTCTCTCTCTTCATTTTATTCTCACTTCGTCTCTGCTCCTGCCTGTCATAACCTCTCCTCCTCCTCCTCCTCCGATCCTTGTCTTCTCTACTTTCTTCACCCCCGCCAGTTTAAACAGACATGTTGTCTGAATGGCAGAACCTGCTAATCCTGCGTGTAACAGCTGCTTAGGCCAGTGATCACCTAAAAAGAAATCCCTACTTGCCGAGTTTCAAAGGGAATGCTTTAGGGGGGCTAACCATGCCAGTGCAAGTCACTGGATGTTTGCAGAGGTAAAAATGAGCCTGTGTGTCATTCATGATTATGGGTATACAGTGAATGCTTTTGTGGCTTTCATTTTTTTTTAAGTGTTCACTTGTGTGTGTGCTTAAGGGAGGAGAGAGCAAGTAAAGTAGAGGCCGCATGTGTTTGCCCTAGAGAAACGGATACTCTCGCTTGAGTCCCACTGCGAGAGACAGGAAAGATGAGGGATGCAGGTAATTGGAAAAACGCCCAAGTGAGCAAATGTTTAAAAACAACAGCGCCGAATGTCCCTCAACCCATCTTGATGGAACAAATCTCCGTATGTTCAATTACGAAGCGTAAAAAATGACAACTGTTCTTTGTTGGCAGCCAGCTGAGAGACTTCAGGAAGTTACTGCTCCTACTCAAGCTATGCTAACCAGCTGCTGGCTATAGCTTTATATTTATCCTACAGACATGAGAGTGGTATTCACTTCTCATCCAAACTCTTGGCAAGAAAACAAATAAGCATATTTCCTAAAATGTAAAACTATTATTTTTAAGTTTTAGGAAAACAAGCAAGCATTGGCGCTACATCACGCACAAAGGTCACGTATTGAATAAGTGAGACGATTGTTTTGAACCAAAGTGATAACCAGACAGGATACGTCTGATTCAGCCCAGCAGGTGAAATTGATTGATTGATCACATCATATGGGCAGTAATTAATTGCCAGCAGCACATTGCAACGCTGAGAAAAAAGAAAACCTTAGGAATTTTGCAAGAATACAAACAGCCCAATCATCACAATCAGATGCCGACTGCAGGCAGCAAATGTTTGGTATTTTTGCTTTATAAATGAGTCATCAACAATTACTCAACTATTACTTCCTCGTTCCCAGCTACAGTACATCTGTAAATTCTGCACTGCAATTTCCGTTTGTCGAATCCCAGTTAGTCTCTGTCCTTACACATTTTGAGACCGTCTCTCTTGAAATACTGTCTAAGCTGGTTTTAGCTTCTAAACCTACCACCTGCCTCCTCGACCCCTTACCAGCTAAACTTTTTAAAGATCTCTGGCCATTGCCGGGACCTACAATGTTGAATTTTGTCAACTTGTCTCTTACGACTGGTATTGTTCCCACTAGCTTCAAGACAGACGTAGTTAAACCTCTACTTAAAAAAACACCTTGACCCAGGGTCTCTAAATAACTATCGAGCCGTCTCTAATCTTCCATTCTTTTCTAAATACTAGAACGAGTGGCGTCTTAACAACTTTCAGACCAAATATTATAAAGTGACCTTTTCGAACCCTTTCAGTCTGCTTTCAGGATCTGCCACTCCACCGAAACTATGCCTATTAAAGTCATAAATGATATGCTCCTAAACATAGATTCAGACTCCACCTCGGTACTTTTACTACTGGAACTCAGTGCAGCTTTTGACACTATTGATCATCGTATACTCCTTGACCGATTGGAGAACAAATTTGGCGTCTTGCTCTTGCATGATTACAATCGTATCTATCCGAAAGAACGCAGTGTGTCTCTTTTAATAATACAACATCAATATTCTCCGAGGTGAAATATGGCATACCTCAGGGCTCTGTTCTTGGCCCTTTGCTGTTCTCCCTATACATCGCACCTCTTGGCCAAATTATACATAGTCATGGAACTAACTTCCACTGTTACGCTGATGACACACAGTTGTATATGCCTATAAAGCCGGAGGATTGATCCCAAATTATTAAATTAGAGGCCTGCCTGTCTGCGGTTAAAAACTGGATGTCAAGTAATTTCTTGCTCCTAAATTCAGATAAAACTGAGATTCTGGTCATTGGCCCTGCTGGACATAGACATCAGTTTGAGCAAATAACTATGTCTTTAGATAACTGCGATATCCCCGAGTTCCACAGTTAAGAATCTTGGCGTTAGGTAAAAGTTTTTAGAAGGGCATGGGAAAATAGCATTTTGACGCTAAAACATACATTCTTGGACCAAACGTGGAATGTTAGGATTTGAATGCATAAGGAACACCACTGTGAAGCTACAGAGTGATATCAAAAACTCAAAACTAATGGACCCGCCCTTAAACTTATAATTTGACAAGAGATTGCTGTGTTTCAAACTACTTCTTTGAACGCATCCCAGCTGGCTGTAATTGTTTTCTTTCGGGGGGAGGAGAAAAAAAGTAAAAAGCATCACAAAGATGTTTATTTGTTGCAAATTAATTGACACGGATAAGAGTCGAGGTTAGCCCCATGTGGCCCTGAAGTGGAAATGAGTAGTATTTGTAAACTGGCAACTGAGGAGATTCCTCTGGATAAACAATCTTCACACTGTGCTCCCTCCTCCCTCCTTCTACCCCTCCTACTGTGAGCAAAGGACTCCAGTAGCTGTGTTGCTCTTTAATCTCGGGGACCGGGCTCTAAGCAGGAAGCAGAATTAATAGTAGTGTGCGGCCATTGAGGATGGGAGCTGAGTTGGACTGGGCTGGGAGCTGGGGGTAGCTATCGATTGTTACAGGGGAGATGTTTTGTGCTCCCTGGGAGTGTCGAGGAGGCCAATGCCAGGATTGCTTGGCATGCGGTGTGCTGGTTATGCAGACACACACACACTCACACACACACACACACATACACACACACACACACACACACACACACACATACACACACACACACACACACACAAACAGCCCTCCCTGAGCTCTGCTGAGGAGTGAGGAAAAAGCAGAGGGGGTAAACGCTGATATCATCCATCACTGGTAGGTACATTTAGAGAAAGGCCTTTGGGGCTGGGACTCTCAGCACCCCCTCCGGGAATGGTTTAGTCCATTTCTCAATACAGAGCTGGCCCTTTCCACTTTTCCCCCTATTTCCTCTGCCACAGGGGGAAATATTTCACCTGTCTTTTTTCTCTCTTTCCCTCTCTCCCTTTCTCCCCCCCAATCTCCTGTGCAGCAGAGAGAGAGAAAAAAGCACATATCTCTCTCTCAGCACCTGTCCAGCTTCACCCCTCTCCTCCTCCTCCTCCTCCTCCTCCCCTGGCCTACGAATCATCCCTCGCTCTCGGAAGGAAAGCAGTTCATCTGCTCCACCCCCCCTCCCCTCCTCCCTAATGCCATCATTTACTGGTGCAGTCCCATGGTAGATGTGAGGGGAGAGCAAGGCAGCAGCACATATCAGTTTCACCCCGCCCGCCTCCTTAAAAGACATCACTCCTACGGGAGCCGAGCGGAGATAAGCTACCGCGTGTGCCAGCGGCGCGTACTCTGTCAACACAAGCTGGCGTACGGACGGACGGACCGCCATGCAGACAACCGCCATGTAAGTTTATTAAGAAATACAGTACTTCCTGTGTGAGTACAGTAGGTGAGTGCTGAGTCACCTCTGCGGCGCGCGGGCCAGCTTCTGCTCCGACCTGCCCGCCATGTGGCTAACGAGCTCAGATTAATTACCTGGACCGGGTCCCTGCGATACTCTGAGCAAGATGTGGCGTCTGGCATGACACGGGAGACTGATACACTGACAGACTTAGTTCACAGCTGCTCTAGCACCTCAAGACGCCTCACGGAGAAATGAGCCAGGGTAGAGCAGGGACGACCTAAATGCTTAGTGACTTCTTAGAAGTCTTACTTATGGTAGCTCATCAGCGGCAGAGTTTGGGGGCGAGAGCAGCTGCTCTTTTCTGCTTTCTCAGATTCACAGTTTAGGTATCAAACACATACAAAGTATGACAAAGTAGACTGAGCTTCAATGAGGCTGGGCGACATGGAGAAATTCAAATATCATGATGTTTTTGACCAAATACCTCAATATTGATATTGCGACAATATTGTATGGTTGACCATTGGTGCTGTTAGAAAATATCTACACAATGAGATTTTTGATAAATAATCATCAGTAATGTGGATATAATGACTGAGCGGGTAAAGGCAAATAAAAGAACAGCTGGAACAGTCTGGTAAGTTCAGAAAATTACATCACTTTAAGAAAACACATGCAAACAACACAACACAAGCAAATGAAGAAACATCGTCACCAATTTGACGACACATGCTTAGTATTTAGAAAAAGTGCTGCAAGAAGCTCACATCACAATGGAAACTGTTTCCAGAGGACACTAAAAAGTGATGCACACGGCTGGGACATGCTTGTTGCCGCCATGGTTTGTGGCTTATGAAGTCATTGAAGTCGGCTATCCGTCATTGTGATCACATGATTTAGATATTATAACAATAAGCAAAAGGCTAACGCTAGGTTAACTGTACAGCAAATATCTGCAATAATATCTGAATCATGTGATCACAATGTTAAAATAAACCTTAACCCCTGAAACCCAGTTCTAGAGTGAAGGTACTGATAACATATGAAACTAGAAAAAACCTAAGGAATCCATTGGTACCAACCATGTCATACTAGCTAAACAACACTCCAAAGTTTGGAGAGGAAAAACTGACAAGGCAATTTTCACAGGTGTACCTTGACCTCTGACCTTAAGATATGTAACTGTAAATGAGTTCTATGGGTACCCACGAGTCTCCCCTTTACAGACATGCCCACTTTATGATAATCACATGCAGTTTTTTGAATGCAGTACAAATGTGTTATTTTCTCCTATACTAAAAATGGTGTGTTTGAATATTTCTGCATACTGGGGTACCTAAACAATCTTGGATTGCAGACATTGACTATCACTGTAAAGCTGAGACTCTTGTTAATCCAAATGAGCCCAACTGTATTCATGTGTGATGATGTCCCTTGTAGTGAGACCATTTTTTGAAATTTGACCTCACTGTATAACATGACCTGTGGTGACCTCTAGGATAATCACAGCCTCATGAAACTTTACAGCCACAAACTAGAGACCTAGAGCATTCAGAGGTGGTATGGCTTTCCTAGGTAGATTGACAATAACAGGATTTCTGAGCAGTTTCCAGAACAGAAGTGCCATCCAATTGCCGAAAAATGCAAGTCTTAACAGAAATCTCTTCTTGCAGCGCTTTTTGTTTCGACAGGTTGGCGAAGATGTTTCTCCATTTGATTGTGTTGTGTCTATTTGCAGGTATTTTCTTAATTCGCAGTGCGTTGAGCCTTCAGGGCCACCGCACTAAACTATACCTGACAATAGAAGAACAATCAAGTTGGAAACAGGGTGTAGAAATACAGGGAGAGAGATTTTTTGATTTCATAAGACATGTTGCCCTTGGGTTCACTTTCTAGGGTTTTCATTGTACTCTATCTTCTATATTTCCTGAGATGCCGCTACCTCTCTCTCTCTTTCTTTTTCTCCCTCCCCTCGGTCAATCCCTTCAATCCCCTTCTCCCCCACCGGCTAAAACCGGAGGAATGCTGGTCACATGTAATGTAAGTGCGTACGTGTGTGTGTGCGCAAATGCACGATTAGCGGCAGCTCTGAATGAACAGTCTGGGTTTGGTATGCACAGAAGCCTCTTGTTGTGTGCCCTGCGACAAGCCCCGGAGCGAAAGTGGTGAAAAGGGAGTGTGTCTTTGTGTGAGTGTGTGTGCAAATGTGCTACAAATACCTGGTGGAAGACACACAGCGAGAACCTCTGAAAACTACTTAGCGGCTTTACGTTAGGGGAAATGAAATTTGGAGAAAGGATATGTTATCTGAAAAAGGAAGCAAAAATATGAAAAAAATGCCTCTCTTCTGGGAATCTTCTTAAACAGACAAATGATTGCGATCGGCTACTTACTGTTGAAACCACTGAACAAAGATCAAAGTCTTCCAGAGACAATGATCCTGGGGTTGAGACTCGTGGGTATTCCAGAGGGCAGAGGTGACATCACAAGCGATGTTGAATTTTTCACTTCTTCAGATATTCTTGTATTGTAATTATACGGCTTTGCTGACTATATTTGCGTGCAAGGATTTCAACTGGGCAAGGAGACAAAAAACCCAGACCTCTGACCCATAACCACAGTGTCTGTGGAAGATAGATGGAGTTCCTCTTCCTCAAACAAGTAACCTTGTTAAACACAGCAAAGCTTTGGATGAAAAGCTCCCCACAAAGACACATTATGAAGAAATGTATTAACTGTGGGGGATTCTCGAGGAGTTCAAGACCACAGCGGAATTAAAAAATACTTCTGCTTCCCGCACAATGTGTCTGCATGCCACTGCAATACTTTTGTGATCTTTCATAACAGTTATTCCCCAGAGCTCTGCTTGAGTAAAGATACTCAGCCCACTAAAAACATTAATGTTCTCTGAGAGCCTACTCATATAAGAACCCCACCAGGCTGTTCTCATACACCGATCGTAGTCATGCCTACGAAAGTAATGTAATTCGTATATATATCACAAAATCACTTGGTATGTCCACGTAATCGTGAACCAGGAAGTATAAAGGGTGACAAACGCATAGGGAGGAGGTCAGGATGGATGGGTGGGTCAAAAATCAACAGACTTTAGTTCCATACTACTGTATCAATTCTCCAAAAGGCTGTATCGATTTTTCATTAACCTCTTACAAATCCCAGTTGCTATTCTGTCTTTCGGAGGTGGTAGCTGGCTCAGTTTTAAAGCTAGAGTGAAAGTACTGGTATCATATTAAACTAGGAAACCTAAGGAATACATTGGTGCCATGTCATACTAGGATGGCTTGTTGCTAAGGAGGCTAAGTAACGCTCCAAACTGGAAAAACTGCCATGGCCATTTTCAAAGGGGTCCCTTGACCTCTGACTTCAAGATATGTGAATGAAAATGGGTTCTATGGGTACCCACGAGTCTCCCCTTTACAGACATGCACACTTTATGATAATCACATGCAGTTTGGGGCATGTCATAGTCAAGTCAGCACACTGACACACTGACAGCTGTTGTTGCCTGTTGGGCTGCAGTTTGCCATGTTATGATTTGAGCATATTTTTTTTATGCTAAATGCAGTACCTGTGAGGGTTTCTGGACAATATTCTCATCGTTTTGTGTTGTTAATTGATTTCCAATAATAAATATATACATACATTTTCCATAAAGCGAGCATATTTGCCCACTCCCATGTTGATACGAGGATTAAATAATTGACAAATCTCCCTTTAAGTTACATTTTGAACAGATAAAAAATGTGCGATTAATCGCAATTAAATATTGTAATCGATTGACAGCCCTAGAAGAGAGCCACCGTTATTGTTATCAGTAACATTGCAAAAAAGTTTTTGTTCTTCCTGGCCACCTGTACTTCACAAACCCACATTAGTATTCTACGCTCACACTCTTGACCATTAAATTTCTTACTGTAGTTCTGAGCATCGGAAATCTAGGAATTCAAGCGTATTCGTCTATTGCACTAAGTACAAGTCACTCCGCATGAGAGCATCAGATAAATGTTTGAAATGTAAATGAGTCACTTAATGGGCCATAATTTGATCTAGAATCTGCTCACTGTTGTGGAAGTGAACTGAAGTGAACGCTACAGCGGGAAAAAGAAGGAAATACCGTAAATATGTTGATATCTTCTGGAACTTCCCCCCCTATATTGGATTAAGAAGAAACAGAGTTGAGAGGCGAACTCAGACAACCTCAGAGATTTATTCTGAGTGTGTACCAACAACAAGGAAACGCACACTGAGAACAATGTTAGAGCTAAAATCCCCAAAGTATGTGGCAAAAGTGAAGCCGGGCTGCCTGAGTCTCACGAGGTTTGGTTCGCCTTCTCCCCTTAAAAATCTTTACTCGGCATCCCAACAGCTTACATAGATGGATTACTAGACACACACACACACACACGCACACACACACACACACACCTGTATTTCCAGACTCACTTGTCCTCTAACACACACACACCATACTGTACACACACAAGTCTGCATACTCACACACACACTAGTCCCTTGTGAGACTGGTTTAGTGCAAGTCACATTTATCCTGGGGCCGTCTGTGTGTGCGTGTGTGTGTGTGCGTGCGTGCGTGCGTGCGTGCGTGCGTGCGTGCGTGCGTGCGTGTGTGTGTGAAGTGATTTCTGTGCTGTGGAGGCAGCAGAAGCCAGAACCCAGGGAGGGTATTGAGTCTGAGGGTGAGTGCCTCAGTGTTTATGTACAGTAGAGACTGTAGTACAATTTGCTCACCAAGCTTTTCTCTATTCAATACATGTGTCCTCCATGTTAAAAAAACAAGAGGGCATTCACACGCATGTTAACGCTACTCGCTAATCCGTCACATAAACATTTAAAATAACATGAATTCTATTTTCAGGAATTTCACTTTCTATGCCAACATCGTGACATGTTTGTTTGACATGGCCGGCATGTACTGGTGAAATAGAAATATGTCTATTTTGTGTTTAAAAGCTGTGTTCATTATTGTGTTTTGTCCTGAAATAGCTAATTACAGGCAGTAAAGGCAGCGCAAAGGCGAGGGCTATTTTTGCAGATACAAAATGCATATATATATAGCTGGTGTTGATGACGCATATTGTGCAAGACGAGAGATTTAGTTCACTGAGCAGTTTCACACGAAACTAAAAATGATGCTACGACAAACCTACAACTTTCTTGACTTGCAAAACTAGCATGTATTATGTGTGATTCATGGCGCAATTCCAACGGGATCAAAAGAATATTTGTCTCTCACCGTTGACTACCGTACATATTTTTTTCAGAAATAAGGTCCCATGGGGTCCACCGAAAGGGGCGGGACTTCTCCTCTCTATAGACTAGCAGTTATTGATGCTAACATGATAATTAATTCTGCTCACAACTCCTCCTCCAGTACACTCTATTTTATTTTACAATGAAATGTAGTAACCTGAAATCTTCGTCTAATCATTAAAGAAAACAGCGCAGATTTGTTTCATAGATGTCATGTAATGATATTACATAGAACATTAAACACATTTGTCTCAAACACTGTTAAAAAAAAGTGTTTTAAAAAGTTCTAATTTATTTTTGACCTGGGGAAGTGCATATTTGGTAAGTTCTACATCACAACATTTGTGAAAGATTTAGGTAAATTGACAATAGAGGAAGGAGCCCTGAAACCCAGAATTGAGTTAGCATTTTAGCACTTTCGGTTCCCTCGTCTGGAAGTCAATGGATTTTTACTTGCAGGCTTGAAATATGGTCTGTGGTTAACACAAGCTGAAGAGATTTTAAAAGTTTGTTTTATGACATAAAACACATCAATAAATACTCCACTCTTGAATATTGAAGCCTTAATGGGTCTTAAAAAATGCGGTTGCTAACAAGTGGCTCAATGAGACTACTAAACAGCCTCGTCGTGTATACTCGAGCTCATGCGACCGTGGTGTAGTTAGTATATAGCCTAACGTTAGCTTTTTACTTCTGCCGATTGCATTCACACTTCAAAAATCATAAAGTGGTGTTCATTTGTGAAGATTATCTTGCTGACCAAAACGTACAGATATCATAACGTGCCTTTGCCTCAGAGCTTATTTTTCTAAAATAATCCAAAACCCAATGGAAAAATCCCATTGTCTTTTTGTCGAGGGAACCAGGGCGATGTTAACTCCTGCCTGGCCTACAAAAATACGTCATCCCTGGAGTACTCTATAATAAAATAGTCTCCTAAATGTAGCTATGCGTTAGATTGTCTTCTTTTTTGAAACCTTGTGGGATAAAGTGGGTTAACCTTGTGTCTAGCTGTAGTCTTAACAGGTGAGTGCAGGTCACCTGAATCTTTTGCAACTCTGCCTCCGATCAGGGTCGGACACAGTTCTGAATATACACGGGTTTCAATGCAGAAACCTCACTTGTTGCAGGCTGAGGTTTGCAACTCAATACAGTTCCCACAATACAGTGCTGAAATATATCTCTCTAACCTCATTACTACTGTAGTCAACGTCCTTTTGTGGAGCACAATGAAATGACATGCACCCACTCACTCCTTCAAAACCATCCTCTTTCCTCATCTTCTATTCTCGTAACCACATCCTGTTCTCTGCCCTCCTCTGCTGCCTCCCCACTGGGTGAACCCTGGGAGTTTCCACATGACAACAGGAATCTAAATCATGCGGCTTACATACAGTATATTAGGTCCATATCTCAAGGGCATGAAAGCCCTTAATAAGCCATGAGAAGATACTGGCAATCCTCTACTGGTCCCTTTACCCCCCCTCCCTCCCTCCTC
The DNA here is from genome assembly GCF_015220745.1 of Sebastes umbrosus. Taxonomy (NCBI): domain Eukaryota; kingdom Metazoa; phylum Chordata; class Actinopteri; order Perciformes; family Sebastidae; genus Sebastes; species Sebastes umbrosus. The sequence continues at coordinate 30,662,500 of NC_051271.1, read as the reverse complement.
TCTCGTATACCGGCCTCTTATTTTCCCCTGTGAATAAACCCAAGAACTTTACATCTCCAGCTTTGAATGGGGCCCATAGGCAGCGATTTCTGAGCCATATCTCACAAAGGGCATGAAAAAAGCCTCACCCCCCCCCCCCCCCCCCCCCCCACCCCCCCCCCCCCACCCCCCCCCCCCCCCCCCCCCCCCCCCCCCTCTCCTCGCCACACACTCCCTGTTCAGCCATGAAATGACACCCCTATTTAATCAATTGTGAATCATGAAATTTTGCACAAGAGACCCCTTTTCTTTGCACTTGACAGTGATTGAACTGCACAGCCATGCAATTCCATTCACCACGGCGATGAGAAGAAAAGAGAGCGGGGGCAGGGGCTGCGCACTGTGCTGTGTGTGTGTGTGTGTGTGTGTGTGTGTGTGTGTGTGTGTGTTTGAGAGATGAAGGTGATTTCCCTGTGACATCATGGGCCCCTGCACAGTGGCACCGCAACAGAGGGTCCCTTCTGTGCATTGAGGCCACGTGGTCAGGCAGCATAGCGGGACCCTACAGCTGATCTATAGGGGTGCAAAGGAGGTGTGTGTGTGTGTGTATGTGTGTGTGTATGTGTGTGTATGTGCCACAGACAAACAGCCCTTCACATAAACATTTTATACAGGCCCCCAAAAGACCAGGGGTCAAAAATAACAGAGAAAGAGTAGAAAAAGGGGGTTTTGAGAGAGAGATTACAAGTGGAGGAGGGTGGAGGAGAAAGGGTAAAGATAAAGCCTGAGAGAAAAAGTAGAAAGCGGATAAGAGGAGGCGAACAAGAGCGAGAGAGAGAGAGAGAGAGAGAGAGAGAGAGAGAGAGAGTGAGATGGGGTAAAAGACCCCTGACTGGAAAGGCCCCCCGTCCCCTTTCTTTCTTCTGCATGAATGGGCCGGTGGGAACGACATGTGAATGTGTGATGTACGGTCTGTAGCGAGTGTGTCAGGCAACATAGCTGAGATTCCATGCATCTGTGTGACATAGCGGTGACACGACGGGACCCAGCGTGACCCCCGATGCAGAGGTCAGAGTGAGTCAGCTCCTTTATGTCACAGCAAGACAGAAAATGACAAGCTCTGGATTTATGCAAGATCCAGTCGTTCGCTGTGTCATTCATGTACAGGATGAGGTGGATGTGTGTGTGTGCGTGTGTGTTTCTCTCATGTGCCTGTGTTTGAATACAGCATGCAAATGATGTGTAAATACATCACAGCGGCGAGAGCTTTGGTTTCACTTCCACAGTTCAATCACGAATTCTGCCAGCAGGACAGGCCCCCAGAAGCACATTATTGTGTAACACAAATAATATGGAGAAGTGAAAAAAAGATTTCAGCTTGACTGAAACCACAACTATTTTTTGCACAACTATTTTTTCTATTGTCAAAGTAGTTTTATCTATTATTGAAATTAAGGTAATCAATTAACAACACAAAACAATGACACATATTGTCCAGAAACCCTCACAGGTACTGCATTTAGCATACAAAAATATGCTCAAATCATAACATGGCAAACTGCAGCCCAACAGGCAACAACAGCTGTCAGTGTGTCAGTGTGCTGACTTGACTATGACTTGCCCCAAACTGCATGTGATTATCATAAAGTGGGCATGTCTGTAAAGGGGAGACTTGTGGGTACCCATAGAACCCATTTACATTCACATATCTTGAGGTCAGAGGTCAAGGGACCCCTTTGAAAATGGCCAAGACAGTTTTTCCTCGACATCAGCGTTTAGCTCACAGCATCGCTGTACCTAAGGACGGCCTCACAGAGCCGCTAGGATAGCTGTAGACTCAACCGGTCTCACAGGAAGGTGTATAAAAAGCACAATATTACACAGACATTCTGCGTGTCATTTGTACACTATGCAAATGTCCAGTTAGGTTTATTTAAGAAAAGGCAAGAAAAGCACTTAGTTAGGGTAAGAGAAGACGTCATGGTTGGACTTAAAATAAGTACGTTAACTAAGTAAAATACATACGGAAACAACGTAACCCAACTACAGAAAACACGTTACAAACATCTCTAACATATCTTACAAATCGAAAGACCAGTCAACAATGGTCTCGAACACGGGTCTCCTGATTAAAAGTCCAGTGTTTGTTTGTTTCTCGCTTTTCATACTACGTCACCAACTCTTACCGTAGCATTTATACGCTGATGCGTTTACATTGCAGTCATTACTTATTGCACGCTAAACGCCTTGCGCATTATCGTGGCATTTATACGTCTTTCGTACAAACGGGCTGGTAGACTCTTTGTCTTGTGGAGCTGCATCTGAATGGAAATGTCCATAATAACATACAATTATGGGATATACAGTAACTATAAGCCCTATTGTAATGTAAATCCTTTACACAATTTCTTGATTAGCACGTGGATGCAAACCTGTCACCAAAACTAGTCACCAAATCCCAACTCAAGAACCACTTGCTGTCTTGTTCCACAGATTTCAACCATAATATATAGTCTTCCATTCTGTTGATAAAGACTGACAACACGGACAAGGAGTCCTAAAAGTGCTCAGAATCATGGACAGTTTAAACATTCACAGTTCGACGACAATTGAGCAATTCAATCTGTTGATGAAGGAGTGTGCACTACGGCCAGAAGCTCAGGAACAAGCAGGTGGACCTTGAGATGGGATTGTTTTGCTGTATCCAAGGTCAAGAATGAACTATGAAGCATTCTGAGATATTCTGAAAACATTACCTACTTATCCAAGGAAGAAACAGTCTAGGGGATTGCTTTTAATTTGTTTTGATGTATTTCCTATTGCATCTCTGCTGTCATGGGAATGGAAGGCACCTGTTAATTAAATTTATTAATTATGTTTTGGTGTCCTGGTTGGTCTGGTGACTCAGATGCAAAACATACACCCCAACATGGGTTCAATTGAGGCTCATGCCTTGTCACACATCAGCTCTCTGTCTCTCTCATCTGTATGCAAAGTCAAGAAGAATTCAGCTCTGGAAAAGAACACCTGAATGCACCAGGCAATAACAAGAGGCACTTTTCTGGGAACACAGTTTTGCAAATGACATAAATTGTCAGTGACCTGTGTCACTCCAACAATCCAAAGAACACGCGTACTGTGCACCGAGGTTAGGACCCTATCTGCTCTGTTTACACCTGCAGAGGAAATTAATTTCTGTGCACTGATAGACTGATGGTGGGGCGAAAAACAAGATGAAAAGATTGGGGAGAGGCACACCGTTCATCACCTGAGGCTTTGTGCGTGTAGACTTGAGCTTCTCCTATGAGCCCAACTGCACAGACAGCTGCAGGTTACTTAGAGCGCTACAGACTAGAAAGGGTTGGAGTTTACGCTAATTAGAGTTGGGCTACACACAGAAACACTGAGCTAAGCTTAGATGAGATACTGATAGCCTGGGCGAAACAGGAGGAAAAGACATTGAAGTTTGTGTGGAGAGCTCAGGATGAATGACTGAATCATCGAGACAGTTGAGTTCACGTCTTAGTGCTGAGGATGCTGAGGGATTTACTTGGCTTGCAGCCATAAATAGTTTGGCTCCAGTTTCTAGAAACATTATGAAAGACACAAATTAATTGAAAATACCTACATTTAGAGTGCCTTGGTAGGCGAGTGGTTACAGCGCATGCCACATTACCGCAAAGTCCCGGATTGGATTCCAGCCTTGGGGCCTTTGATGCATGTCGTACCTCTCTCTTCCTTGATTTCCACTCTGTCTTTCCGTTGGAATGGTGGAGGAGGTTTCAGACACTGTTCAACAAGCATACAGCATACTGACGTCCTTCAAGAGTTGCGGCCATAACATAAAAGGTAAGCTGCCTTCAGTGCAATAAATAGTGATATAGAGGTCTGTTCTGCGGTTTCACCTTTGCTGGCCAGATATCCCACGACACTTCGTTGTGGTCAAGGAATCAGCCCGCTCCGAACGGCCACATGCACCGAACGGGCGCGTGCTGTAACGCTGCAAGCAGCAATATACTGGAGGCTACCGGGAGCCAAGCAATCGGCCCACTCCGAACGGGCATACGCTCAGAACGGGCATGCTCTCCGAAAGGCCACGAGCCCCAGACAATGCTGCTAGAAGCAATATCTCTGCTCCGTATGGCCGCGCGCTCTGAACCGGCACGAGCCCCTGACAACGCTGCAAGCAGCAATTAGAGGCTACCGAGAACCAAGCAATAGGCCCACTCCAAACGGGCATGCGCTCCGAACGGGCACGAGCCCCCGACAATGCTGCTAGAAGCAATACCGGGAGGCTACCGGGAGCCAAGCAATCGATCTGCTCCGTAAGGCCACACGCTCTGAACAGGCACGAGCCCCTGACAACGCTGCAAGCAGCAATATACCAGAGGCTACCGGGAGCCAAGCAATCGGCCCGCTCCGAACGGGTACACCACGAACGGGCATTGCACTAGTCATTTAAATAACGGTATACAGAAGTGTCATGCATGCATAATGCATGATGCATTACAGTGCAACTGAGGACGCCATAGGGCTCCAATTATTTCCAGAGGGGATATTTTGAATTTGGTCACAGTCTTGTGATCACTTCTTGTCTGTCAGAAAAAAACTGTTCAGGCTGTGTTGCGGGAACCAGAGACAGTTGTTGGTTGGGCATCCGCCGAGAGAACTGGGGGTGAAAATCTGTCAGGCTGCAGCATGTTTGCTGAAGCAGAAACCCACTAAAAATTACTTTTTCAGAAGCGTGAATGTATTTTGCATGCTGAGCAGTTAACCATTTGTCTTGAATATAATTTTCCAAATGATTATAATCAGTTCATTTGAAAGTCACATCGTGTGGTCAGATTTGCATTTAAACAACAAATGCAAGCAACTAATGGCTTTTCTCCAAACAGCTGCGGTACTCCAGTGAGGCTGTACTAAACTCCTACAACAAGCCATGGTTTCAGAGAAATGCAGTTGACAACTTTCTAAAGTCACAAAAGTCTACAGTCTATCTGTGCGGCGGAATGACAGGGAGATAAAGATCAGAGGAAAATGGGGAAAGCAATGTGAGGAGGAGAAAGTGAAGGTGAGGAGTTCAGCACCTAAGCTAGTAATAACGGGAGGAGAGACGGCTGATAGGATCTTTTGGTCTGACACCCAGATCATTAAAACACCTAAATGACTTCCCCTCCCCTCCTGTCCAGCATAGCGCATCCTGAGGCAGCGAGGAGATTTCAGACTTCATGCTGTTTTCATAGTTTGGACAAATGGATCAAAAGAAGAATCAAAGGTCCAATGATAAAATTTACAGGGTGAAAATGTTATACAGTCTTTTTCTAACAAAACAAGTCTCCGTGTGACAGAATAAGTTCCTCTATTGCAATAACTACAGCTACTGTGTTTATCAAAGGAGCTATTGATTCATTCTAATCCCGTTTGGAACGACACTGCCAGAGATTTCCCTGCTTGACCCCGGTATTACATTTTGGCACCAGTTACCAGCAGATTTGTTTACAACACTGCTCTGATCAGTGTTGTCCTTTCAAAGCAATAGACTTCGGTGGATCAAGTTATTGCAGGTGATTTGGACACTGGTCCCACACTGACGATAAATGTCTATATTTCCAACCACTGCATTACTTCATCTTTTGTCTGAAAGAGAAGACAGGCCAATAAGGCTCTTAAATCTAATACTCAACTTTAATGAGAATACTGCAGGTGAGTGATCATTCGAGTGTAAACCAACTGAATATCAGTGACGGAGAGAGAAAGGGATGAAGAGGTGGAGCTGTTCAAAATGTGTAAAGCTATTATTCAAACACAGATGTCTATTTGAAACAGTCGCACAGCTAGCTGTGCCAAATTGGTGTTGAAGTCACTATGAGATTATTAATGATTTCAGATACACTGCTGTGAGGCTTCAGGTGCAGCAGTGATTCGATTACAGTCAGAATGTTAACATGCTCACAAGGACAATGCCATCATTCTATTGTTTAGCAGGTAGGTTGTTTACCACATAGATACAGATACGTAAACGCCGCATCAGCCTTTGGATCGTACGTCAACGTCGCCGCCATAGTGGGGAGGTCAGGACTGGCCTGTAAACATATATATGTAAACGGGGGAGCTACAGTTTTACTGGATAAAAACTATAACGTTTACCCTAACAGGGCGATGCGGCACCCCAACACAAAGCGGAGGGGTGACCCCGATAGAAAGGGGTTTATTTCCCAACAATAACCTGCTAGCTGTACATTATTCCGATTATAACACGGCTACTTACTTAAGAAATCAATTATTTGACACAAAACTAGCAGTGAATAGGTGGAGACATCCTTGCTGCCTCCACCCTTCTGTAATCAGAAACAAAGTCACATCAGAGCTGCTCTTCCCCTCTCCTCTCTCACTCTATCATGACTTTTAATCTCCTGGCAGCCGACAAGTGGCTTCTTACAAATGCCAAACCCTGACTAGACAAAGTGGATTGTCTTCATTAACCAGTGGGTCACATGTTAATTGTTAATTCCTTCTTAACAAGGACTACGAGCCCACTCCTGCTGCATCTAGAGTAGCAGCTTGGGGGGAGAGTTTGAAGGGGTAGAGATAATGAAAGATGGGGATGTTGACAATGGAAATGTGCTGTTGTCTAAGATAAAGAAGGACAGGACAAAAAAGACTCACAAAACGTAGGCATGCCATAAACCAGTGATTCTCAAAGTGGGGTCCGGGGACTGCCAGGGGTCCGTGGAACTCTGCCAGGGGGTCCGCGAAATAATTAGCTATAAATCATACAATTGTGCTGTATCATTAAAAAGTAAATATCTACAGATGGGGACCATTTGCGCCAATAAAACAAAGCATATTATGTCCATTACTCCCTCCCACGTTAGCTTTGGACCAATAGAAACTGATATGATTGTGACACACAGCAGTACGTTCATTATTTTTAAATTGAAGCACTAACTGAAAGTCAGCTTTAGACTGGTAAGTTTAAACATCTGGATTTATTAGGACTGTGTCAGTCTTGCAACTGTTCATTTACTGAAAACTTTTAAGATCAGTTACTTGAAATGTAGGCTATAAATACTAACAAGTTGAGTCCAAATGCAATTTGAATAAAATCGCCCCTCTGTTTAAAAGTATGTAAGTGATATTAACTAGGGTTGACAAAGGTAACGCGATAATAATGCGTTGACGCAAATTTGTTTTAAGGCCACTAATTTCTTTAACGCATTAACACAATCGGTCTTCTGAGGTTGTAATGGGCTCAGTTTTAAAACTAGAAAACTTAAGGAAGCAACCATGGTACCAACCATGTCATACAAGCTAGTCACGAAATAACGCTCCAAACTTGTGCTAAATTTAGATGAGAAAAAACTGGCATGACCATTTTTAAAGGGGTCCCTTGACCTCTGGCCTCAAGATATGTGAATGAAAATGGGTTCTATGGGTACCCACGAGTCTCCCCTTTACAGACATGCAGACATTTATGATAATCACATGCAGTTTGGGGCAAGTCATAGTCAAGTCAGCACACTGACACACTGACAGCTGTTGTTGCCTGTTGGGCTGCAGTTTGCCATGTTATGATTTGAGCATATTTTTGTATGCTAAATGCAGTACCTGAGAGGGTTTCTGAACAATAGTTGTCATTGTTTTGTGTTGGCAATTTATTTCCAATAATAAATATATACATACATTTTCATAAAGCAAGTATATTTGTCCACTTCCATGTTGATAAGAGTATTAAATACTTGACAAATCTCCCTCTATGATACATTTTGAACAGATAAAAAAGTGAAATTAATTAATTTGGGATTCATCATGACAACAATGACAATCATGCAATTAATCGCGATTAAATATTTTAATCGATTGACAGCCCTAGTATTAACATGATTCAAACTGAAATGTGTTTTGGTTCATCACTATCAAACAGTATTCAGGTTTTAAAGTTTTAGAATACAAATAGTTCCAATGGCATCTAAGAGTACAAGTTGGAGTAAGCATTATGCTTAATCGGTGTTACGATTAAGAGGGGGTCTTTGGAATTTTTCCTCCCCCGTAAGGGGTCCCCGGCCCCAAAATGTTTGAGAGCCCCTGCCATAAACACATAAATATGCCATAGCATCCAATTCTCCACCAATTACAGCTAATCAGCTGAACTGCTGAGGTGCTCGAGAACAACAAGCACCATGCGTTTCTGTTCTCATTGTTGACTTTCCAACACTAATCCCACCTCAGAGCAGCGTGAAGTCTCTCTAAAATCCCACCAAACCTTTTAACCCCGACATCAAAAGCCATTTGTTGCCAGCGGGGCAGCCGGACCAGGCCACACCCAAAACAAGTCACAACACAATCCGGTGAAATTACAATGTTCACCTCCCCCCGTTTCTACCCTTAAAGGGCACCTTAATACCCCTCCCTCCATCACCACCACCACCACCACCTGGCTGGCATCAAAGCCCAGAAACCCAGTGCTGAGCAGGGAGACACATCAGCAACATTTTTTGGCTTTCATTTCCTTCTCCTCAGCGGGGGTGCACAGGGACATGCCAGGGCCCCGGCACACAGCGAAAGAGAGAAAGAAACGGAGGTAGACAGGGAGGCTCTTTTGCAGCCAATAATGTCTGTAATTTGTCCACAGTTGAGCAAGAGAGACAAGAAAGGCCCGCAGACACACTTATCAGCACATTTATGTGTGTTTTGTACTCGTGTGTGTATATAATTAGCAGCACCGCGTTAGAGCTCCGTTGTTTGGCTGCAGGGTGAGTGGACACCAGGACTCCTTCTCCTCCATCGCCCCCCCCAAACATCCCTCCCTCGGCTGCAGATGTTGGATTTGGCACGACAATGTGCGGACACAGAAGTGGACAGATGTTTACACACAGATACCCCAGACGGATATGTGATGTAAAACGGCACCGAATGTGATACCCTGCTTGCAGAAGTCACACGCGAAGAGACACACATGCGATCTCTTTGCTGTCTCCTCCAGTCTTGCCTGCTGGCCTTGTGTGGCCTCTACAACACCCACCTATGCTAACTGCTGGAAGAGAGCTGTAATTTGTAAACGATTTAACCTTTTAATAGAGAAAAGATGAGGTTGGCTACAGTTGAGTCCCTCTGGATGTGAAGCCAGAGAAGAAAAATAAGGATTGGAGCTGTGATTTAGACATCATTTAATCGTACTGTCCAATTATCTATGCGGTTCATGTGCTGAAGTGATTTGTCTGCTGTTTGTGTGTGCACTTGTTGGTGGATTCTTACTTGCATGCAAGTGTGTGTGTGTGTGTGTGTGTGTGTGGTTTTCAAAACAAGCTAGTGCCAAGGCTTAGCTGATAGGCTAATTAAGCTCACCACAGGGAATAAATGTTTCCTCTCTGCCTGCCATTTGTCACACCTGGCACGGAAATGTCACTAGGAAAAGACACACACACACACACACACACACACACACACACACACACACACACAGACAGACTGGGCGCAGCGGACACACACAGTGGGAGAAGTGCTGAGACGACAGAGCTACTCGGTGAAAGTCAGTGGAAGCAAAAGAAAGAAGAGGGAAACAGAAAGATGGAAAAGAGACAAATGAGACACAGACGTACGGCGGGAGAGAAAAAGATGCAGGGTGTTGCACATATTGAGGAAAAATGATTAAAAGAACACTAGTGAGAAAAGGAAGGGAAACTGGAGGGATAGACAGAAAAGCTTTCTGAGCTCTGCCGGACAAGAACATCCTGTTGAGCCTCGCTGGTTGTGTTTTCATTACAATGACATTTCTGCAAAAAATAAAATGTCAACGTTTCCTTCGACTATACTGTTGAATTGAATCTATTCAGGAGGACATCACAAGATTACATTATTAGTTGAGCACCAGTAACTCTAATAAATGATGACATTTCATCGTCGTTTCACATCAAAGAGGGCATTTGTGTGTTTTTTTTTTATTTTTATGAATGTGATGTTTTTGTCAGCTGCTATAGTGGTAAGGAGGTGGATTTGATATGCACCCAGGACCTGTTCGGACTCGGAGCACGCAAGTTGCAGCTAGAGTATACGTTTACCAAAGAAATTCTTAGTCGACTAACAGATACGATTTTGTTGATTAATCGATTAGTTGATTTAATCGACAGATCTGTAAAACTGAGTTTCTCCAAAGAATCACACAAAAACACCACTTTAAATCTTGCGTTTACCAGAGATGTGCTCATAAGTTCCTTAGAAATAAGTCATTCAGCATGAAAAAAAGCATAAAAAGTGATTAATCGACACTAAAGAAATCTTTGTCGAGTGAGACCAAAACGATCGATTAGTCGACTAATCGACTGAGAGGGGGCAGCCCTACTGTACATACTCCCTTTAATCAACACCCCATACTTCTTATTCAGACACTGCAACGTCAAGGTGTATTACAAAAATGTATTCTTGTCTACCTTTATCACATTTTTTCTCCTTCAATATGACCGCTTTTCTACCATCAGCAAGCGTAAAAACCTTTTCAGAATATTTTGCCCGTTTTTTAAAGTTATTTCCACCGTTTTTTCAATTGATCGGTTCAGATTTATGTCAAAGTTGCTAAATGCGAGATTGGAAGCGTTTCTATTGCCTCTGCATGGCTCTCAACATGGCGATGGCTGGCAAATAATGGTGCTAACAGTACTAACAGTGAAAACTACAGCAAAACTGCTCACAGAGCTAACATTGTCTCTATTATGTTGCAGCAATTTTTGGCTTGATACCATTTGTTACACAGATTTGGTGCTAAATTTAGCAATTCAGAATTGAGAATTGATAAAAATGATCAATAATCCCTCCAAAACACCACATTAAGACATCAAGAGCTTGAAGAACACCATAGAAAAAGCCATGCTGTGATTTGGTATCAAAAACTTTTGACATTTGGAGATTTCTGCAAGAATTAAATTTTTCGGTGATTGGATGGCGAGCACTTCTGTTCTGGAAACTGCTCAGAAACCCCCTTATTGTCAATCTAGCTAGGAAAGCCATCCATCCTCTGAATGCTCTAGGTCTGTAGTTTGTGGCTGATACGTTTCATGAGGCTGTGATTACCCTAGAGGTCACCACAGCTCATTTTATACAGTGAGGTCAAGTTTAAAAAAATAACCTCACTGCAATGAAATGGCTACTATGGGGACTAATATCATCACACATGAATACAATTGGGCTCACTGGATCCACAAGAGTCTCAGCTTTACAGTGATACCCAATTTATGCAATTCCAACACTGTGTAGGGACCCCAGTATGCAGAAATATTCAAATACACCATTTTCAGAATAGGAGAAAATAACACATTTATACTGCATTAAAAAAACTGCCTGTTTTTTTCCCAAACTGCATGTGATTATCTGAAAGTGGGAATGTCTGTAAAGGGGAGACTCGTGTGTACCCACAGAACCCATTTACATTCACATATCTAGAGGTCAGAGGTCAAAGGACCCCTTTGAATATCGCCATGTCAGTTTTTCCTCGCCAAAAGCCTAACTCGAGCATTATTTAGCCTCCTTCCTGATCCGCTCTTAATTTGGGTGGTGTTACCCTCTAAGGCGCTTACGCATTGGCTTCACTTATTAGACCCAGATATTGCCCCCTGTGTTCCACATCGTAGTTTGTCGTGTTAGCATGCTAACATATGCTAATTAGCACTAAACAAACACTACAGCCACAGCGCAATCGTGGCTAAAAAATCTGAGCCCTATATTTAAATGGGAAAATTTACAAAGCGCCGTTCAACAGATGGATGGAAACCTACCAAGTGAAACCACAGCAGTCAGTCAGACCTTCTCCCGTAAGCTACAATGTTTGCCCTGTTATGCTTCAGATTGCCCTCTCTTTTTCTCTCTTTCAGACACACACACACACACACACACACACACACACACACACACACACACACACACACCAATAGACGAGCTGCTTCACACTGAAATCTGCTGTTCATTACAAGCGTGACAGCTTAAGTGGAGTGTAGCCCCACAGCCATTGTTACACCATCACCAATAACCACCAACATAGACCCGCTGCTGCATGGCGCTGCTGCACAGGAGAGCACACAGCACCACACACCTAAGAGACCACAGGAGATTTAAGGTTGGGATAAAGAATGATGACAGAAATTATGTAAAGCCTCCCCCGGCTAACGCAACGTTTTGGGGGGACTTTAAAATTCCTCCTCCTTTGTTGCAACCATCTCTTGTTAGATTGAAACAAACGACCTGCTGCTGTTGTTGTTGTTGTGGAGTGCGGCGCTGAAATGGATGCCTTCTGAACAAACACTACACGCCTGGATTGCACAGTGTGGGTCTGTGTGCTGGAGTGTGGAGCGTTGGGGGAGGTAATTCACTTTCATTTCAGCTCGCTTGAAAATATAAACTGAAACCGCTGTTCATTTGCAAGCGATTATTGTCCAATAGATTAGATATAACATCCTTTTCAGTGCAGAAGTTTTTCATTGTTAAAACTTTGATGGAATCCAACTTTCTTGATTGATTGCAATTGAGAGTAAAGTGAGCGCACAAACAGTGTTAGGGTGTAATGTTGTCAAAGCGCATGGAAAAACACTGTGGCTGTGCAAGTCAATGTAGACTCAAACAGTGAGGCCAGAGGCATGACGGGTTGGTGCGCGTGATCGGGGTAAAATGCGATGTGCAGGTAAGGTTTTGACGTTTTTCACTGCGGAACAGAGAAACAAATCGTCTCTATATACATCCATGGTAGCAATGGTGTCCATTCAGACAGACAGTCTGTTGGTTTACAGAATGGACAGATATTTGAGAGGACAAAAAGAAAAAACGACGATGCTTCAGAGACAAACAAGACAACATCTGAAGGTCATCAAAAGAAAATATGACGAAGAAGGGCTGCACCGAGTAGTTCAAAGTTTCATTCATAACACTGACATTGTAATTATTATTAAACTTACAGAAACATTAGCATGTCTTCCACCTTCCCTTCACTTCTCTCTCTTAAATACACACATAGCAAGCGACGTGGTGCGCCGCCCATCTCTGTACTTGCCTCAGTCGTCTGTCCAAAAGTCAAAATTTATTGAAAAAAGAGAGATCGTATTATTTCCAGAATTCACTACATGTTTTTATTTAACGAAATATTCTGCTTTAGTCCATATTTTTCGTTGTTCAGCCTTTCAAAAACGACAGTTTCACTGAAGTTAAAAACTATCCCCGCATGCCGCTGTAACAGGGTAGCAGCAATCTAACAGCACCATAAATCACATTTATATAAATATAAATAATAATGAAGGCATTGGGAGATGAGGAGAGACCAGACACACCCAACTCATTAAGAAGACATTTAGAAACATTATATGCCAGTCACGTCAATAACAACAGTGGTTTGATCAGGTTTAACTCTCATCCTACCAACCTATTTAACATACTAGGACTACAGACTGAATACACTATAAGAAGCAACCATCATAGTAAAATGTGAACTTATTTCTTCTCAAAACCTGAAAATATTTCTTGATCCAAAGGGGGGAATGAAAAGAAGAAAAGTTTGAGGACCACTGAGGTACAGTAGACTGTGAAGGCTCAGCATTAGGGATGCTGCGCCAGACTGGATCTATTTCTTTTTTCCATCCAATGCTGAAATTCATGCATGCCACATGGTATTATTTCCACGGATCACTTCAAAGGGAAACTGGAAGCAAAGATCGTGTACTATACTAAAGCACACTGGCATCACTGATACTTGCCTTTTTCATCTTTGTTCCACGGAGTCCTCTTATCTGTCTCTTGTCAATATGTCACTTAGTCATCCTTAACTAACACCAGTCTTGGTACCAGCTGTCCTTTCTTCCTTTCTCCTCCCTCCCTCCCTCCTCACTCTCATTGTTCATCCCATCTCCTCCCTCCTCCGTGTTGACAATCGACACATTGCCATTGCTGCTCTAATACACGCTGCATGCGGTCCGACAGCATCCGTATGGTCCCGCCCTGCCCAGCACAGCAGAAACATGTTGGCCCCATATGGAGCTTCTCCACAGGGAGAACAATGTATCTGGTGGAAGTCAGCGAGGACGCTATAGCTACATGATGCTAACAGACCGGTGGCTTTCACACAGCTGCCGTACAGTAATGATGTGGAAACCTTAAGCTGCTTAAACTGCAAGGTGGGACTTTTTTATGAAGCTCTGTAGCTTCCTGTCTCTTTCTTCTTTCTTATTCTCAGATTTCCATTTCGTTTCAATAGTTTCCCCAGAAGTCTGAAGGATAGAACATCATCCGTGTCAGACGGCCTATTACATATTTTTTTTCACATGACACCTTAAAGCAGCAGAAGGTAGAAATGGAGCAAATATGATTAAAAAAAGTCGTCACTATATCCTGACAGTAGTGCATGCGACAGGTAATCTGAAAAAAATTATGTGTCTCTGTGTCCTCCGGTGCTCCTAATACATCTGCAAGATTTCACAGACTGGAGGAAAACAAGCAATCAGAGCCGAGCTGGTGCATTGCCGTCTCTGAGCAGCTGTCAATCACTCGTGAACTCCGATCAAACGGTCAAACGACGCAGCGCTGATCAAATATGATCAATATTCTTTTACTGTAATGCCTATTTCTCATGTAAAATGTTTTCAGAATCATCTTGTAGTGTACTGTTTAGCTGTAAAATGAGAAACAGTTTGTGACCCGACAGCCATTTTGAGATCAGTTTGGGGAAATACCAAGCACCGCCCCACCAGCCGGAGCAAACTTTTAAAGCTAAAAGGAACACTACGAGATGTTTTTGAAAACATTTGAGGTGAGAAATAGGCATTACAGTAACAGAATATTGATTCATATTTGATCAGCGCTGCCTAGTTTGACCGTTTGATCTGAGTTCCCGAGTGATTGACAGCTGCCTCCGTTAAATGAACAGCCAATAGAAACGCTCTCTCTCGCAAATGACCTGTAGATTTTTTAAAGCCTGAAAACAGAGCCATGAGGAGGTGCAAAAGTCTAGTTTTCTCTTCAGAACACTTGAATTACAATATGCTGAAGGTATTATGGAATTTTTGCTAAATGATGCAAAAATATTCTGCCTACTGCAGGTTTAAGCTATAAACTTTCTCTTGTCTCTTTCTTTTCATGTATGCCACTGGCAAACTCTGTACATGTGCTCAAATGGTTAACATCCGGGCAAACTCGCTATGTTGTTGTCGAAGACCAATCTGTTCCATGCGGCAGTGATAAAAGAGAGCAAGAAATAAGACAGTATTCGAGCTTGCGCCTCTTAATCTCCCCTCCTCCGGCTCAGCCTAACTGGACATTTTCTTAATTTATCCTCTCAGGATTCCAACATTTTAATTAGGTCACTCCAAATCTCCTCCACGCAGCGTTATTCCCGAAAAACTTTATTTCATCATGTTTGTCATTTGCCTCCTTCGTCTCTCATTCTCTCCCCTTCCTTTCTTTTTCGCAATTGTCAGTTTTGCTCAGCGGGTTATCTTACTAATGATGTATGCCGTTTTTTTTTTAAAATCAAATCCTGCCGCTGCCACATGTGAATACTGCAGAGGTAAATACATAATTGAATAGTGGAATTAAATAAATGGGCAGTTTAAAGAAATAACTATTTTTTCAGTGTTCCTCTGTTGGAGGAAAATTAGGAGATTTGTAAAAAAAGGAACTGTGAAGCGCTCCTGTCATCTTTTTAGATGCTCTGTTTGATGCCAGCTGACAAAGTGTCTGTATATGTGCACAGGTATGTTAATGTAGGTCAGCATGTACAGTGTGGGTGTGAGTTCAGATTTGCAAAAGTGTGTTCCTGAGACCTAATAAAAGGTTCCTACGGCTTATAACGTGTGTGTGTGTGTGTGTGTGTGTGTGTGTGTGTGTGTGTGCTGTTTGAGCGTGTTTGTTCCCTACTATAACAGAAAGTGTGTATAATCTGTAAGTTGTTCCTCGGTGTGCCAGGAGTCCTGGCTTATCTCCAGCCTCAACAGAAACAAGAGGAAATTACTTTTCTACAAAGCGTCTGACAAGGCAAAATATTTTACACGTTTTCCATTGGCACAGGCAGGACTTTTACTATGACTTAAGTGCTTGCTGAGGGGGGTCCAACTCACAACTGAGGTACTACCTTTCTGGTTGCAATTCTCTTTTACGATCAGGTCAGTAGCATAAGTGCCCCAACACAGCAAGCTGACTGTTGGAGGTCGTTGAATGTGTTTAAGCGACCATAGCCTGTCAGTTTTGATGGTAATGTACAGCACCGTTGGCTCCAGTCTGACTTTGTTATCCATGTTGTTGATGTTTTTCTGGTAGTAAGAACACCTATCTCCCGATTCGATACTATGACGATACTTGACAAACCTTTCCAGCAACCCAAAAATCA
Organism: Sebastes umbrosus; assembly: GCF_015220745.1. Taxonomy (NCBI): domain Eukaryota; kingdom Metazoa; phylum Chordata; class Actinopteri; order Perciformes; family Sebastidae; genus Sebastes; species Sebastes umbrosus. The sequence continues at coordinate 30,646,170 of NC_051271.1, read as the reverse complement.
AAGAATAAAACATCTCTCTCAAAACTTAGAGGTAATTTGTTTTAAATTTTTAAGAGACATATAATGTGTTTATATACTTTCTGGTGAATATAAACCAATCCAGCGGAGCTGTTGCCCCCGCGACCCAACCCCGGATAAGCAGCTGAAGATGGATGGATGGATGGATAAACCATCCATCTTATTTACATATATGTATTTTGTATATGCAGTTCCCTTTGTGTAACACCTCATTTGTTCATTTGTCACATGTGTATACTTCCACTAACTTTGCCAAGTCCGTCTCTAGCTCTCACCGTCAGCTCCGTTCTCTTTATACATCCATGGTCCAGCTCCATCGGGGCCGTTTGACTGCATTTAACAGAAATGTCAGTAGATGGGCGCGCTACAGCTGTAGCGTCCGCCGGCTTGACCGCACATTACCGCAATACGATAACTTTTCCTGTCCTGACCGAGTTAGCATGCAACTTTTAGCCGTGATGTCTAGCTCTGCTTTTCCTGCGATGTGTGAAACCCAAAGTGTTCCATACTTTACTGTGTGTGTAGTGTTTACCACGTTGAATTTAAAATGTGAGGGTGCAGGTCGTATCCACGCAGACCTTGCACTGTTTTCTGCTCTCTTCGCGTTTCACCTCGCTGCGGTTTGTTTTTGTTGATGGATACAAAACGGATATGATCTCACGTTACTCAGATTACAACAATAAAAAGCGGTTATTTTCCTTTTACTCCACATAGACTCAAAGTGAAGCAAATATATCGATTCTGGTTGTTGTCAGGTTGTTTCGACGTGCATGGCGTGGATGTCAGTAATACCGATCAAACGAATTAGAAACAGAAAGGAATGAGGTGAGAGGATGTCATCGTCACAGCAACACACTGGCAGCACTTTCACGCTGATTTTGAACTAATTGTAACAAATTGACTAGTTTCTTTTAAACAAAGTTAGGACTGAAGATCTAAAGATCCCGGGTTTCAAGCATCAAACATTGACCCTTTTCTGGGGCGGCAGTAGCTCATTCCATGGAGACTTGGAAAATGGACGTAAAAGGTGAAGCAAAAAACGTCCCCTTACTCTGACGTACGATGCAGGAAAAAACATAAGGCTGAGGGAATCCCCATGTTTCATGAATGACTGCACAGAGAGACGTTGAATTTAAGTATTTCCCAGCTGGGTTATGTCTACTTCTTTTCCTTGTTAAGGGGACAGAATGTAGCCAGGGGAAACTTATGTCATCTATGTCCACTTGCTCATACCTACTGTACATATACAGTACAGAGTATATATATACAGTAGATACACACAAGTAAGGTATAAAAAAGGCTGCACAGGCAAACGCAGATATACCTGCCATTCCCACGCACCCCAAAAACTCAATCATTGGCTTCCTCAGGTGTGTCTATCCCTCTCCTGCAACCGGTCCAGCAGAGTGACTCTCCAGTCCTTCAGAGGAATGCCAGTGAGATCCTGTTTCCACCACAGTCCAACCACCACCAAGAAGACTTTCTTACCACAACTCTGAGCACTTCCTACTGCGATACTGGTTTGTTGACTGCGCTCGATGCTGATCCATGAGAATGAGTCAGAACTACAAGGCCCAAGGATTGCTAATCCATGACCTCCTGAGAAAGATAAGCTGAGAAGTCGGCTCTATCTCACCGCACTGCAGTGAGGGTTGTGAGGCTGAGCTCTAGCCTTGTAGTCTCGAGTGCTCGAGGGGTTCAGGCCAAGGCGGCTTCTGTGCAACTGTAGGATCAGGCTTCTGCGCTGCATTGAGAAGAGATTCGGCCAGATGAGTGCAGCAATTATGTGGTTAACCTTGGCAAGTGGTGGAGGCGAGCTGATTACTGGTACCCCGGAAGATGAAGGCCCGGCTAACCGGCTATAGTGGTGCAGTGTGTGGCAAAAACCGAAACCAGGCTGGAGGTAAACCCCCCCCCCCTGTCTGAGAGGAAAGAACCATACAGAGTGCCCTCTGTCCGTGTGTATGTGTGAGATGCAGCAAGCAGTACCTTTGTTAGGGATAGCTTAAGTTCACTGGGTTCAGTCACACTGTGAATGTAAAGACTGCTTTCTGGTTATGTGTTTGGGTGTATGTGTGTACACGTGTGGGGGAGTGTGTGAGATCAGACTGAAGAGTGCCGCACTATAACATCTAATCTATCACCCATTTGCCAAATCACTAGCCAAGGTCCACCCCAAAATTTTTTGATTTGGATTAACTCAGAGCCATCCACATTGATGTCTGACTTCTTTTCTAAACCATGTTTGACCTCCAAAAACTCACAGACTCTCGATTTAAGAGTTAACTCATCCTGGACCAGGGATATCAACATACCAGAAATTTAGTAGTTGATACCAATACTAGTGAAATTCCACGATTCCAATTCGATACTTAAACTCTTTCATATATATATATACAGGTACATACATGATATTTGACCTCTGCATTTAACCTATCCTAAGCAACTAAGGAGCAACTTGGGGTTCAGTGTCTCACTCAAGGACACTTTGACACGCGGACATTAGAAGCCCTGGATCGAACCGCCAACCTTGTGGTTAAAGGACGACCTGCTCTACCCACTGAGCCACAGCCGCCTGTACCACAATAAGAAGTAAAACAATAAAAGCGATGTACTTCAACACACACTACTTTATTACCGTTTGCATACTGATTTTTGTTAGGAAGTTCAACAGGTCATAATTCCCTCTCTATTACCTATTTTATATTGCTGCTTAAACATCTCCTTCAAACAACTGGATTTATTCAAGTTTCTTAACAAAAAATACATTTTACAAGATTACATTTGAACACAACGTTAGAATTTATATTTGCCCAATACTTACTGAATAGAGCTTGAACGCATCATAATGTAAATAAATAGCACCTCCCGTTAACGTTAGCTGTTAGCTCCGTGCAGGACTGTGCTGCTTACCGGCTGCTAACAGCTATCGTTAACTAGCCCTCGTCCTGCCAATTTCAACACAGATTTGTTGTTCACAATGTAGCATTATCAAGGAAACAATAGGGGGCATCGAGTGAGTTTACTGTGTCCCAAACGTATTACCTATCGTCCCGGAACGACCGGGCGCCCTTATTCTCAAGCCCTGATGGTAGGGCTGGCCAATATATTGATATTATATTATTATTATTATATTATTATATTATATCGATATCGTGATAAGACGCTAGATATCGTCTTAGATTTTGGATATCATAATATGGCATGTTAGTACTGTCTTTTCCTGGTTTTAAAGGCTGCATCACAGTATTGTCAATTTCTAAACTTGCCAGACTGTTCTAACTGTTGTATTATTTGCCTTATTTTGCTTATCATTTTGTGAATATTTGGTGAAAGCAGTAAAAGTCAACCCTACAATATCGTCATAAAATTTCGGGATATTTGATTTTCTCCATATCGCCCAGCCCTACCTGACGGGACGTGCGGTACTGTGGAAAAATGAGCCCATCACGTTTGCAGAATTTTGGCATCAACTTGGTACCCAAGTATCGGTTCTCATGACATCCCTATCCTGGACAATCACTTACAAGCAAACACTCAAACACAAACTCGCCCTGCTCTCACTGTATTGTGAGAAAGATTTAACGATTATATTACCATGTAAAACAAATTCTAATACAAAGTGACAGATCAAGCCCACTGCTTACTTGTACATACGGAAACCATATGGGCTTGTCACCATAGTAAAGACAGCTTCTGCTGCGCTAATCACTCCGACATAGCAGATGCACAGACTGAGGCAAAATTAAAGCTACTTTCCCCCCCTTTTCACAGTGTGAAACAGCTGTCCAAAATTTGAGAGAGCTGGATAGAAAGAGAGACAAAAAGGGGAGAGAAAGGGAGAGGGCAATGAGGAATGGAGCAATGGCCAATAGCCAGACCCCGCAGCGACTCGGATCGGATCCCCCAGAGTTGAGGATTAGGCTTTTGATCCAGATTTTAGGCTGGATTTGGGGCTTTTTCCTCAAGCTGGGCCCATTTGAAATTCTCTGTTTTCTCGATGATGTCATATTGTTTGTGTGTGTGTGTGTGTGTGTGTGTTAGTGGGAAACAAAAGAGACACAAAAGTGCTCACGGCCATCGCTTGGTATTCAGAGTACGTTTGCGGCCGGTGCCAGCCACAGAAGGAGCAGTTAGCCAGTCCGGCAGCATCAATTTGTCAGCATATCCCGGCAAAAAATCCTCCGGGGCCCCTGGGAGCCAAAGCAGGGCGCTGGCAAGAGCACAGAGGGCCCTGGGGTGACCCAGCCGGCGCTAAATACACACAGCTGTACACTGATATGAAAAGCACACAAAGATGTACATGTCATTCGCAAACGAGTGCATACTAATAGTGACAAGTGTATGACAAACGTACATATTTAGTCCCACTTACACAGCCCCCCCCCTCATCATCAGCACTACACAACAGCATAAACAAACACACAGCTGCAGCGTTATATTAACAGCTGCTGTAGAGAAGGGTCAAAGACAGTGAACGTCATGCTGCCTGTGTCCTCTGAATCATCGCGCCCGCTGCAGGCTGGACACCATGTGGAGCACAACACACACACACACACACACACACACACACACACGCACAGAACGAGGGAGAACTATCACCTTCCCTGACCTTTGAAGTTCAATGCAGCATGCACATATCTCCTCACCCGCACCCCACTTACACACACACATATACACTACGCACAAACATGAAGAGTGTGTAGAGCCAGCGGCTATCATAGAATCATAACCTTTCATTCATTAAACATAAGTAACAGAACACCATTCTGGATTTCTGTACATGATATATAAAGTATGCATGCGCACCATATGCCCCACAGCACGAGCCCTGCTGGAGACAAACAGTCTGATCTCAGGCATCTCTGACACTCGCACACATTTATAATTCCACATATCCAGTACTGTAGCTTCTCACGGGGATTATGTTCCTGCTCGAGTTTGCCTTGGTGTCAGTGGCTTATACTAACACGTATAGAAAGTTATAGAAAAAAAAAAACGGATCAATGTGACAGTGTGCGTACAGAGAGCATGACATGCACATACATGCTGTAACTACTGTGGCTTTGCTATGGCGGAGGAAAATGCAAAAAAAAAAACATTTAATCAGTGAAAACCATGAAACCACTGGAAAGCTACTTCACTCTTAAAGGTGCTAAATGTGAGATTGGGAGCATTTTTATTGCCTCCACAATGTTCTCGACATGGCGACAGCTGAGCCGGCCAAGTCCCCAGGAAGAGCACTGGACTTTGAAGCAAATTGTGGTAGTATAATAGCTAAAGGCGAGGTGGGGTTAAAGGAAACGCTATGCCTTCGGGAGCAATTTGGGATTAAGTGTCTTGCTCAAGCACACATCGACATGTGACCAGGAGCAGCTGGGGATCGTACCACCGACCTTCCGATTGGAGTTCCGGTGGACGACCTGCTCCACCCTTTGAGCCACAGCCGCCCAGGTAGACATTACTCCACTTTATTACACAGCTTTGTTGAATACTCTAATCTGATTGGTCAATCACGGCGTTCTACGGTCTGTTATTTCTTTACAGCAGACCGTTGCTATGGACGCAGTTCTGATCTCGGACTCTGGCGGACCATTTTTGTGTCAAATTATTGATTTCTTAAGTAAGAAGCCACGTAATAGGCGGGATAATGTACAGCTTGTGGGTAAGTGTTGTGAAATAAACCCCTTCAGGAGTCTGCAAGTGCCGTAACACCCTGTCGGGGTTTATCTTACACCAATGACACATTGTGCACATTATTTCTTACATATCTTTACATAACAGATAGTTGTTTGCTGCTATAATAATGCTCTGGATATCATATAGAGAACATTTAACTTTGCATAAATATTGTAAAAAATGAGTTGGGGAGACAAAAAAAAGGGTTATGGCAACTTAACTCTGTCTCCATGGTGATGGGCGGCTGTGGTTCTCCACAGGTTGTGGCTTAACAAGCATACAAGGTGTAATACTCACCAAGTATGTTTACCTGCAGACTAGTATGCCAGTTCTTGTTGGGTTTTTGGTCTTTCATGTCTACATGTTTCCACGTGTAAATGTGGAAACATGCAGACATGCCAGCAGAGTGGTAAAAGCTGCAGTGTCCGAAACAACCAAATGGTGCACAAATGACAGAGACTCATGCTTGCAATAACATAGGCAATCAGAAACCTGGATAATAACGACATGATCATGTATTTGGGGATATGAATAACCATAATCAGGTTTCCCTATAGGCTCTGTGTAAATGTCATATCCCCAAATATGATCAAAACCAGGATATTACTTTTGAAGGAATACTTTGACATTTTGTGAAATATAATGATTTGCTTTGTGGCTGAGAGTTAGATAAGAGGATCAATACCAGCCAGTTAGCTTTGCAGACAGGAAACAGCTATAGTCTAGCTCTGTCCAAAGGGAACAAAATCCGCCTCTAAAGCTCCCTAATGATCTACAGTAAGGCTGAACTGTTCCTTTAATGAGAACACTATGTGAACATGATTAACTGTACATTTTCTTGCTACTGTTGCCAGGCACCATTAGAACCACCAACCTCCCCATCAGGTATCAAATGGCACAATTTCAGAAGTAATATATTATAAGCTATATTCCGAGTCTATTAAGGGAAAAAGAAAGAAAAGTGAAAAAAGAAAAAAAAGGTAGCAGAATATTTTTGAGAAGCTAATAAACCTCGTGCTCATTAATCTCCATTGCTGCCACTGGACATAATGCCAGTGAAAATATAGTCCTATTCCTTTGATTATTCTTCCCACCTTAGAGCAACACGCTCACATCAGGCAAATAGTTACCAACTCATTACAGTCCTCCTCTATTGCTGTTAAATTGCAGTCATTTGTGTCTTTTAGGCAAATAGACTGAGTGCTAAGCAAGCACATGTGCCCTGGCTGAATTATAATTGCCTTGACCAAATCTCTTTCTCAGCAGTTAAGACAATTATGTCTGCATATACCTCTGGAACACGTGCATATATATTGTATGTGCATGAGGCTAGTATTAATATTAATACACACAAACTCAGTCACACATCCGTACACCAAAGGCCTGTACTACGAAGCCAGTTCAACATACCCAAGGGTAGCTTACCGTTATCTGGCTTAACTAACCCTAACAGCGATCCCGCTAAGTGGTGCTACGACGCTGGTTATCAACTCGGTAAATCAACCCAGGGTTTCTCAATCTGGCTATGAGCTCTTTCACATAAAGGGGGCGGTGTTTGCAGCATGTGACCAATCATAATCATGGACAAGTCTACTGTCAGCAGAGCGGCACATTTTACAAACCAAGAGCAAACTATAATATTAGACAAATACAAAGAAGTTAAACACATAATCCAGACTAAAGGCAGACTAAGACTACACAGTTGAAGCTGCCAAATGCAGGAAGGACAGCTGGCAAAAGGAAAAATTGCCGATGTGTGAATGCGTAAATCTGACTATAATTACTTTGTGTATTCCGTTAAATTAATTTATTTCACGGCTTTGTTGAATACTCGATTCTGTTCTCTGATTCTCGTTCTACGGTTATTTCGTCTTCTAGCAGACCGTTGCTATGTACAACAGACCGTTGCTATGGGCGCAGTTCTGATGTCGGACTCTGGCAGACCATTTTTGTGTCAAATTATTGATTTCTTAAGTAAGTAGCTGTGTAATAAGCGGGATAATGTACAGCTAGCGGGTCATTGTTGTGAAATAAACCCCAACAGTGCGATGCGGCACTGATGACAATGACCGGCATGCTGTACATTATCCCTTACATGATGCTTGGAGAACAGAATAACAGTTTAGAAGTTTCTTCATTATTTCCTTTGGGGATGATGTGGCATGTATGACAATTTAACATTCTTTCAAATGCGTCCCTGGCCCCAGCAGTGTGAAACAGACTTGGGAACAAATAAAAAGTAAATGTAAAAATATAACATAAAGCAGTAAGCAGGCTTACTTTCATATGCCAGCTGTTCTTTGTCAGTTTAGATTGTGTTGCTTTTAGCCTTAATAATGACTTTGACTTCTTTGTATTTGTTTAATATTATCATATAATTGGTCAGTAGGCGGTGCTTTTATACGAGTTGATCACTTATCTGGAACATAAGCTGCTCCGGAGCAGGTTATGTGTTCAGCATAAGTTAGCATGACGATCTACCCCGGTAAGAAGTGAACCACCGTCGTAGAAACTGAAAACCCAGAGTTCACCCTGAAGTTACCTCGTTACCCCAAATCCTTCTTCATAATACAGGCCTCAGCTACTTGCTACTATTTTGCATGTACATGTTTGGCATGTGGTTGGTGTACTACTCACATTTCAACCCCATGGAAGCAGCCGAGCCTTGTCCGGAGATTGCCTCAAAAATCACGTATGAAAGTCCAGCGAGACCTACTTGGCCCTCTTGTGAAAAAATAAATAAATTCATTTTATCCCTTCGATAAATTGAGAGTTACATAAAAAGATTGTTGTAGGCCTATTTGCCAGAGTAAAACGGATTTCACTCACAGCATTTAAGAAACTTGAGGACAAAGAGAGAAGTCAAAAAAATCCCTAACCCCCTCTGACTGGCAATTTCATAGGGGAGAGAGAGTGAGGGAAAAGAAGCAGTATTGTTCTTTGTCTGAGCTCACACACAAAAACACAAATAGAGTGTTGACACCAATAAGCAGTCAATGATTTTCCTAATGGTTCTCTTATGGAAAGGCAATTCTCATGAGGGTGGTTAAAGCACTGAGAGCCATGTGTAAACTGGCCTCCTACTAGTAGCACACACACACACACACACACAAGCACATACACGAAAACACACACAAGTCTAAAGCCCGTCTTGGCAAGCACTCGCTTCCCTTTAACCTCTTTTCTCTTTACATCTGAGTCTGTGTGTCTCAGAGTCGATTAACCCTCCGTCTCAGTTTTTTCCCCTTTACACCACAGAGCTTCTTTTTCTTTTCTTTTTTTTTTACTTTCCTCATAATTTTACCAACTCTCCAATAATGCTCAATTTCACTTTCTTGTCCTTTCTCATATTTACATGAACATGCACACACACACATACATTCCCTCACCTTTAACAAACTGGCAGCAAATCCCATTGAGGGAAACACAGAGGCCTTTATGCCCTATGGAGGTTGTATGTGGGAACGCATGAACATGAGAAATGTGTTGCAACTAGGGCTGTCAAAGTTAATGCAAATTTGTAGCAGGCTCAAAATTAAAGCTGGAGTGAAGATACTGGCATCATATGAAACAAGAAAACCAAAGGAATCCATTGGTATCACCCATGTCATACTAGCTTGTCTCGAAGGAGGGTAAATAACATTCCAAACTTTTTTATAAACTGTCATTGCCATTTTCAAAGGGGTCCCTTGACCTCTGACCTCAAGATATGTGAATGTAAATGGGTTCTATGGGTACCCACGAGTCTCCCCTTTACAGACATGCCCACTTTATGATAATCACATGCAGTTTGGGGGCAAGTCATAGTCAAGTCAGCACGGTTTCTGGACAATATGTGTCATTGTTTTGTGTTGTTAATTGATTTCCAATAATAAATATATACATACATTTGCATAAAGCAGCATATTCGTCCACTCCCATGTTGATAAGAGTATTAAATACTTGAGAAATCTCCCTTTAAGGTACATTTTGAACGGATAAAAAATGTGCGATTAATAGTGATTAACTATGGACAATCATGTGATTAATCGCATTAAATATTTTAATCGATTGACAGCCCTCGTTGCCACAAGACAGTAGAGTAACAAAAAGAAAGCTCATGGATTCAATGTTCAATAAGTGTTTGAAATTTAGATCATTTTCCTAAAGAGAAACTGTTGCACAAAAAAATGATCAAGCTTCCTGCCGTGGAAGCATGAATGCCTTAAGTACGTCGCAAAAAGCCATTTGACATTGTGCTCGCATAATCACCCCATCCTAATTATCTTCTCTTCCTCTGCCCCCCTTCCCTCCATCTACACACACACACACACACACACACACTTTTCTTTTCGTACATTGTAATTTCTGTATACCTCTGAGGCATGCCGTCCAATCAAACGGAACAGAAACGGGAAGGATGGTTGGAGACAGATGAGAGGAGCGAGAAGTGGCGAGGACGGAGCGAGAGAAGAGTGAAAGAGGGGAGGAAATGGGAATAAAATAAGTGGAACGAGTGCAATTGACGAGAGAGGGGGAGAGAGAGACAGAGAGAGAGAGAGAGAGAGAGAGAGAATCGAGTGAAAGAGCGGGTCAACTACAGCGGCGGCGGCGTGGAAGCGTCTGCCGAGCGTTGCTGATGTGATGGCACGATGATGATGGTGTTGATGATTCACCGCTGGTAGGAAATCAGAGAGAAGAACGTATTATTATCACGCAGCTCAATTACAGCGCAATTTCTCCCCGGCAGCGGCGGCCTCGGCGGGGCTCCTCATTGAAGCTGATTTGGGAGGCCTGCGGCGTCTGGAGGACCAGCGAGCGACTCAGCGGTGCGGTGAGACATCCCCACTTGAGATGGGAGAAGAAGAAGAAGAAGAAGAAGAGGCACGAGAGGACGGCCGGGGGAGAGGAGGAGTGGGAGCAGGCGGGCATGAAGAGGGTGAGGAAGTAGTCGAGGAGAAGGATGCAAATGTGACAGCGTTAATGCGCGCGTCCGCGTTAAAGGACCTCGCGAGCTCCGCCCTTGAGGCGTTCGGCGGAGCGGGGACAGGCAGGAAGGACAGACAGGATCTAAATGCACCGCTGATGGAGGAAACACCTGTTCAGTAATGAGTACGAGCTCTCCGGCTGGTCCTGGTGGATTAACATGAATACTGAAGAGCAGCTATTCATGTGGCTCGCAGAGTGTTTTATAATTTTATTTACTCTCAAAGTGTGTGTGTGTGTGTGTGATGTGCGTGAGCCAAGGGAGAAGGAGCAGGGAGATAGAGGGCTTTGTGTACGTGCAAGCGTGTGTGTGTCTGTGTGTGTGTGTGTGTGTGTGTGTGTGAGGGAGATCGTGTGGGTGTTTTTTGTGATGCAGGAAGCAAGCGTATTTTATGATTTTATGCATTCTGTAGGTGTGCGCCTTTAACGCCGAGGGGACGCTGGAGAGTGCGTGGGAGTGTGTATGCACTTGTTGTGCATGCATTCATGTGGTTGTTTGCAGGTGTGTACATCTAACTAGCACTGTCTCCAGTGTACCTTCCGACATCCCGTACAGCGGCTGCCCTGAGGCAGAGGCAGCTGCTTCACTGACCTCTCAGCGGGGGGATTACTCAACACGACATTGACCATAAACCCAAACCTCGCTTCTCTCACACACAATGGGCCTCATGCAGGAGGCTACATTTTGGCGAGGAAAAACTGGCATGGCAATTTTCAAAGGGTCCTCTGACCTCAAGATATGTGAATGTGAATGGGTTCTATGGGTACCCACGAGTCGTCCCTTTACAGACATGCCCACTTTATAATAATCACATGTAGTTTGGAGCAAGTCAGCGTCAAGTCAGCACACTGACAGCTGTTGTTGCCTGCTGGGCTGCAGTTTGCCGTGTTACATTTTGGTACATTTTGAACAGATAAAAAATGTGTGATTAATTTGCGATTAATCCCGATTAACTATGGACAATCATGCGATTAATCGCAATTAAATATTTTAATTTTCAAATGATACCAGTATCTTCACTCCAGCTTTAAAACTGAGCCCGCTCCAACCTAAAAATCGCAAGGTGCGTTAATGCGTTAAAGAAATTAGTGCCGTTAAAGCTAATTTGCCTTAATGCGTTATTATCGCGTTAATTTTGACAGCCCTAATTTAAACCCAAAAAGACATGTTTAACAGCTGTGACATTTTATTTTAAATTTCGGTTTGAGTGTTGGTACCAATACCAAAATTATGCCTTTCTTATATTCTAATTGGAGAAATATCAATATGCTTTTCTACAAAATGCATTAAACAAAAGAAGCCAAAGTTCTCAAATGTTAAATGTTATCCAAACACAAGCAGTCATACAGGAACATGAACTGTCTGATCAGATAATAAGATTGAAAAACTGATCAGACATTTGATGCCAAATTACAGTACTTGACCGTTTCCGATACTCTGTGCTACTGGCACATTTCGGTAGGTCCCAAAAAAAGCATTGAGGTTCAACACCCCACCATTACATAAAATGGAAAATTGCAAAAGCCTTTCACATAATTCCATACACATTTGTCAAGCTTTTATGATGGTGATTATGTCATTGGCCTGTTGTGCCCAAGTTCCCCTCATTATAAAGCATCGGCCACTCGGAAAGGTAATCCACATCTGAGTAATACATGGAAATATCTAGCAGAAGCAAGTGTCCATCAGTGTGAATAATTAAACCAGTGGAGAGTAGCAGAGGAGGACTGGGATTATTGGGCAGATTCCCTCAACTATCCTCTTCAGAGTAATCTTAAATCAGAGCTCCTATTTAGAGATGCTTGATAAAACCAGCCTGATCAGTGTCTTGGCATCAGCTTACTTCTAAATCCTAAACTTCACCAACCGAGGGGAAAATTACAGACCTGATCCCTGCATGCTCGGAGACAATTTGGACTCAGGTTAGTTTCCAAGAAATGGTCTCCAACCACACAGTCTTTGCCAGCCGGGCCCGAGCTACACTAACAAGCCTTCAAACCAAACCGGGTTCCCCTGAGGATTACGCTGGGATTTGAGTCGACGTCGGATTTGTAGAAGGGATGAGACGTTTATCTTTTCTTCTTTTCCCCCCCCAACATTTCTTCCTCCGGCTTTCTTCTGTCTCTCTTTCTCTGCCTGTCTCTATCTCTCGTTCTTTCTTTCTCCTCTCACTTTCTCTCTTAATCACAGATAGAGACAAGTCTTCTGGGCTGTTGGCATTCAGCTCCAGTGGTGAGAAGAAGAAAAAAAAGGAGGAGGAGGAGGAGGAAGAAGAAGAAAAGCGCCGCTGTCAGTTCCTCTCCTCTTGCTCCACGGGACTGGAAGGACAAAAGCTTTCCCTGACAGGCCGGATCGCCCCTATCTCTACCCAGCCGGCGTGTCATCACCCTGTGTCCTCGCCATACCGCCACGTACTCTTTTCTGCCGCTGTCACAAACTCCCCTGTCTTATTAGAATAACACAATACAAGGGGATTAGCGTATGATGTGTTGAGGAGGAGATAGCGAGGCAGTGGCTCATGCTCAGTGTCATTAGTCTGCGTGGGTGTGATTACATGTTCATGTGCATTTGGGTGTTACATGTGCAGCAGCGTGTTGCATGTCAATGTTGCGGCACCGCAGCGATTTCAGAGAAGTGGGCAATCTGCCGTGCGCTTCCCCAACGACAAGGCTGTCAAGTGTTTTTCACTGTGATGGCACCATTATGGTTGAGAGACAAACACACTCCCTACTGTCTAATGATCCCCTAAAGAAGTCTATTCACAGTGAATGCTGCAGGGGCTACAATATAGATGCTATAGGTACAGTACTCACTGAGATAAAGGCTGAGAAATCAGCAACAAAAGGGATATACGACTAACACTACAGGCAATCTGACCTGATGGGAACGCACTAGTGCAGCTTCTCGTCATGTCCCAGCTTGGCAGAATACACCATAAGGAGGAAATTCACTGATGTTCCATTATAGAAAAAACATATCCTCTCTAAAATACAAGTCTCCACAGAGACACAATCAATAAAACACTACATTTTTAACAACTGGTTGCCCCTCTGCTGGCGATAAATAAAGATTAGTAGCAGAGGCTGCATTTTAGCTGCTGTAATTTTCATGTTTCATGCTTATGAAGAATCAGTGAATAAAAAAATGCATTTGTGGATATGTTCAAATTTGTAAGTTTGTAAGCCATAATTACAAATTAAACTTAACGGTTTGAAATGTAGTCAAATTTACATCTTGAATCATCTTAAAGCCCCTGAAAGGTCTTAAAAAGATACTCCAGAAATGTAGTATTGCCCTTCCATAAAGGTGGGGGACTTATTAGAGACAGATTTTATACAAGAAATCAAAATCTTTGCAGCAGAGGAACATGCTTGAGGTGAGCCAAGCCCCCCCGACACACACACACACCTGGCGGAAGTTTGGAATATCCGCTGTTGATTACTACCGAAGCTCCGGAGCCCAGAAAGTGTTTCTCAGGACAGCCCTGGCATTACTATTTCCACCCACGTAGCTCTTGTATGTGGGCTGAAAACTAGGGCTGTGTATTGGCTAGAATCTGGCGATACAATACATATCATGATACAGGTGTAACGATTCAATATATTGCGATACTGTAAGCAAGGTGATATAATTCTAAATATGATTTAACGTTACACATTAATGCAATTGGACTCATTGGATCCACAAGAGTCTCAGATTTACAGATACCCAATTTATGTAATTCTAAGACTGTTTAGTGGCCCCAGTATGCTGAAATATTCAAATACACCATTTAAGAATAGGTGAAAATAACACATTTGTACTGCATTCAAAAAAACTGCATGGTTTTTGCCCAAAAACTGCATGTTATTATTATAAAAATGGGCATAATATGTAAAAGGGAGACTTGTTCGTACCCATAGAACCCATTTTCATTCACATATCTTGAGGTCAGAGGTCAAGGGACCCCTTTGAAAATGGCCATGACAGTTTTTCCTCACCAAAATCCAGCTCAAGTTTGGAGCGTTATTTAGCCTTTTTCATGACAAGCTAGTATGACACAGTTGGTACTAATGGATTCCTTAGGTTTTTTAGTTTCATATTATACCAATATCTTCACTTTAGCTGAAGCCGGCCACAACCTCTGAAAGATCGATTGTGTCAATGCGTTAAAGAAATTAGTGGCGTTCAAACCAATTTGCGCAAAGGCGTTATTATTGCATTAACTTTGACAGCCTTACAAATAACCAAACTGTGTGTGTTTATGTAGGAAACTGTTGCTCATAATAAGAAGCTGATTGAAAAAAACAAGTTTCAGGGGCTTTAAATAGAGTTTAGGCTCTGAGACACATGCTGTGTGCAGGGGCTTAAAAATAAAGAGCAGATCATACAGTACTCTGAGTCTTAGTTTTCACAAGCTATTTCATTTTTTCTTTTCTTTTTGTTATATTGAAAACTGTACCCAAGGACCCAATATCACATCCCATCAGAAAACCCTCGGCTAACGGAAACTAAGACCACTGTGTTCTCCCGCATTCAGAGACTGAATCTTTAAATCTGTATTAAGAACAAAGAAACAGATCGAAGTCTAAGTCTACAATAATCCGGTTAAAGTTCAAACCACTCTCCTTGGAGTAGAATTTTTTATTTATTTATTTATTTTTAAAAGGGCAGTTCAAGGTGACGATGAATTCAAAGTTGTGTAATTCAAGTACAGTATCTCACAGCAGTCGGCACTGATCTCGATTTACGAAACACAGTAGATCTATTTAAAGGGATAACCCTGCAACTACTAAACAGCAAGGGAGTTGAGCCATTGGCCTAATAACCCCTCCATATGGTGACGGTCTAGTCCGTGTGTGTGTGTGTGTGTGTGTGTGTGTGCGCAGCCTTTTAGCTCTGACTTAATATCAACATGGATACCCGACTTCAGATAAAACTAATTCAGCTCCCCACCAGCCTCGTCTTCCTATCTCTCTCTCTATGTCTCTCTCTCTCTGTCTCTCTCTCAGGGCTGTCTGCTAAGCCTCTTACCTATGGGATTATTGGCAACGCTAGGTATTATATAGCTTCATTCATCTGGATGATGCGTTATTAATGTGTTGGGGAATGAAACCATCTGTAACGGCGGCGGAGGATGATGGGAGGATGAGGGGACGATTGGGGGGGGTGTGGGAGGCTGTCTCATAGAGGCAGGAGAGACAGCTGGGCTAGAGTTGTGGTGATGATGTTGTGTGTGTGTGGGGGGGGGATGACACGGAGCGATGTAACTCTAATTGGTGGTAATGGTGAGGTTTGTTTGAATAGACTTGACAGGAGAGAGATGAACGGTACTTATGATCTTTGATTTTGCAGTTTTACAGATGAGGCATACAAAGGCATCAAGCTGAGCACAAGGAACACACAGACGTGCAGGCATAAACACAGTCTAAGTGAGGAGAAAGGATAGTAAATTGTGTGTCTGTTAAGTCCCTCTCAGACATGCACATTACTCTGTACATATCAAAAAAAGACCCTGAGTTGATTTTCTCCCGTCCTCGCCCCTTTCAGACATGTTCATCTATCTGTTAAAGTAATTGGGATCTGGGCGTTCAAACATGCAGACAAATGGGGAGATTTTGGACGAACATGTGAGATGACGCTCTCCACCGCCATCATCATCAAAACACCACACGAGGGTGTATCTTTAGGTTGGAGTGTTTAAAAATAGAGTGCCATGGAGACATGGAGAATCAACACCTCACTACAATTTGTTACGGAAAAGCTCCATGTTGACTTCATTCGAACATGGCAGGATCCATTGGGAATACATAGCTACAACGCTTGTGCGATTATTGATTCATCTTTTAGTCAATAAGGGGTCGTACACATGCCACGTTATTTTTTTCGCCCTCAAATCCATTGTTGTCAATGTAGACGTGCGGTAGGCGTGCTCAAATCAAATCATAGAAATAGGAGTAGAAGGGTCATTGAACTGTTTGTTATTTGGTAATTTGACGCGTGCAAAAGAAAATAGCTTGTTGAAAAGGCTTGTTGTTAGTTGTTATGGTGCCAACAAAATCCACGTCAGTGAGGCCGTAAAGTGTGTGGTGGCCGGGAAGAGAACGGGCGTGCTCCCGGAGACAGCTGGCTGGCTAGTTATGCGAATGAAGCATTAAGTCGTTCAATTTGACTCATTTCCATTTTCTATGTGCCTCGTAACGTTAGGACTCCACTGCTCGTTTAGTCCTTGTTACTGCAAAACTTCAACTGAGTGAGTCTGCGACTTGCCGCAAGTCGGTTTAGTTATAAATAATAGTTATGCTGAAGTTGCCCACTGCAAAAGTCAACAACGGTACTCATAAAAATGGCCGCCGCTCTAACCATACTGCTACGTTCATTTGAATGGGAATGTCCGTTCTATTCCTATATTCTATTTCTATGGTTAGAATTTACCTTTGCACAATACATTTTACTGAATATAGCCTGAACACATCATAATGTAAATCAATGGCACCTCCCGTGTTGAAGTCAGCTGGATGAGAGCTAGTTAACTAGCTCTCATCCAGACGATTTCAAAACGTATTTGTTGTTGGCAATGTAGCATTATCAGGGAAAAAATAAGGTGTGTCCCTGGACGTGCTGATAGTGAGCTTACTGCGTCCCAAACACATTTCCTATCGCCCCGTGATGAAGAGACACCGTTAGTCTCGAGCCCTGATGGTGCCTGCGGTACTGTAGATAAACGAGTACTGTGACGTTTTTTAATTTTGTCAAAGACTTGGTACCGAAGTATCGGTTCTCGTTCCCTAGCAACGAGTATCATATACTGTCAAGAACTGAAAGTTGACACTTATTGGTCAGAGCTTTTGTCTCGTCATTCTTTAATTGGACATGAAAAGTTCTTGTACTGATTACCAGCTCCATTCATCACGACTGTATTACTTTCCGAGCTATATTTTATTGGGATGCACTGATGGCAAAATGATGGACCGATACGATGTTTAACATAAAAAATTTTGATCGATACCCAAAACCGATGTTTTGTTGTTGTTTATTTTGTTTGTTATTTATTCCTTCTTTGGTGCCAGGGAAACAAAGACATCTTCATTATAAAACATAACGGAACTGTCTTCACTCTTAAAGTCATTCAGCTCTTCATTCATATCTTGAAGGAGCACAAATTAAATCATACACATTTATGAAACAAGCTTTAATATAACCTTCTTTCACATGACAAAATAAATGCTTCAAAAGCCCCTTAAGCCTTTATACAACTACCAATCAATGAGAGGAGTTTATTTTTCAGTACTTACATAGCCCAACAAAAACATGAGTGAAAAATAAATTAAAAGCAATTAAATCAGCAGCTAACAACACAACATTTAGCCGGCACAAAATGAATGCAACAAAACAGATAAACATCGGCCAATGTCATCTTATGTGCCGACAGGCTGATTGCAGTCAAAGTGGCGTAAATGATCCGATGTTGGGCCGATAAATCAGTGCATCCCTAATATTTAATGTAGAATATCTGTACATATTGTACTGATGTTAAAACCCTCAACACTGTTTGCTGTTAACTTGATGATGCATTCATCTATTTGCCCTATTAAATATAATACGGTAATGGAACTTGCTCTACTCTCATCTCCTAAACAAGAGTCAACATACTTAGCAGGACTGTGTGAGTCATGCCAGCGTGTTTTCTGCTCCCGAGTGTATTTGTAGTAATTCTAACATCCTGACACCTGTTGAATAGTTAAATGGCTACTCCTCCTTTACACACAGTCAGCAGAGAGACAGAGGAGGACAGAGAGAGAGAGGCTGCTGCCTGTGCTGTAAATGGATTACATGGATACCACGCTGAAGAGGCCTGCAGTACTTTCAGCACCTGTGCGAGAAGGAGTGCTTCGCAGGGAAGTGTCTGTGTTGTGATGTTTGAGCTGCTATGGATACCTGAACTTCCAGTTTACAAACTATACATAGTCTGAAGTTTTAGGATTCCATACTGACATTTAGCATAGGAGTTAGTGAAATAACATGACAGGTTTCTACCAGTATACTGCATTACGATAATAATAAAATGTTTTCCCGTTGCAGGTTTTTGAAGAAGGATGGTGTCGTGTATACAAATTACACTTCAACATCAAAGTGTCTTGGGGGTTTTCGATGCGTCTCTTTCAAGTCTGAGGTGCGCACTTCCTCCCTCAGATCTGAATATGTTCCCACCTCTCTCCGAGACGACTAGCGGCACTTGAAAAAGAAGCTCTCCCGTTTGCGAAATCACAACGACAGATGGACGGACTGATGGGCAGGCTGTACTTTACTTTTCCCTCATTACAGGTTTTACAGAGTAACACGTTATTGATGCAATGATTGGGACGTTTGAAATTTTAAATCACACCGTGCATCTTCTGGGTGTCTCTGGACTGTAATTATGCATGTTCAAAGGTCTGTTTAAAGCAGAATGGCTCACACTCTCCAAGGCGATTTACTTTCGGGGAGTGCCAATTTAACTGCCAATTACCACTGCTAAAGTGGCTTTGCTATGATACAAAAAACCAGCACAGACAGTGACTGGCACATGAAATGGCAACTACACAGCCAGGAATGCAATGTGTGAATCTGAAACATGTTGGAAAGGTGAGAAAGGCGGTTTTGATACAAAGAGAATGGAAAGACTTTGACGAAGTGAAAAATTAGAAGGCTGGCCTAAAAATAAGTTACACCGCACAATAGCGTACTCTTGTATTACCCCCTCTGTAACCTACAGTAGATATTAGGGCTGTCACGGTCAAAAAATCAAGTTTGAATGAATGAGAATTAACACCAACTATTCAGATTAATTTGAACGCAACACACAGCCTAATTGTAAACTCATGTAGAATTGAGTGACGTTTAAAGTTCTCTATGCCAGTGGTTCTCAAAGTGGGGTCCGGGGACCCCCAGGAGTCCGTGGCAGTCTGTCAGGGGGTCCATGAAATAATTTGCTATGAATTATAAAATTACGCTGTATCATTAAAAAGAGCATATCTACAGATGGGAACCATTTGCACCAATAAAACAAGCATATTGTGTCCATTACTCCCACCCACATTAGCTTTGGGCCAATACAAACTCTGATATGATTGTGACACGTCAAATCAATCTGTCATGAATCAGTCACTACGAACCGTTCCTGCTGCTGCTTAGCTTAGCTTATTAGCCAGCCAGCTTTAAGGAGTCCCTGGCCCCAAAAAACTTTGTGAACCCCTGCTCTATACAATATCCAGATTATTAATAGAGTGATGCAGCAATGAGTCCTAAAACCTGGAAATGAGTTAGCATTTTAGCACTTCCGGTTCCCTCGTCTGGAAGTAAATGGGCTTTTAGGTGCATGAAATAAGGTCTGTGGTTAACACAAGCTTAAGAGATTTTAACGTTTTGTTCTATAAAATACGTCAGCAAATATCCCACTCTTGAATTTTGAAGCTTTTATATATATATATAGGTTTTTATTACGGATGTCAAAGTTAACGCGATAATAACATGTTAACGCAACCTGTGATTTTTAGGTTATAGCGGGTTCAGTTTTAAAGCCAGAGTAAAGATACTGGTATCATATGAAACTAAAAAACCTAAAGAATCCATTGGTAACAACCATGTCATACTAGCTTGTCTTAACTGGCATGGCCATTTTCAAAGCGGTCCCTTGACCTCTGACCTCAAGATATGTGAATGAAAATGGGTTCTATGAGTACCCACGAGAGAGACATGCCCACTTTATGATAATCACATGCAGTTTGGGGCAAGTCATAGTCAAGTCAGCACACTGACACACTGACAGCTGTTGTTGCCTGTTGGGATTGAGTTTGCCTTGTTATGATTTGAACATATTTTTTATGCTAAATGCAGTACCTGTGAGGGTTTCTGAACAATATTTGTCATCGTTTTGTGTTGTTAATTGATTTCCAATAATAAATATATACATACATATACATAAAGCAAGCACATTTGCCCACTCCCATGTTGATAAGAGTATTAAATACTTGACAAATTTCCCTTTAAGGTACATTTTGAACAGATAAAAAAATGTGTGATTAACTTGCGAATAGTCGTAATTAAATATTTTAATTGATTGACAGCCCTATTTATACCAAACGTAACCAAGTATTTTTGTTGCCTAAACCTAACGAAGCAGTGTTAATATATATATATATATTTTTTAGAATGTGTTGAAAACAGTTTAAAACGGCGACCGTTATCCAGCAGAAAATATGTTTCCCTCGAAACATAATTGAGAATGCAGTTTAGTTGTGTGGGAACGTAATGTTGTAGGAGACAGGGCTGGTTGTGCTTATATACTACAAATTTTGAGAATGGAAGCTCGTGTGGACACATTTTTGAAAAACTAGAACTGTGAATTTGGAATTCCAGCATACACTGTAATTACAAAGTGAATACTTTATTTATTCCCACATTCAAGCTGAAAAAAAGAGACTGTAATGTGTGTGTAATGTGAGTGTGTAACTATAAATGTGTAAATGTATGTGGGTGCTTCACTGCATCCATATATGTACAATCCAGTACATCATTTTGGGTGTTTGTGTGAGTCAGCACTGCGATCATGGACGCAGCGGGATGAATCACGTTGTGGTTGTGGTGGTGGTGGTTGGAGAATAGACTGGTAGCAACAATGGATTTCAGCAAAGCACCCAAATGCAAAACATATGTACAGTGCATTGTTACTTGTACTGTACATGATTAAAATTTAAACCATAATCGCAGCATGACTGAAACGTTTTCCAAAGTTATTCCATTTTCAATCCCTTTAATGTTAATTCTGACGGCCTTTGCCTAACATCTAAGAGCTCATTTATTCTCATTAAATCCTGAACAGCAGCTTCAAAGACTCTGATTGCGGTTAGTACAAGTTGTCACCACTGTATGAGAATAAGTGTTATCTAAAGTTACATAAGAATATTAATATCAGGCCATTTATGGTCGCATATGGGAAAACCCCACAATTTCCTCCACTTTTTGCTTCTCTAAATTCACTGTTTCTGTCTCCGACACAGTGTACAACATCTTCTGTCAGCCTCAAACTATTCAAGTCAAATATCTGCTGGCACTCATTTCTCCGCCACTGCAGCAAAGCCAAGAGAGCCACTGTGGGAAAATAACTGTGGTGAACATCTGTATAATAAAATACAATGTATGATAGTCATATCTGTATAATCACTACACTCTGGGAGCATGTCGAAAAAAAACCTGAGGTAAATGTGCATTCTCAGATGGATTGTCATCTTTGCCGTAGGAAACCATTAGGAAAACTCAGCGCATTGGAAAACGTGTACATCAGAGGTAATGTTACATGTAATACTATGACTAACAGGGAAACTCTTTACAACATGTGTGAGCTGGACACCCGCTGGGCACATGGGGATCATGACAGTATATGACTACCCATGGCAGATGGAAAGAAACCGGCTGACGACCAGATGTGGAGCCAGACGCTTTTTAAAAAGCTGTCTCCTGCTGGAGGTAGGTTGGTTTAATTCTGGCACATTAACAGTTTTTCACACCCATCATCACCAGGAACCACCTTAAAGTGGCAGTAGGCAGAATAGTTTGGACATCATTGGGCAAAAATCCCATAATAACCTTTCAGCATATTGTAATTCAAGTGTTCTGAGAGACTTCTGTACCTCCTCATGGCTCTGTTTTCAGGCTTTAGAAAATCTAGCCCGTGACGGGAGACATTGACCAATCACAGGTAATTTCAGAGAGAGAGCGTTCCTATTGGCTGTTCATTCAACAGAGGCAGCTGTCAATCACTCTCGAACTCCGATCAAACGGTCAAACTAGGCAGCGCTGATCAAATATGAATCAATATTCTGTTACTGTAATGCCTATTTATCGCCTCAAATGTTTTCAGAAACATCTTGTAGTGTACTGTTTAGCTGTAAAATGAGAAAGTTTGCTTCGGCTGATGGGCGGTGCTTGGTATTTCCTCAACTGATCTCAACGAGATGTTTCTGAAAACATTTGAGGGCGAGAAATATCAAATTCATATTTGATCAGCGCTGCCTAGTTTGACCGTTTGATCGGAGTTTGTGAGTGATTGACAGCTGCTCGGACATGTCAAGGCTCCAGCTCGGCTCTGATTGGTTGCTTTCCTCCGGTCATCTTGTAGATGCCATTAGGAGCACCGGAGGACACAGAGACATAATTTTTTTCAGATTACCTGTCTCATGCACTACCGTCGGGACATAGTGACCGTTTTGTAAAAATAACTTTTTTTAAATCATATTTGCTCCAATTCTACACACTGCAGCTTTAACAGTTTTTCACACCCATCGTCACCGGCAACCGCCTTAATAAGCACCTATTAATAACAACTGTGATGCTCTATCTCCTATAATAAACTAATGTGAGGCAAAGCAAGACAGACTAATAAGTGTAGACATTTCTGACAGGGAATCTGCAACAGGTAGAGCCTTAACACTCACAGCTAACATAATGCCACTCAAGCGATTATATCCAGATACACGAGGCATGTGGAGATGCGAACAACAAGCTGCGGCGTCTGTTGGACTGGAGAAGAAAACATCTTTTCGCTCTCTGGCAGCATTTCCCTCGAGAGACACAACGGGAGTCCCACTAATGACAACTGTAGCCCTCGCCTGCTGGGATGACACATCCAGAGCTATGCATAATGTTTTTCATCCCGACACAACTTATTACATAGAAAATTCTGCTATTGTCAATGTCACACGGTAGCTTCTGGCTCATTCTATTCTGGATCAAAGTGCCGCTCTCCTCTCTCTCTCTCTCAGGCGTGGTGCCTCATATAGCATCAGTTGGCGCTTATGCGTCACCCTTAGGCTGGACAACTCTGCCTTGCCAAGCCACACACACACACATACACACACGCACTGACACAAACACACACAACCCACAAGGGGAGAAAGAATGAAAATGCAGTGATTAACCAATTGAGGGAATGTGTGTGTGGCCCAGGGCGACCAGTTGAATGTTAAGAGTCCGGGGGCCACAGAGCTGCAGAGAGCGGGTTGACAATCTGACAGGCGGGCTGACTGTCTGGCTGACTGGTGGGACTGACTGGCATACAGGACTGTGTGAAGTGCCTCGAGGCGATGGGGGGGATGAAAGCCCTTCTTTAAAAAAAGGTCACGGGTGCAGATTCACTGTGTGCTTTAACAGGGAAACACATTTGGACAAACCGGTGTTGACGCAGCGTGAATAAGGTTCTGACACCACTGATCCCCAGCTCCTGTTATGTCACCGCGTTACTAATTCATGGACGACCCTTATAGGAATGTTGCAGTAATTCCACACAAGAAGCAAATGAACACGGCACCCTAAAGTGTTATAATGTAAACTCACTAATGAGCCCCTGCAGGACTATTACAGGGATATTACAGGGATATTACAGTGATATTTCTTAAGAGGATTCTCCAACAAGTCAAATATAACCCCCCCCCCCCTGTCCTTTAGCATGACTTTGTGCTGTTGTGTGGAGACGCCCGGCAGGTGGGACAGACAGATGAAGCGGAGTGAGTCACTGTAAAATCCGCGGAGGAGACAGATGATACAGTGCAGGGTGCTCCGAGTGACTGACTGAGCGCAGAGGCCACAGTGTATCACGCTACATCAAAGCCGGTTATCTACTGGGTTGCATGGTGGCTGATGGAGCAGGGCTATACACTTGAATGGCTGGCAGCTTTTGTGAAAGGGGGAAAGCGCCGCTCTAACGCTCGCCAACCTGGAACAACTGCGTCCAATTTCTTCAGGGCAGCCTATAAATGCTTGAGAGACCAGCTCAATTTTTTGGAGGATTTTTTAATTGCGGAGATCGGGGGGTTGTGAAAATTAATCACATGCTGTGTATGCGGGAGCACTGTACAAATAGGGCTCGGTGTGTGTAGCCTCCAGGGCAGAGTCAGAGTCTATACACACACACATTTGGATTTTTTGGGAGCCAGTTCGTAAATGTTCGACGAGCGGCATCGGCTCCTCTACACAGTACTTCTGAATGGTTCCACAGGCTGTCTTTAACTCAATTTATTCATTATGCGGGTTTGCTTTGGCTCCACAATCGCATCTATATCTTGACCTCTGGTGTCTCATGGCTGCCACTACCAATAAAAGCTGCTTGTGTTTTCACAAACAACAGATGACTCTAATCTTTGTACACTCATCAAAAACAACTCTGCAAATTGGGTTATTTTTCAATTTAGCCTCTCTCTCTTTCTCCGTCTCTCTGACTCTCTGTCTCAGACAGTGCTGCTGAGCCATGCAGCTATACTGTATTTGACTAAAAATACCAAATAGACCATGACAGGTATATGGGCTATACAACCCCAGTCAGTGACAATGCTATTCATGCACAACCCCCCCTCAGCTATTATCTAGTGGAAGGATTTGATCCTGTTGTGCTCTCATTCTGCCCTGGAGTGAACTACATGCTGAGTTCACATCTCAGACTCTTCCTTGGCATTTTAAACTGGAGTCTCAATATGTGGCTCAAGCATTCAGAGCTGAGGATGCTCAGAGTAAAAAAAAAAAAAGGGCTCTCTTCCTTCAGACATCCCATCATTTCCCTGCGAGGCAGCCTCCGTTCAAGTGACAAACATTCATTCATTTGGAGGCCCAGCCGTGTGCTGCTTGTCACCCCAAAAAAAGCGCACACAGGAGATGTGTTGTGACCTGACTGCCTGCAGACAGTCTCTCTTTTTGTTTTTTATAGCGGGGATATGATATGAATACGTCGGCAGCGCATCTGTCTTACCGGCTGCTGTATGTGTCGAGACGTCCCCTTCCCAGGCGGCTGCGGAGGAAGATGCTGCCGCTGCTGCTGCCGGACCCCTCCGTGCTGCTGGAGGTATTCGCTGCCAGCGGCGGCTTTGTTGTCCCTCTTCTCCCGCACGCTGGAGCCTCCGTTCTCCCGGTCTTCGCCGGAGTCGAGGCTGCTGAAGTTCCACACAATCAGCGTCTGGACCAGCAGCACCGTGAGGGCTGCTATCAGGGCGGACCGCGACCGGCGGGCCAACCTGCGAGCGCACAAGCCGCCAACCATCTTTCACACACCGGGAGCTGCTGCTGCTGCTGCACGCGGAGCTGCTGCTGGAGGAGCACCGTCTGTCTGTGGCTCTCTGCTCTGCGCAGCGCGACGGGAGGAAGGAGTGGAAGTAGAGGAGGAGGAGGAGGAGGAGGTGGAGGTGGTGGTGGTGGTGGTGGTGGTGGTGGAGGAGGAGGGAGAGAAGCTGAGCTTTAACGGTGGCGGAGGCGAGGAGGAGCATGGAGAAGGAGGCACAGGGCCACCGTGTGGTGAAGCATGGTGAGAGGATGTTCATGATGCGGCTCTCTCTGTGGGAGGAATGTACATCTGTCCAAGAGGGGTGTCTGATAATGACCAAATACCTCCAAATGTTGTAATTTGCAATGCTTAATATCATTATTACAAGACAGAGAACAGCAGTATTATTAGGCCTCCAGGGGTGATTTTTTTAACAGGGGCGTAGACAGGAATTGTGGGGCCCATGATGTAATATTACCTGGGCCACCTTTTTACTAATTCAAACATAGCAATGGAAATTTTTGTAGGGATTATTTCCATTTTACATCCCACTGGCTGGATACAGTACCAACTTTTACCTTCCGGCATGAGATATAGAGTCCCACGGTGCAGGTTGAACCGTTACAAACATTCATTCTTGCCGATGTCTATTAAACTTCTCAACAACTCGTAACATAAAGCTATCATAAGGACAGTGCAATATGGTTAGACAGTGCAATATGTTAAATAGGGACAGTGCAATATGTTAAATTGGGACAGTGCAATATGTTGCATCTATGTAATATTGAGCTATTGTCTGTGCAATATGGGCAAGACGGTAGACGGTGCACTGCACTACCTGGGTGCAATACTTGCCATGGTGTGTGTGATAGCATGTGCCATTATGTACGTGGACTGTGTACGTGTTGAAACATCTGTGTCTGTGGACTGTTTCCCTGTCTTGTGTGGAATCGTTTATTATTGTTGTTGATGCTGTTTTAATTTAGTTTTTGTAACTGCAGTTGGACGAAGTCCAGGAAAAATTTCCCCACGGGGACAATAAAAGTATATCTTATTTATCTTATCTTATCCCAATTGGAATTGCCTCCTAGAATAGCGTGCTAAATGAGTCCTAAAAGCCAGAAATGAGTTAGCATTTCAACAATTCCGGTTCCCTGGTCTGGAAGTCAGTGTTTTTTTTTTTTAATGGGTTTTTAGTTAGATGAAATAAGGTCTGTGGTTAACACAAGCTTAAGAGATTTTAACGTTTTATTCTACGATACATCAGTAAATACCCCACTCCTGAATTTTTAAGCTTTTATGTGTCTTAAAAAAGGCGGTTGCTAACGAGCGGCTATATGACACTACTAAACGTCTTCATGCCGACTCGTCCCCCTTTAAAGCCTCGTTGTGTATACTCATGCTCATGCGATCGTGGTGTAGTTCGTTTATAGCCTAACATTAGCTTTTTTTCTTCTGGCGATTGCCTTCACACTTCAAAAATCATAGAAGTGGTGTTCATTTGTGGAGATTATCTTGCTGAACAAAATGTGTAAGTATCATAAATGTTTGTTTGCCACAGATCTTATTTTCTGCAATAATCCAAAAGCCAATGGAAAAACCCCATTGGCTGTTTGTTGAGGGAACCAGGGTGATGCTAACTTCCTGGTTGGCCTACAAAAATACGTCATCCCTGGAGCACTCTATGCATGTTACAGATGTGTGAGAGACTTTGCCTCCTGCTTCAGTGTTAATCCATTGCCCAAAGTCAGTTTTTACTTGCCCTTATACAAATTGTTTTATTTATTAGCGGCTATCAACTGCTAATTAACTAAAGGTAATTATCATGTTTAATCTTTATTTTTTTTTATTTTTTTTTTTGGCATTTCAAGCCTTTATTCACAGGACAGTGGACAGTCTAGAAAGGGGGAGAGAGAGAGGGGGCGACATGCAGAAATGGCCGCAGGTCGGATTTGAAGCGATTTGAGCTATCGGGGCGCCCTATTATCATGTTTAATCTTTATATAAGTAAATTAATCAGAACACTCATTAGCTACTTCCATAATCAGTTCTGAAAAAAAAAATGTGTTTAATTATTTTTTTTTAATTGCTAGATTTACTAGCCCGACATGGCATTTTACTTGCCCTCAGGCAATCCTTATTGTTGAGCCCTGTACTTGCATTTATTCTTACTCCTTTGCAGGTAGCCTAACTGTTAGGCGGGGCTTTTCACTCCCTATGCTTCGAGCAACTATAAAAGCTGCCACTTCAGTCCCATTGGTAAAATGCCCATTTGGGTTCCTTATTATTTTTTTCCCCCACCAATATCCACACATCACCTTTTTCACATATCCGTTGCCCCCTTCAGACAGTCCCACATACTTTGTTAAATTTTAGGCACAGTAATGGAAATTTTGAAAAGAAAGTCATTATATCTCCTCCACTAGGGCTTTTTTTCACAGCACATTTGACGTGCCGTAAATGTATATCTACAACAGCAATGATTTGGCTCCTTCACAATTGCGATTGGGGTTATTGCACCTTAGCCGCTTGACATGATTAAAAAGATGCTAGTCAAACTGGTGGTCTCCTTGGATTTGTAACTGAATAGCTCGCATAAAATAATTTCTGTAGCACAGAGATTGACACCTAGTAATAAATTAATCCATGTGAAGAGCCAAAGCACTTTAACATTTAATACTTACTTCTTATAGATAATCAAAGAAACATATCCTGCATCTAATTATGCATATCAGTCTGCTCGTCTTGACTGCACATAGTGATTGCTAAGAAAAACTACAGGACATGTTAAAATGATGATGTCATTCACACTGAGAGGGATCTGTCTACCACTTGCTGAGTGTTTGTGTAGGAAGCTTCATAAATAACTCCTCCATAAGACTATAAATGAGTCCTACTCAATACTTGTAGTCCAATCAAACTTTTAGCGCAACACCATGAGTAACAGAGCTAGAAAGCTTCTCTGGCAGATATACACAACACTTTGTCCAAGAAGGTTTTATTTGGTTTGTACAGTAGCAGGATGATGTTGATGATGCCAATCTTAGGCCAGTTATAAAAGAAATACTCCTAAGAATAATCTCAAGCTTTGACATATGAGTCAAGAAATTCTCTGCGGACATGGGAACTAGGCACTGACTAGGAAACAAACTTACAGTTAGATCTAAACCTGTGACTCAAGTACTGACGGCAATGACGCCCGAGTGTTGTAAAATAAGGATTAGAGTGATGTCTACCAAAAATACTCTCCCTGAAGCACTGAATCAGCCAATCGCAGGCCTCAAAAAGGTTATGTGTCAGGGCTGCATCACACCATTCATCATGGTTTAGTGCACACCTCTGAAAGCCCACTCATCACGCATCATATCCAGTGTTACATATCCTTCAATATACTGAAGGATAGGGAAGTTTATACTCTACGATGAGACATTTGCCCATGATAATGGTTATGTTAGACTTGCTATTTGGAATGCTATTTATACATATACAATGTTAATAAAAATGTTTTATGTCATTGTTTTTTCAAAAGTCCTTCAGTCCTACTAATAATTGTTACAGTACTTATATACTGTATATCTACATCTATATATATCTATATAGATATAGATATATATCTATATCTATATATATATAAGAGGTCAAGGTCAGCTCCCCAACAGTGAAGGCTAAAACATCTGGATCCCCCCCTGGTGGCTGGCTGCAGTATAGGTCATAAAGCCCGCCTCCTCAATGTTAGCAGATGAGACATGGGCCGAACTAAAAAGTCTATGTCAAATAGATTTTTCCCAAAAATGTTTTCTATCATTGATGTATGTTCAAGTGTTCAATTTTTCTGATAAGTTTGGTTTAATGAGTTATTTGATGCCACAAAAAGGGGGTGAGACGTCATGATTGACAGCTGAGTGAAGTCATGGAGCCGGAGACCCGGGAATTGTACAAGAGAGGAGATGTAACTTTAACTTTACATAACCGTCACGAGTCTGTGTAATAGAACATGTGTCAAATTGATCATAAATATGGTTATAGAGATATTATGGTTTGTTGTTGTGTCTTTCTAGCCAAACAGTTACCGTGGTGCTAACATGGCAGCTAAGTTGCCCATGCTAACAAGCTGTGGCCGTGCTCTGCTCTGGATTGGCTCAGGCGGGTGTGTGGTACCTCTATACTACAGCTCCAGCCTCCACGATCACTACTGTGCAGACTCTGACTCCAAATGATGTCTAAATCTCAAGATGGCAGCTCCCGTTTCCGGGATATTTTTGCATCACTTTTGTACAGCGGGAGGAAGTGGAAACGCATCGTCCATCTATATACAGTATACAATCTATGGTACAGCTTTAAAGCCTGTATACACTACATCAAACTCCCCCCATGAGGAATCCAGAGTCCTCCTCACTGCCCTGAATGACAACAGTGACACTGTGATATCGATCTAAAAGCTTTGAGCCTGCTAATGTTAGAGCTCCACCAACTGTAACATTGGTTCGGCTAATCACTCAAAACAGACATCTGTGTGATGTTAAGGTTACAGTTTCATCTGCCTTGTATTCAAACAAGAACTGAAGCTTTTAATGAAGGCTGCTGTACTGTGAGGGGAGTGTTTTCCATTTACCAAGATCTGACACACAAGGGATGGTTACATCAGACTCTGTGCGTTGGTAAATGAAAGAAGAGACTGCCTACACCGAGCATTTATCATGTTTACTCTGTGGTGTTGAATAAGTGATTGAGCTTTAGGCTACTAAAGTCTGCAAATGGGATAAATGACTATTAGCCAACAACAAAAAAGGCAAATTTAAAGAGGTTTGAATTGACTGCAGAAGAAAATCTTAAAATCTATGTACTCTCTATTGGGTTTGTTTCATGTTTAAAAGGTAGACCTTGGCTAACTCAGCTTCCTGAAAATTGCAAACCAAAGCTCAGAAAGCTTTGGGACACAGGATATGTAAAGTATAATTTAAAGCGGCAGTAGGCAGAATATTTTTGGCATCATTGGGCAAAAATTCCATAATCACCTTTCAGTGTATTGTAAACTAGACTTCTGCACCTCCTCATGGCTCTGTTTTCAGGCTTTAAAAAATCTAGCCCGTGACGGGAGACTTTGACCAATCACAGGTCATTTCATTGAGAGAGCGTTCCTATTGGCTGTTCATTCAACAGACGCAGCTGTCTATCACTCGCGAACTCTGATCAAACGGTCAAACTACGCAGCACTGATCAAATATGAATCAATATTATGTTACTATAATGCCTATTTCTCGCATAAAATGTTTTCAGAAACATCTTGTAGTGTACTGTTTAGCTGTAAAATGAGAAAGTTAGCTCCGGCTGGTGGGCGGTGCTTGGTATTTCCTCAACAGATCTTTTTAAAGTTATTTTTTTTGGGGGCATTTTCCATTTTTATTGAGAGGACAGTGGATAGAGTCTTGGAAAGGGGGGAGAGAGAGAGATTGGATGCGGAAAGGGCCACAAGCCGGATTCGAACCCGGGCCGCCGCGGTCAGGACCAAGCCTTGTTACATGGACGCCGCTCTACCAACTGAGCTAACCCAGGCGCCGTCCTCAACAGATCTTAACATGGCGGTTGGGTCACGAACTTTCTCATTTTACAGCTGAAAACATTTTATGCGAGAAATAGGTATTACAGTAACAGAATATTAATTCATATTTGATCAGCGCTGCCTAGTTTGACTGTTTGATCGGAGTTTGTGAGTAATTGACAGCTGCTCAGAGACAGCAGACTCCAGCTCGGCTCTGATTGGTTGTTTCCCTCCGGTCTGTGAAATTTTGCAGATGCCATTAGGAGCACCAGAGAAAAACAGAGACACATTTTTTTTCCAAATTACCTGTCTGTTGTACTACTGTCAGGATATAGTGACCGTTTTAAAAAATAACTTTTTTTAAATCATATTTGTTCCAACTCGCCTACTTCAGTTTTAACACTAAAGAAAGATAATACACTCAATGCTTAATTTAATAATGCTAAAGAAACACACTGGCACTCTCATGAAAGCTATCCCTTGTCAAAGCCATTTGGAGCTTTTGTTTCTTTGTTTCTGGACAACAAGCCATTGAGGTGAATAAATAAGATTGTAGTCCTGATACAGACAGCAGATATAGCTTTCTGACACATTGATAACTGGGTGTATGTTGAATGACGGGCAAAATAGGGTAATTGGGGGAGGAAAACAAGACAATTGTTGGATGCGACACCAGACAAAGTTTAGCATATATCAAGCCTTGGGTTTGGAAGTGAATTATATACTGTAGTGGCTGCTGAAACACAGAAGAAGAAGTTATCATTTGGAGCACCGCGCTGTGGTTTTCATTTCCAGGAATGTCTCAACTGACATGCAGACAAAGCACAGTATGCAAAGCCCACAACAACAGCTCTATAGGAGACAAAGGCAGATATTTCTCTCAGAGTACGCTGACCTTGTGGTTCTCAAATTGACAAGGCAATTAGACATTCCTGCCATTTCCAGAATTACATCTGGGCTTTTTATAATAGCAGTTCATTTTCAACTTAAGGTTGGCCCACACTAAAAGATTTTGAAAATGTGAGAGACCTGACACATAACGACATGTTATGTTAAAGCAGCAGTGGGTAGCATTGGAGCAAATATGTTTAAAAAGTTATTTTTATAACAGTAGTGCATGAGAATAAAAATCATGTTCCTCTTTGTCATTTGAGGTGAGAAATAGGCATTAGAGTAACAGAATATTGATTCATATTTGATCAGCGCTGCCTAGTTTGACCGTTTGATTGGAGTTTGCGAGTGATTGACAGCTGCCTCCGTTGAATGAACAGCCAATAGGAACGCTCTCTCTCTGAAATGACTTGTGATTGGCCAAAGTCTCCCATCACGGGCTACATTTTCTAAAGCCCGAAAACAGTACCATGAGGAGGTGCAGAAGATACACTTGAATTACAATATGCTGAAAGGTTATTATGGAATTTTTGCCCAATGATGCCAAAAATATTCTGCCTATACTGCAGGTTTAAATTTAATAACTAATATTCCGCAATCAAATGCGACAAACACGGCGGACGACGGGCAGGAAGAATTAGCGATGTTAGTTTTTGCACTACTTTGTACTGAAAATTCACGAAGGATGGATGAATGAAGTCATGGCGACACGTTAAATAAACACTTGTGTTGTTGCCACAAATCAACAAGTAAGTCCTCCATTTCTGAGGTCCATCTTACTACTACTTTATGCTTTGCCTTTTGCATTAGCTCATGCATTAACCGCGGCCGCCATGACAGTGGTGGTTGTCAGCTTGGTTTTCAATTGGCTGTCGCTCTTTCCCACGTGACTGCATCATCGGCTGTCCTCGGGGTTCCCTACACACAACAGGATACCCGATCGTAAATATGGAACATGTTTCATATTTACGGTTTGAAATCGGCGCGGCCAGGATGGACTTCTGAGCCGATCAGGGGATCTAAAAACACTCTCAACATACCTCACACCGCAGGAATATCTGGAAAGATAATCTTTACAACCATCAAAAAATCTGGGTTTTGCTGACGATTGTCGGGAGGGAGGAATCGGGCCCAAAATCAGCTTGATTCTCGTGTAGTGTGTACCCGGCGTTAACTGTGTGTTGAGCATATCCCTGTACTCTTCTCCGTTATCAAAGAGTTGAAACGAGAAGCAATCAAGCACGTCTATCCAAACTTTAGGTGGAATGAGGGGGAGCAATTTATTCATGTCACCCGTTTCGCAGGCCACCACATCATAGGAATATAATGCTGCTGGATTGCAGCACTTGTCATAAAGAAGAGCTGCTAAAGTATTCTGTCATCCGCGTCTACGTGTTTAATCTCTATTCTCATCACAAGGCTTTCTTAAAGTGTTTTAGCATTTGAATTGCGGCCGAAATTATTAACTTGGTGGTATTTCTGCAGGCAAACAGAGCCAGCGCTGCAGAGATAAGGCTGCAGACCACAGACAGATAAATGTTGCGTTGAATTTCAAAATGTCTCTATATGCTCACAGACGCTCCAAAGATATTTGAGCATCTTTTAAATGTTAATTCTTGTGAGGGACGGGAGGAGAGAGAGAGAGACTCGGAGCCTGCGAACGAAAGAAATGTAAAGTTGCTAATTACGGCGGAGATGAGAGAGAGGCGTGAGGGAGGAGATGCACGCGCTGCCATAAATGAGAGCAAAATGAAAGAAGAGCGAGATGAAGAACGGTTAAAAGACAAAACTAGATGTAATTGGAAAGTAGGGGTGAAGTCAGAAAACGGGAGAGAGAATGGAAAACATAATCAAAGCGTGGCAAGCACGCCTATAGGTCTACTAAATTAGTAAAGAGCGGGAGGGAGATAGATGTGGGCAAAGTCGGAGGAAGACAGAGAGCAGAAAAACAAAACCATTTATGAACTCAATGTAAAGAGATTAAAGGCAGAGAGAAGGAAAATAAAATGAGACGGGGAGCAGCTCATGCTCCTCTGGCAGCAGCCTCTCATTTGCTGTAGCTCGGTTGCTTAGGGGACCGAGTGGGCCGACTGTCGCCACGACAATGGTTACCATTCCCTGCGGCAACAAATGCTGATTTTAATTAGAGGCGACCTCTTTGTCACTCAGACAGACGGACACACACACACAGACTGACCAGAGCACCCCGTCCTCACTAACACCCTGGCCGAGTCTTGTGAGCTACAAATAAACAGCGAGACGGAGAGGTAGAGGGCGAGACAGATGAGCAGCCAGCTGGTGGAGAGAGTCTAGGACAGGAGAGAGAGAGAGAGAGAGAGGGAGAGGAACTCGGGTGGGCGCTGCACAACATGAAGCCTTAGGCATCTTGCTGTAGGACACTCTCATGCATTCAGTGTTTTATGTAATCAGGCAGCGTGCTGACTGGAGTGCAGTAGAACACGGGGAATCACAGCAGCAGACAGGTGTCCTTGACAGCGATGCCCCAGGGGACCAGAGGGAGCCTTTTTTTCTCCCGCTGTGATATGACAAGAGACGAAAGCAGCAGACGTGGTGCGTACATGGCTGATGCTTCTGTACGCACTGGAATGGAGAACGATTTTTTTTTTTTTTTTGTCACGCAACTGCAAAAAGCTGCTAAAAGTTCATCCAATGTTTAAGCTGATATACTATAAAAGACAGCCCAGTGCACAACTAATCTGCACTACCTGTGTCAAAGATTGAGGCTACACCCACACTAATACATTTTCCTTTTAAAAACTGATAACTTTTGCTACGTTCATGCCAAGCGCCCACGCTACTCCGCCGTTTCAAGCCCTTAAAACGGAGACGTCTAAAAGCGCTGCTGACCCTGTTTGAGCGTGCCCTCCGTGCATCTACATTGACAACAATGGATTTGAGGGCACAAAAACGCGGCATGTGAACAGCCTTTTGTTGACTCGCAGACTCCAAGTAAAACTAAGATTAGTGCTTATCAGTGCTCTTGTGTCTGAGCATCTACCGCCACAGTCTGGGGTCACAAAGGTCACAGCGAAGTTAGTGAAAGGTGAGGGTGTTGAATCAAAGTATTCCCCCAGTGTAAGACACATCCTTGATGTGACAGTGCCATTAGCACACCGGTGACAGCTTGCTGTTGTGATTGGCTCATTTGGTAGCTGAACCTGGTGATCCGAAGTCAGTTACAGCCTCTCGCCATATGGGAT
This sequence comes from Sebastes umbrosus, assembly GCF_015220745.1. Taxonomy (NCBI): domain Eukaryota; kingdom Metazoa; phylum Chordata; class Actinopteri; order Perciformes; family Sebastidae; genus Sebastes; species Sebastes umbrosus. Next base: position 30,610,813 of record NC_051271.1, on the reverse strand, counting down.
GAGGTACGTCCGTTTCCACTGGCACACACTCACGTGTGCATGAATGTGAGCGTGTTTCCCGAGGAAATGGATGTATTCCAGGATACTAAGCTTTTCTCACATCAGACAGCTTATCCTGGAGGAACACAGCATTTCTTATCAGGTACAAAGCTGGACTCACCACCAGGGAAAACAGACCATCCAGTACAATGTGAAGCCGCAGCTTCAAAAGGGCAAACGGATAAGAAAAAACGAAGCCAGCCGATAGAACGCTTCCACAAGACATGCATTAGCCCCATATGGTTTGTGAAGTGGAAGACCATCAAAAGATGTAGAAACGTATTTGCATATCAGAGTGGTGATTTGATGTGTTGTCTGGAATGGGGCTGGTTTCCATATTTGTAGTATTACGGGGTTTTATGTGCCATTGCAAAAGTAATCCAATTACCATAGCAACCATTTTTGGTCCTAACATCCTCTTAAAAGACAACTGTCAAGTTAGTAGAAGGTCAGCGCTTCATTATGACAGATCCATATCAGGGTTTTGTTGCTAAGCAACAAAAACAGCACATGTTGTGTAAGTTATAGCAAACACTCACACTTCTTGTTGGATAACAAGATTTATATTTGGCATGCTATACATAGTTAAAGAACAGCACACGCTTATTTGAGTATTTTCCTATTGATGCTATCAGTCCACCAATGTATTTATTCAGAGGTTCATCACTAGTGTTAAATCTACCAGAAAGAAAAATAATCTTATTGCTGTCTTGAGGGTTTTTTTCACCTATGGTTTAGTATTTCTGGAAACTGGGGACAGTATCCCTGTGTTACTTGTTTATTTACCTCTTGTTATATGGTAAATATAAAAAAAAATAAAACAGTATCAGAGTATTTTTACATCAAAATCGGATCAAAATCCCTGTCTTTTCTCTTCCTGTAAACGGTTTCAAATATTTGAGGACTCATCCTGCACTTCGGGGAATTTTCAAAAATTCATCCAATCAAATGAGAATTTGGCGACTAGCCAGCCAATCATTTGTGGATCAAATGGATATACGTTCTTTTGATCGAAGTAGCCAACAGAGCAATATGGAGAGAGGCAGGAAGAGATGTGTTTTTTGGATATCAGTGGGCAAAAACGCTGTCTTTGATTTCCAAAAGAATGTGGTTGAGGTCAAATTCATTCAAACGAAAGTTAACAGATTTTCAGCAGACTCTGTGTCACTGCAGCGCGGCAGGATATGCAGTGGATGACCACGGTGTAGTTTTGCCAGTGGGTGAGCGGGGGACTCCGGGCGCTGTTCATCTACATCTATTGCCCACGCTGCAGTAACGTTACCAACCAGCCGGTTGAAAATCGGCATAGTTACCCTTTCATCTCTCCCTCGTCCTCCGCCTGATCTGACAACAGCCCTCTGCTCTGTGGCTCCTAGCTCCATATCGAGCTAAACTCTAAAGCTGGGCATACACTGTACGATTTTAGAAATGTTGTTGTGTAATATCTACTCCTACTGTACGAGTAGATCGTACACAAGAGGCACCAGCGTATGTGGACTCGCAGTTGGCTAGGTAGATGTGGACAGTAGAGAATTGGAGGTAAGCTAGCTACATTTTACTGTATCTATGGTACATTGTTATCCTGATAGCTACGCTCTGATTGCTAAGTAGAAAAAAGGCTCTGACGTTGAGGAATCAGCTCGTGGCTCTGCTTCAGCTGTGCGAGAGCCTGTGGATGGCCAACCAAAATTTTTGACATGACAGAAATTCATCCGACTGTCCAACGGCCGGTCGGGAGGAGTTAATCAGTCCTCGGTCCCCCCCTGTACACAGCACGGCAAACGACATCCGACGAAGCGGAAATTTGGTCCGACTCTAAAATGAGTAGTGCGCTCAAATCAATCCTTAATCCTACAGTGTATGCCCAGGTTAAGCCTGCCCACTTTTTAACGGCCCAATCAAATGTGAATGATTTGATTTAAATCCCTCTTGTAGCTGTAAACCGCTGAAATAGAGACACGTCACTGTACAGCAGCTGGAGACACTCTAACTTCCGTTTCATGGGGACTTTAAAGCATAATTACACATCTTTAGTTGCCTCCTAAAGAGTATCACCTGTATGTGGTGTTAGGAAATAATACACATCGGGAGCAGTATAGACAGCGTGCAGACTCTATTTCCTTCATCCTCCACCTGTGAGGATGTGAGATGTGCATTTTCATCTTTTTCACCGTTTCACTTTTGGGCTTTATTTCACACCGTTAGAGAGCTTCCAGTGGCAGCGAAGAGCCAAAACAAAACTGCATGCAGAGTGAGAAAACACAAAATCTCACCAAATCCAGTCCCTGCAGAAAGAAGCTAATTTTGAAATGATTTCAACTGAAATTATAAACAGTACTACAAGTGTTATTTAAGATGACAAATTACTCACGGCAGCATCTTCACTTTTGAGAGAGGAAATAAGGAGGAATTAGGACCACGGCCTTCAAGAGAAAAGGGCGTCTCTAGTTCCTGTCCTTTTCACATAATTTAATTTGTGGTGGAGGAACATAATCATATGTAATCTGTGCTCATTTAAAAAATGTAATGAGGCTCGACTGCAAATACATCAGCGACTTTAGTCTTGTCATGCGTTAAGGGTGATAGGAAGCAAGTGAAATTACACTGGTATTATCAGTTTGGAAAAGCTCACTCGATAGGAAATGAACAGTTTAATTCTAAAACAATATATCTACAGTGTACCCATTATACAGTATAGACGCTTGTGAACTCAAAGTTAATACTAGCAGTTCATATATAGAGTGTCATTTTCCAGCTGTGCATATCTAAATGTGGAACAAAACTGAACCGACCTGGATTACCGACTGTGATGATTATGACTATGATTTTCAGAGTGATTGAAGCCATCTACAGTTCACTTTTGTCTGATAATTGATTTGTTCTTTCTCCTTGAAGTGAACAATTCTTGTCCATTCTTTTTCTGCCTCAGTGGCACAGCAAGCATATAAAAGAGCTGCTTGTGGAGTTTTTTAGCATTGACAGCAGCAACTCGGACAAACGGATTCACTGAAATCAAGTGGTGGTCGCCCAACATTCATCCTCTGGGGATCATGAATGTGTGTATAGAATTTCATCCATTCATTGAAACTATTTCAGTGTGGACCAAAGTGGTAGACCGACCGACATTGCCATCCTACAAGCATTATAAAAAAGGTTTTTGGTTGCAAATGTTTTGGAAAAGCATATGGAAATCTGGGATACATGGTAAATGATCTGGATGTAATTTAAACATCTAGCAGCTTTTGTCTGTGAGCACTCATACTGTCTATTTAGGATGTAATTGGCCGTGGGCTCTGGTTGTCACCATGATGGAGTTACGCCACAGAGAGAGGGCACCTTTAAATCCAACCCTCCCCTCTCCAAGCCAGACTGTATGGATGTCGTGTCATGTAACCTGTCAGTAGTATTAACCTTTGGGGAATAGTACAGCTCTCTGTAGCTTTACATCTATTAATATTGATATTCTATGACCTTACAGCTATTCTGTTTGTCCCAAGTCATTCAGTGAACTTCCTCTCCCGGGGACGCACCATTTTACAGAGCAAATTTACCCCGGCGCACCTTCATTAAAGCACTGAATAATTTATCCTTCCCAGATCCAGCCCCTCCTGTTTTCTTTTTTTTTTTGCTGACTAGATATAATGTAAAGCACAGTTAAATAGGTTTGAATGGGTTTCCATGTCTGACAGACAGAACACGCATTGACGTCTGCTCCTCTTCTCTGAGCATGAGTTATTCATATGACATGGAAGCCAGTGGACTATATCAAATGGACTGTGTGTGACCGCTATGTAAATAGGAAGGTATTGTATTTCATACGACCTGGCCCTTTCAAAGCCCGGCTGTGCACAGTATTCCTATAAAAAATGAAATTATCACCACATACGGTGTGGATACCTTGAACTTAAAAAAGGTTTTGGTGTTTTTCTATCACAGTCTCGTGTCTGTGAAAGTCAACTTATACACAGACAATATATCACTAAGGCAGTGATATACATACAGTATATTGCCACTGCGTCAAAGTACCATGTAACTTAATATAAGTGTCATTTTAACCAATTGTTTTTTTGCACAAATTAAATGAGATATAACACATTAATTGGTGAGCTTTAGAGGTGCTGGTAGGTGGATTTTATTACCTTTAGACAGAGCCAGGCTAGCTGTTTCCCCCTGTTATCAATCTTCATGCCAAGCTCGGCTAAGCGTTTTTTTTGCTGGTTTTAGCAGCTCTCAGCGAGAACGTGAATATGAGTTTTCTTAGAATAATGGACAAAATAACAGCAAACTCCCAAAACATAATGCATATGAATACAAAAAAACAAAAACTACAATCTCAAAAACTGTCTCATAGCTGGATTTAAACCTTGCTGGACCCCAAGACTGGATTACCAACTCCGCAAAGCAGGCAATTGCCCTATAGGCCCTGGAAACCTGAAGGGCCCCTACAGACCCAGGTTCAGTGTATGTGAGTTGGTTTTGGTAATTTAATTAATTCGTCAGGGAATTCGCAAAGTACAATCCCAACTAAGGTGCGTCCTGCTTCATTAGCTCATTTTGTGGAGGCGTCATTTATTATCTATGGGTCTGATAACCGCTGATATTGCCCTTTCAATCGGCTGATATCATTTGAAGTGGGTGTTATTTTTTATCTAGCTTCTGTATGTATACTGCATAACAGAGTAGTCTTTCTTGCAGAGAGTAGGATAAGATTGATACCACCCTTATATCTGTCCGTTTAATGTGAAACTGGAGCCGGGAGGCGGTTAGCTTAGCATAAAAACTGGAAACGGGGGAAACATCTGGCCTTGCTCTATTCAAGGATGACACAAATCCAAAACAATGATCAGATCAACTGATGCATCTGGTTAAATTTAACAAGGTGAAACGGTACAACCAGTTCAAATAGTTACTCACTAGTTGCTCTTTATTCAGTACATCAGAGCCTTTTTTTTCCTTTTTGAATTGTCAAATATTCAACTTCTCTTCCCCAAATGACTCCACACAACCCTGATTTAAACCCTGATTTTTTTCATATTCGCTCAGCTCCCGGCCGATTCTTTTCATCTGTCTTCGAGGTTAAGAGTTTGTCTAACTATCGCTACTACCACTCTGTCTTCTTTTTCTCCAATCTCCCTCCATCTCGGGGGGGCTCCACAGTCAGCCCCAGGGCCCTTTGCTCTCGGGGCCTGGCGTAACAGAACTAGCGTGTCTGCATCTTCGATCTCAGCGAACATTTCTTTCCTCCGCCGCTCCCCACAGTCCTCTGTGACCAAGCAACCTTGTTAGATTGGTAAAAATAGAAACAGCAGTGAATATTTGAGAGAAGCGAGAGACTGTGTTTATAAAAAAGGCAGAGAGAGGGAGAAGGAGGCAGGTAATGAGGGAGTAAAAGCCTGGGAAATATATGTGCCAGCTACAGAAGCTCTGTGTAGGTGAGAGAGATTACATGCCCCTGCTGGTTTGGCTGATTAGCAATGACCTCTGCTACAGAGGCTGCAACATCGCAAATGGCAGCCTTTACACACTTAGATCACAGTGTTCAAATTGTGTAGCTTTCTAATTTGAATATTATATGGAGGCTTTTTTCCTTATGCTACTTCTCGTACCTTTCTGTAGGGAAACAACGCATCAATATCTGTTGTTATGGAGTCGTTCCAGAATGAATGTTGCATTTATGGGCGATTATATGAAATCAAACGCGAAAAAAAAGAAAATACACAACAGATGGTCTGAAAGAGAAATCTTCACTCTTGATATTTACAGTAAGTACAACCTTGGAGACAACATGGTCTTGAACACAGGAGAGAAATATCACATCCATTTTCAAAGTTTCATCTGAAGTTTGGAGCGAACTTCCGATGGAACTAAGGTCAAACTTTAATGCCATGGCAGATATTTCTGGCAGAGGCAGTGGTGCCACTGCAGAGAAAGCCCTGCTGAATTCAGCATTAAAACACTAATAGTTTCCACCCAACTTGTCCTCAATCAATAAGATGCCAGTGCAAGTGTTTGCTCTCAAATGAATTGGGAATTCATATCGTTTTGTTCCTCCTCCTCCTCCTCCTCCTCCTCTCCCTCACGACTGCTGTGCTCCCGCTGTTGGTGCTGGTGGTTAACTTTTCCGCCCGATAATGGAACAGAGTGGACTGCTTATCGATTTGTTTGTCTAGATACAAGTCGGTGCGCGCTCTCGGCGGAGCAGCGCTGTTGCATTTCTGTGCATTGTGTGGCGGCCCGCGGCGTCGATGCTTCAAATTAGGGAGTGACAAGAGGGGGTGGAAAATAGGTCATGTGTCAGCTAATGACAAACATTGTACATTTTCAGGCAATTTGCTTTCTTTGCGCACTTGATGAGGTCAGTGATGAATCTAATCTATGAAGTGCCCCCTCGCACTGACAACGAGCCATAAGTCTTTGGCAGGGAGCGCTGTATGCATAAGGTTGGTCTTCCTCAGTGAGCATGGTGATGAATGAGAGCTATTATGGTTGATGCATGTGATTTCTGCTCCATGTGGACTGCTAATATTGGACTGACCCCAGTGCCCGAAGTGAGCCGGTACCCACCAGTACGCAGTATCAGCACTTCTTTATTTGACTCCTTGGTGTACTGTGACTTTTTCTTGCGTACCGAAACAAGCTGCCGGTACTCTTTTCTGCCCTCTCCATATATCAGGTTCTCTGGGAGATTCATAATGGAGATTCGTAACAGCATTGCACCTGAGTATTTGCGCCGAAAACTAACTTTTTTTTATTTGTGAACAAATATAATTAATGAAACATTATTTAAACGTTGAACCTTGAATCTGTTCTTTTAGGGCAAACATTTCCAGAAGAATTAAATGTTCAGACGAAGGCTGTGATATGTATAAATAATACAATAATCATTTAACTAGTAATAATAATGGTCCAAAATGATGTAAAATTGCATTGCATTTTATTTTTTTTTTTCAAATTTTCTTGGGGGAGGACCCAAATCCAATATTTCCTGGTACTTTTTATTCACTGTAGAAATTGAGAATGTGTCACTTTATCGTGCTGTATAATATGTAGGAGCATCCTGACTGGGACACTGCACCTAAAACCTGAATGAAACCTGACTATAGGCTACAAATAACACAATAACTGTTTCAGTTGGAATATTATTGGAGTATTACAGGCCCACTATAGAACATGCATAGCCCAAGTATAATAATAGCAATAAAATTGCAATGGATTATGACGAGCTTAAAGAAATAATGAATAATTAGGAATTGCTGATACCGGCCGATATACACGCCAACATGGGAATAACAGTACTGGCACATATTTTTTTCCACTTCAAACACTGACTGACCCAACGAATGTCTGCGTTTTTTTTCGCCCTCGCTTGCTCTGGGTTACAGAAGAAGCAGAAGAAGTTTGGTTCATCTGATATCCAGGTGGCTCGGTTCCAGCAATGGGGCAAAGATCTATTTTGCGATAATTGTAGTTGCCTTTTAGCCACAGGAGTGCAGGTGCATGTGCTCAGAGGATGGCATATGGAGGTGTGTGTGTGTGTGTGTGTGTGTGTGTGTGTGTGTGTGTGTGTGTGTGTGTGTGTGTGTGTGTGTGCGTGCGTGCGTGCGTGCGTGCGTGCGTGCGTGCGTGCGTGCGTGCGTGCGTGCGTGTGTGTGTGTGTGTGTGTGTGTGCGTGTGTGTGTGTGTGTGTATAAGGGTTGGGGTTGTGGGAGGCTTTCATCTCAGCAGTGCTTTAAGGCCAATATAGCAAATGGCGCGGACTGACCAGCTGCTTGACGTGCTGTTCAACCGCCAGTAATCCCAGACTCCCTCCAGAGCCACCACTGGCTGGCTGCCCATATCTCTCCAGCGCTCTCTCTCTGTCCCTCGCTCTCCTTTTTTATCTCTCCCTGTGCTATCTCTCCACTACTGTCATGCTGCTATCTTGTTCTCCGTCCTGTCACTCAATTAGGCCTCGTCTTGTCTTCCATTTGATGTCAGTCTTTTTTCATTCTAAACGTAAAAATTTGACTCACCTCCCGTCGCTGCTACTTTGTTTCTGAGCTTGCACATTAGATGGTTGTCTACATTTCAGGCACTTGTCTCCCCCAAAGCCTTCTTTATCTAATTCTGCACTACGGGCGCAATCATAATTGTCTTGACAGTCACGCGGTGAGAGAGGCCGACAAGGCAGTGTAGACGGAGGCATCCTTACGCTCTCACAGATTCAGTGCTGTCAAGGTCCTCCTGTCCTTAGCCCATAGCCTCTGGACACGGCTGGTCCTGTTGTCTGAGCAGATTAGCACAGCACAGCACAGCAAAAGCATGCTCAAACAGAGAAAAGCATACACACAAATGCTCGCATATGCATGTTGCAGACACATTGCAAACACAGTATGAGCTCACGGACATGCACTGTAAGCAAAGACTGTATATAAAGATGGGCGACATGACAGCTCCCCTAAAGTGAAGCCAAAATATCTTGATCGCCCCCTTGTGGCTGGCTGCAGTATAGGTCATAAAGCCCGCCAAATCCATGTTAGTGGATGGGACCATGGATGTATAAAGAGAACTGGATACAGCATTGGAGGCGGGCTCCTGTTCATTCCTATGAGAGTAGCTCAGTGGCGCATGAAGCCAAAATGGCTCGACTTCCGAGTGATAAAGTACCCGGATCGTCTGGCGATCTTCCGCATCCATTGGGCCAATAGAGCAGGCACAGTAGCGTTTCCTTTACTCCCCCTCCCAGCCCTCGCTCCAGCCTCAGTCTGGGTCTCATTCACATGAACGGGGGAAGGAAAATAACTCTAGTTTCGGCTATTAGTGTATTTTACAACTTTTAGGACCTAATGATTTAAATAAGGACTATTCAGGTGTTCGTTGTTTGTTGATTTATCTAAAAAGAAAAAGTGTCACTTTCTGTGCTGCCGGTTGGCCACTACGAAAATTTGCCTCAAAGCCTGGTGCTCCTCCTGGGGGCTTGGATAGGACATGGGCCAAGCTAAAAAGTCAAAGTACACGTCAAATACATTTTTCCCAAAGATGGTTTCTGTCATTTTAGATAGTTCTCATCACGCTGATGTATGTTCAAGTGTTCATTTTGATTTTAATTACTTATTTGATGCTATAAAAAGGGAGTGAGACGTCATGATTGAAAGCTAAGGCTGTGCTCAGCTCGCAATTGGTTCGGGCAGGTGACCTCGATACCGCGGCTCCAGCCCTCCGATCACTACTGCACAGACTCTGGCTCCAAATGACCTCAAAATCTCAAAATGGCAGCTCCCGTATCCGAGATATTTTGGCTTCACTTCTGTACAGTGGGAGGAAGTGGAGACGCGTCATCCATCTGTAATGAGGACGAGTGCCAGGTTGCCGTGTTGCTGCAAAATGCCCGTCCCTGCAACTTGGCGATGGAGGACGTAAACACAATAAGATGAGTGTTGACTTTTTGACTGTGTTGGGCTGGAATATGGTTATTTGATGAGTCAGTCCAGCTGAGCATCTCTCGCCTTGGCAAACGACTCCCTCATTAATCTGACAGACAGCAGTCTATTTCTGGTCAGCGCTCCGCAGCTTTTCTTGGAGTAGAAATTGAGCGCATAATTTTATTATCTTTTGAATCTGAAACTGAGGAACAATTTGCACTCGCAAAGCCTTTGTAAACATAAACAAACAACAGCTGTGTTTATGCAACTGCTGGAGTCTGCTTGGCTTATGAATAGAGTCTAGCTTAGACATAGCCATTAAAATGTTGTGCATCACATCATGCCAATGAGGAATCTTCTCAATATCAGAAGCATCTATAATAGGAGCAGTGGTGGAATAAGCTCCAATCACCATTGTAGCAATGAGCCAAATGATAACAATCACAAGGGACAAAACAAGTGCAGCATTCAAGTAGAATAAGGTAAAAGCATTCTGATGTAACATGCAATATAATATATAATAAGTATAATCAACATATTATGGAGTCTATAAAAGGAAGGTTCTTGATGCACTTGACAGTACTGCGAACACTGTGGACTAATCACAAAATAGTAAATTCAAATGTTGGTGTCTAGACAGCTGACATGCCATCTTCAAAAGGTGAAATGTCTGTGCGTATTGTGCAACTAATCTTTTCTCTATTATTTCATCTTTTGCCATTTCCTGGGAAATCAGTATCAGTCTTTGGTGTCTGTTTTAACTTGTGTAGGTGTGTAAAGCATCCCCACATCGGTCCAAGGAGTCGTGATTTTTTGGTAGTAACTGACAATGTAATTACTGTAATTTGATTGGTGCAATATCTGAGAGGGCGGGAACTAAAAACACATAACGTAAATTCCAAATTAGTTTGTCACACTATTTCATGATTTCACAGGGTAACATCTGGAATGCTGTGGATGGGTCGTGATTTTCAAATTTTCGAATAGTTTATGCGACTGTCGTCCTGTCTTGAAAATATATATTTTCCCTTGTTTGTACCATTGCAGGCGCCACCTGGTAGTAACGTTAAAACATGTGTGGCACGTTCAGTCCGGGGGGGTGTGGTGGTGTGGGGGCAGTGTCATGTTTGAAGAATAATGCAATAGTTCCCAGTGACTATCGAATAGTATTTCTGTTTAAAATGCCCTTCCCTAGTGAACACAGGACTACCCATTGCGGTGAGTTTTAACAGTCTGGTTGATTGGCATCAGGCTGTCAATGGATTAGAATATTTATTCGCGATTAATTGCATGATAGCCCATAGTTAATTGCAAATTAATTATCTGTTCAAGATGTACCTTAAAGGGAGATTTGTCAAGTATTTAATACACTTATCAACATTGATAAGCTGCTTTATGTAAATGTATGTATATATTTATTATTGGAAATCAATTAATAACACAAAACAATGACAACAATCGTCCAGAAACCCTCACAGGTACTGCATTTAGCATAAAAACTATGCTCAAATCATAACATGGCAAACTGCAGCCCAACAGGCAACAACAGCTGTCAGTGTGTCAGTGTGCTGACTTGACTATGACTTGCCCCAAACTGCATGTGATTATCATAAAGTAGGCATGTCTATAAAGGGGAGACTCGTGGGTACCCATAGAGCCCATTTTCATTCACATATCTTGAGGTCAGAGGTCAAGGGACCTGTCTGAAAATGGCGATGCTAGTTGCCAGTTTGGAGCGTTATTTAGCCTCCTTATTTAGCGACAAGTTTGACATGGTTGCCATCAATGGATTCCTTATGTTTTCTACTTTCATATGATGCCAGTATCTTCACTTTAGCACTAGCTTTAAAACTGAGCCCGCCCTTTGACAGCCCCATTATTTTTGCTTTAAATGCCCATCCCTAGTAGTTACAGGACTACCCATTTTGGTGAGTTTTGACAGTCTGGTCAACACAATTGGGGCAAACACACTGAATGTGCGGAAGCTCTCAATAACTCAGCAGGTACATGAAACAAAATGTAACGTTTTGTGAATCAGTGCTAATATTAGCGAGCTAGGCTAACCCTTGGAAAGTGGGTGCAATTAAAACTAGTGGAATTAAAACTTTACAGCGCAACAGGTCCTCCCACGTGTTTAATACGGACCAGATGTCTTAAATTGCTAATGGTACATAATCAAAGCTGTGTGCAAAAGGGGATTAAAGGCTTGTATCAAAGGCGATAAAGGGGGGCTCCAGCCATTAGCGCACCACGGAAATTGACAGCGGTTCTCCTAATAACGCTGGCAACTCAAATGTCAGTCAACTGCTGCCGTGGGAAACGCCCATCCAGAGGTTTGCACCTTAGATGCTGTTTCCAAAAAAATGTCCAAAAATCTGCTCAATATCATCATTTTTGTTTTACACAAAAAGTGAGTTGAATTCAGATTTCAATTCACCTTTAATTGACCGAAGAGGACGTGTGATTGGTATGAAGCTCTGTTGAAAGTGACTCCCACAGTCTTCATGTTTCGGTTGAGACCATCTCCACTCCAATATGCCAGCTGCGACTTTTAAGGCAGGCTAAGCGCGTGTCGCTAAATTGTTGTTGTTGTCGCTGACTTTGAAGCAAGGTAATGACACAAACATCACTCAAAATGCAATTACACCCCAGCCCCTTTCTTTTTGAGACCCAATGGAGTGTTAAAGTGAATGAAGGGAAATGTAGTGTGAAACCAGCGAGGCTGCATGGGCCGGGCTAATGGAAGCCACAAATGGTCGGACAGGAACCAGTCTGTCCATGAGGACTCCACCCCTCATCCTCCTCCTCCTCTTCTTCTTTAAAAGTCACATCATGCTGATGGAGTGAGAGAATGATGGAGTGAGGACTCAGTGAAAGTCAGACGAGGATATTGAGGATATTTTACAAGATGACAAGTTTATCCGAGCCGGGGTGAAGCGTATTGAGAGCAGGAACGTCTACCCAAGGATGTGTAGTTACAAGGGGGGCATGACTTGAATGTGGATGCTCTAAATGAGCTGTAGAAGATGTTTGTGTGTGTGTGTTTAGCCCATCTGCGTGTGTGTTGGGGGCATGTCACTATTAATTCCTTTCACTTTAGGCACCGTTTTAAGTTACAGGCCCAAGCAGCATTCTCTTACAAACCGCTGAGTGCGCGGAGACAGCTTCAGTCGTTTTCTCCAGAGGGACGAGAGAGATACAGAGACCGCGAGAGAGGAGAAAACTGTGGTATATACAAACACAGAGGAAAAACAGAAGAAAATACAGGCATGAAAAATAACAATAATAATAAGGGAGAAAATATTAAGAGAAGGCGGCACATCTCTGCAGAGAAGCCGGTCTCTGAGAAACACCAAGGGAGAGAATGGAGAGAATAGCCTGTATTGTTTTCTCTTCCCTTTGATTTTCTGCCCTCAGCAATAACACCCCCCCACCCCTCTCCTACATACGCACACACTCACATACACACACATATATACGGTGGCAGAAACACTCAGGGCTTGTTCTTCCTGTAACCAAAGATATTTCCATCTGGTTTCTTTCTGTCTGTGACCAGAAAAAAAGAGAAATGTTTGCCCTTCTTGTTTGCTTCTAAAGGTCTGTTATGTCTTCCGGGGATGAAATAAATATCTCTCTAAGCACCGTTTAGCAGCTAATATTCAAGACACTAAGGTTTCAGTATGTGACATGGACACTGACGTCAAAGCTAATCATCTACCACAGAAACATAACCAGCGTTGTTTGAAAAACTAGCTGTTCTGAAAGACTCCTCAAACCTTCGATAACCTTCTCTTTACCTCAATCCAAACAAAGATGGTGGCCAAAAATGACATGTTTCTTTGCTCAAATTGAACAATATGAACCAACAATTAAAGATTTCAGTATAAGTAATACTGGTAGGCCTATATATTGATGTTTCTTTCCAATATTGTAGATTTTCATACAAAATAATGTGTTGTTGTCTTGTCTTTAAAAAACATATATAGCATTTCTGGCTACATACCCGATTCCCAAAGCCGAGGTATCGCTATCGTGACTGAAAAAGTCGTTTCGGTGCATCCTTAGAAATGATTTTATCATGTCAAGGCGTGTATCATGCAACAGACACAATACTGAATGAGTCTTTGACGACTCTGGAAACACTTTTAGAACTGCGATAAGTGTTTGTTAAATTACCTACTGAGATTTTCAAAGATCGCAAAGATATTTGTAAAATCAAATGCTTATGGCTCTGTGACTCGAATATGAGGAATATAAACTGAGGCTAATCAGTGATTTTTCAAAGTGGGGGTCCAGGCCCCCTTGGGAGCTGCCAGGGGGGCCTCAGCAATGCCAAAAATATATATATATTCTAAAAATTGAATTTTTAGGCCTACTACTATTATTATTATTATTATAAAACAAAATTTATAATAATACATAAGCTATCGGAATCTTATTTAACATGCCCGCACATTTTTTTTATCTGTTCAAAACGTACCTTATAGGGAGACTTGTCAAGTATTTAATACTATTATCAACATGGGAGTGGGCAAATATGCTGCTTTATGCAAACGTATGTATATATTTATTTTTGAAAATCGATTACCAACACAAAACAATGAAAAATATTGTACAAATATTGTCCAGAAACCCTCACAGGTACTGCATTTAGCATAAAAAAAAAAAAATGCTCAAATCATAACATGGCAAAATCAAGCTCAACAGGCAACAACAGATGTCAGTGTGTCAGTGTGCTGACTTGACTATGACTTGCCCCAAAACTGCATGTGATTATCATAAAGTGGGCATGCCTGTAAAGGGGAGACTCGTGGGTACCCATAGAACCCATTTTCATTCACATATCTTGAGGTCAGAGGTCAAGGGACCCCTTTGAAAATGGCCATGACGGTTTTTCCTCGCCAAAATTTAGCGCAAGTTTGGTTATTTCAAACAGTATATATATATATATATATATATATATTTATATATATATAAAAGCCACTTATCAACATAGGTTGAGGAAGTGAGGAAGACGGACTGAGTGAGTGTGTCCACCAAAACAGTAAATAAGGTAAGCAAATACTAAAGACCTACAGCAGAACGCATCGAGGATCATAAACTGGTGATATCTCAAAGTGTAGGTAACTCAGTGGATTAAGAGCTATACAAATGAACTTCACTATTTAACCCCCCGTCTGTAACCACACTGAACTCACGTGAACTTGATGCATCACAAAACCAAACTTATCACCAACAAACCAAAGAATTTCGCTCTGCTACTCACAGAAAACTATTCAGCTCCTGTCATAGAGAAACGGATGATATCTGTAAGGATCATCTAAGGACTTCTGGTCTGTTTCTCGACAACTTGCGAATGCCTGGTGGACCGCTAAGGGATGCCGGGCACGAGGACTGGAAGCGGTGCTTCTGAATGCCAATCAGAGCCTCCGGAGACACCTGATCCCCCAAACCGTCTCCCCCTCTCCTCTGCTCTCATCTCTCCTTTTTCTCTTGTCAGGCGGAAGTGAATGCTCAGGGCTACACGTGTTAAGCAGATGTGTGGGAATTGGAGAGAACATCAAGGTTAAGACGAAAGGTGCACAGAAAACCCCAGGCATCTCCGCTACCTGTGTAAGTATTTATGTGTGAGAGTCTCGAGAGAGGAGGGCTTTATTTGCATATACAGGTGTGTGTGTCAGAGAAAAAGATGGGTATTTTTATTCACACGTCTACATGTACCGTATGTTTTTGGGTGTAATTTTACAGTGTGTGTTCATATTGGTGTGCTGGTTTGCAGAATGAATGTGAATATATACATTATATATCATATATATATTATACATATATATTATATAAATATATAATATATATATTATATATATGTATATGATATATAATATATATATATATATTAATATGTATATTGAGTGCCAGGGGGAACAGTGATAATAACCAACAGTACATTGTAAATATTGTATTTGGTGTTCATCTGTGCTCATGTATTACTAAATAGGATGTATGCATTCACACATGCTTATGCAAATGCATTAAATGCATGTTCTAAAAGTGTACAGTGCATGTATATGTATCTAATAAAATGAATATGTAAATACACGTGTGCATATATTGTTTGCATCAGTATGTAGATGTACAAGTATAGAGCAATGATAGTAGGATAATATGAGGATGTTTAATATTACAGGATGTTGAGTTGGAGCTCTGTACCAGTCATACATTATCGGTCAGAAGGATCCATGAAAGCAGTGTGCAGCCTGCACGCCAGCCAGCATTTCCCTGTGTATGTTTCATGAGGATGACGATATGATGATACAACAACAGCGCTCAGCTGTATAATTTTAACCAGCTTCAAAACTTTCCCCGCTGTGATGAGGAACCCTTTGATGTCTCCACAGGTAACGGGTGGCGGTTAGACGGCGCGGCGAGGCTGCTGTGTATTCAGTTGGCCTGATGCATTTTTTATTGTTTTTTTTCACCATTGCATTTTTTTTTTTTTGTTAATTTCAAGGTGCAAAACACTTTATGCAAAAGCCTATTCTTCATCCAAAATCCTGTAAATAATTCAAGTTTGTTGACTGCATCAGGATAATCCTACTAAAAATGAATCACAAAGCTGAAGGCGCTTTCAGATTGAACGCCAAGATGTATTTGCACAAACTTGACTTGTTTTCACATTCTTCTTTTGCTACCAACAGCATTGAATTTAACATTTATCTGGCATCTATAAATGGTTATTTATGTTTTTTCTGTGGGTTTGTTATTGTTGATAATACATTCCGAAAAGTTTACAAGCAGTATGATTTTAATATATGGCGTAATTAGTGTTATATACTGTAAGTGTGGGGTCGCTAAAGACCCGAGGTATGAATGAATGTTTGAAAAAAACACCCATGCATTTAAAGGGGACGAACAGTATCATGCTCATTTTCACATTCATATTTTTATTTGTGGTTTCTACTAGAACATGTTTACATGCTTTAATGTTCAAAAAACACATTATTTTCCTCATACTGTCCATCTGAATATACCTGTATTCACCCTCTGTCTGAAATGCTCCGTTTTAGCACCTGTCGCTTTAAGATCCCCCTCCCGAAAAAAGCCCAGTCTACTCTGATTGGCTTGCGAGAAAAATACGGTGCACCTTTGCAAAGGTAGTCAAGAACAGACATTCCCATTCAAATCAAAGTAGCAGGATGGCAGCCATTTTTATGTGTACCGTTGCCATTGCAACCGTTGTAGCGGGCTAACTTCCCTATAAACCGACAAGTCGCGGACTCACTCATGCCGGCGTGATGTGTACAACAACAGTGACTGTGTGTGCGTGTAGTCCCGCCACGCCAGCTGTCCCTTTTATAAGTAAGTCAGAAAAAAAGTATGAATTGACCTAAACGGACGTCAACTCAGCTCTGGGACTACCTACCGATGGAGCAACACACTTTACAGCCCCACTGACGTACATTGTCACCCTAACAACTAACAACAAGCGCCATTTTCTTGACCACGGCAAACAGTTCAATGTCCGTTCTACTCCTGTTCTATTTCTATGGTTATGACTACTTCTCATTCGATCTTAACATACTACAAGAAGTGTGACGAAACCAACAGAATGGCTTGTCAATCAAGCACACTCCCACACAGTCCCAAGAAGATGACTAACATAAATTAGCCAAAAGTGGAATCACCATTGCTATAAAGGTGTTTAACCTTTTCCAAAACTGCATGTGATTATCATAAAGTGGGCATGTCTGTAAAGGGGAGACTTCTGGGTACCCATAGAACCCATTTACATTCACATATCTTGATTATGCTAGCATGACATGGTTGGTAGCAGTGCATTACTACTCACTCTAGCTCTAAAACTGAGCCTGCTACGGCCTCTAAAAAAGGTCAAGTTGGCTGAAGGCGCTGGTACCCTCAAGGAGTGGAAGAGATTAATGTTTATGTTGGTTATTTAATAGTAAGTAAAAATGAAAATAATTATACAGAACAGCACTAGCTATTCGCCACAAACAGCCAGTGTTTGAACTATATACACGGTAGCTGTAGCCACGTTAGCTAGCTCGCAAAGTATGCACCAACTATGTACAGTATGTGTTTGTTCGGACTGATTTCGAAATTTCCCAACTCTTTCTCTTACTTCCCTCCAGACACTCGACCAGCTTCAGTCTTAACAATATACTTTAACAAGTTTAACAAAGCTAACTTGACAGTGAAGGCGAAATCAATTAGTTTCACTCCCACACAGCCCTGAGAAGAGGACTGATTAGGCAAAAGTGGAAACACCTGTGTGGGTGTACCATTGCTGTTTGTGGGCTTAATATCATCAGTGTTGTTGTCATCGTTAAAAATATGGTAAAAAATCTGCTCTAAAAATGCTAATACAAAAATCAATTTGAAAAATAGGATTATTGTGGGATTCTTAAGTAGTAATTGGCAACTCATTTGCCTTACTCCTCATTCATCTCTTATATTTTCATTTCCCAGCAGCATTTTGAGTTTTCAACATTGCAAAAGACCTCTTTAATGAAAACTGCAGCGAGCAGTGTCATCTTAAAGCAGGGAAGACAACAACTTTTCTTTAAGGGGACATAAAAATCCAGGTGAAATCAGTTTGAGATGTGCTTGAACCGCTTATTAAAAAATTGTATGTCGGGCCATAGATATAAAACAGTAGATGTGACGCGTTCTGATGACTTGCCATTACGGGATGGAACCATATGGTGGCCATCTTACCTGGGTCCAGTTTTAAACTTGCTGTAATTGGAACCTATGGTGAAAGAGGCTTACGCTATGTTGTCCTTATAATCCTTGTGTTTTTCTACCAATACATCAATACTGTTTTTATTTAAAGTAGGGATGTCCATAATTAACCGTTTAACCGTTAACCGACATTAAGCATTTTAACCGATTAACGCTATCGGTTAAAATGGTTGAAAGAAATGTTAATAATTAACTCAAAAGCTGAGCGGCTCAGAGGAGCGGCTCGTCACTTTAAGGAGAAAAGCTGGTCTACCTTAACAGCCCACCTTAAGAGGCGTAGCCGGAGTTGCAGGATTTTTTTAATTATTTTTTTATATTTCTTTTAACCATTTAACCTTTAGCATTAATCAGTTAAAATTCTTAATGTCGGTTAACGGTTAAACCGTTAATAATTAACATCCCTGCCTAGTTCACTAACTTTTTGTAGTTTTAGTTGACCCATAAATAAAAAATAAATCTCCCATCTACTCTATACTGATGTGTGCCAGCCTCCCTGGTCTCTTTGGTCCTTTTGGTGCTGAACAGCTGACAACCAGTAGCTGCCCATAGGTGTCAATTGTAAACAATAAGATGGCGGTCAGTTATCCCATTAGTTACGACGTAATGTCGCATCTACTGTTTTATACCTATGGTTGGGGCAGTGTTTGTCATTTGGTTTTGAAGTTCTTCTGTCCCCTAGTGGACACACAATCAATGAATGCAGCTTTAAGATAGATCGCGGTTGCTCAAATTTGCTTCTTTCATTGAGAGATTTCCACACGGAAGTTCATCAAAGTAAAAGAGTAAAACAAAACCTGTGATAAGAATTGGTGTAATTGGTGTCATAATTTTCAAAGGATGTTGCGGTGACAAAAAAAAACAGCAAAAAAACAAATCGCAACTTGAAAGTGTAGAGCTTATCATCCCTTGCTATTCTCCTGTTGTTTGTCAGCTTTGACAACAAAATGTCGATAGCTATCAAAGTAAACCTTTGTGAGGCAGCTATAAAAGTCTTTTTTGATCATCCTACCTCGAAAATTGGGCAGACAACACTTCCTCTGGAACTAGATTGCACAGGAAATGTTATTATAAGATTAGTTGTCGTACGGTGTGTGCAATGTGGGGTTTTATCAGTGTAGTTTTGGTTAATTTCCAATGCACCATGCCAAGATAATGGTAATTAGTGAATCAGTGAATCATCATTAGTCTTGATCGGGAAATGGTTGAATTTCATTTTTGGGCCATAAAAGCGGAATTTATTATCAGATGTACTCCTCTCATTTCCTGACTTAAGACTTCCAGATCAAAAAAACAAATCTCCTTGTGTTTTGCCGATTACTCACTTTCTATGCTATAGCAGCATACACACATACACAGCATGGATTAGTATGTCTTATATGTTTACAGAGGAGATGATATAACACACAGAGATGCGTGATAATTTAAATTGCTCATATCCTTACACACATACTAAACATGCATCTATACCCTTCTTTCTTTTCCTTCCTCAAACATGCTCCATCTGATGGCAAACATCCTAAATACACACGCACGCTTGCAAAGCAAACATCGCTCTGCTGCATAATCAAACTTGGACGACATAAATTCAGGCAGCAGCATGTCATATTCAACATTCCTCAAGTGCCCAGAGTGTGAATATGGTTTACCAAAGGGTATTCATATCTGAGCCCTCTTCTCTTTCCGTCTTTGGAACAAAAGAGGAGTTAAACCAAAACTTTTTCTTGCCAGCCAGACTCGAAGCCCGTGCACTGGTCCCAGCTGTCATTCTGCAGCCATGCGTAGCGGAGACAAACAAACAGTGGGGGCTGCTCCGTCTCTGAACGCAACCCATCGATCATAACGCGGCACCGCACATTTCCTGGAAGAGGGAGACAAGATGATGCGGAGGGGGAGAACGGTGGAGCCGGTGCACTTGTGTGTGTACGTGTGTACGTGTGTGTGTGTGTGTGTGTGTGTGTGTGTGTGTGTGTGTGTGTGTGCAGATACAAGAGAGGACTGGAAGACATTCTGGAGACATCCTCTCTGAGGTACCACCCAGACATCTGCCACCTCCCAGCCCGGTCTCCTGACGGTTCCTCGAGCCTGTGGTCAGAGTTGTCGTCCCTACGCCCACCACATCCGGGAGGATGGTGCAGCATTGGCGGAGATGGGAAAATAATACAGTGGGAGGTTCAAATGAGATAGTGGAAGAAATAAATGAAAAAATGAAGCCCATGGGGACTAAAGACGGGAGGAGATTAAAGGGGTAAACAATACAAGAGGGTGGGAAAAGGAGAGGAACAGTGGGATTAGAATCCCAGCGATAAATCCTTTCTTCGTCTTCTTCTTCTTCCCTCCTCACATCCAGGGGCTATCTTCACTTCCAGAGTCCCCCAGCCTCCCTCACCTGCCTCCCCCCGCCCCTCACCCACACGCCTCCAGGCTGCCTTTACTCTCATCACCCCACCCTCAGTCCTGGAGGAAAGTTCAATCTTTGCATTTTCATTGTGGTTTGCCCACACCAACCCCGCGCCTCATGAAAGTTTCATCTCCCTCTCCCTCTCTTATCCTCCCTCTCTCTCTTAGCCTCTTGTCACATATGCATCCACGGCTGGATCCAGCTCCCCAGGTGAGGAATGATGATGAGAAAGCGCGAGGCAACCGGCAGAGATTTTCCATGCTGGGCCGTGAGTGCTCGGGGGTGAGTGAAAACAGTCCGCGTGGTGGAAGACTGGAGTTGCCTTCATATCTATGCCACATAGCCCAAAGCAAAGGATGCAGCTGGTCTGATTTGAGGCCTTTTTTTTTTTGCTTCACTGGTACAAAGATCTTTTGGGAAAATGCCTCCACAGATGAATCTGATGTATGCTCAAGACACACGGCTGAAATAGCGAATATGACTCCGCAGACACAAACAGAGGCTCTTGTGTGTCACGCCCCATGCATGCCAAGTGAATGTATGTATTAAAACCTCAGCTGCACAGTCAGCCACACATGCACATGTGCACGATTGTAACATTTATTCATGCTCACATTATCACAAAACAAACACTGGCAGGCCAAGTACAGAACCAGGTTGTGGTGTGCCAGCTAGGCTATAAAAAGGCCCCTGCGAGCATGGCAGATTATGAGAAAAGGTTACTATGGTGAATACCTCAAGATGCATGATTGTCAGGGAGCCTGACAGAAAAATGTATGCTCAGTGCACTCTTGATATTATATTAAAAATGGCAGCGAAACATTTATTTTTAGTTCCACATGATAAACAGCATTTCCTCTGTAGCATGGTTTCCAAACTGTTCCCACCCTAGGGGGTGGAGAGACATTGCATTGGGGGTCACACACACACATAAGTGCTCTGACGCTAGCAGGCTCAGATTAGCACTTACAACATGTGAAGTATAAAACTATTTTTTTTGGCAGGGAGGAAAATAAAAGGAGGTTGTTCTCATCAAGGAAATGTCCCACCCAAAGTCAAGAAAACAAGATTAAATTCATCTCACTCTTGAGTTCACTGTCAGTGTAGCAGAAGGAGCAGAGCCTTGTGTCTTAGCTTTGCTGTTTGCACATGAGAAACTTCAATTCAATTTATTAGAGTTATTATATAGCATCAAATCATAACAGAAGTTATCTCAAGTGGCAAAAAAAAAAAAAAACTTCAACGGGTAGAAACCTTGGGCAGAACCCGGCTCTGGGTGGACGGCCATCTGCCTCGACCGGGTGGGAGAAACGCATGTAAAGGTGAGAAGAAACATGCAATATCATGATCGAGATTCCTTTTAATAAAATAGCATTTCAGTTGGCTTGTTTTGTTACCGTTTTGGACATAGCCACAGTGAAAAGTAGGGTCATTTTCTCATAGATTTCTATACAATCAGACTTCTTTCTGCAACCAGAGGAGTCGCCCCATGCTGGCTGTTGGAAAGTATACAAGTTTAAGACATTTCCGCATTGGTATCACCTCTCAGACCCGAAGGTCGCCCACTGGTTTTCCCCCAATACTGCTAACAGCTCATAACAAGACCAAGAGTCTACAGCCATGCTAGCAGCTCTGTGAGGCCGTACTTACTTAGGCACACACATCCATTTGCCATTGGATGAAATATCAGGGATTCATACAAATACAATTTACAACATACAATGTATCCTTTGGGGAATGTCTGCAAATTTTCACAGAATCCATCCAATAGTTGATGAGATATTTCCGTCTGGACCAAAGTAGTCTACCACCTAACCGACCAACATCCCGAGAGCCACAGCGCTAGCGTCGCTAAAAATTAACCTGGTTTACACTGGGTTTGGGTGGGGGGGGGGGGGCATTCATTATTATCAAGTCCAAATGGAGGTATATAGAAAATGTCTGAGGCCCTGTTTACACCTGGTATCAACATGCGTCCTCAGTGATCGGATCACAAGTGGACAGCTTTGAGTACGTCTGTTCATACCTTGCATTAAAATGCGTCTCCACATGCATCTTCAGTGGCCAGTTGTGATCCGATCTCACTTCCCCGCCCCATATGCAAATGAACACGTAGTTAAGCGTCCTTGGGTTTCTGAAAGGCGCTATATAAGTCCAATTTATTATTATTATTATTATTATTAGTAAACACATGGCTAATACAGCAGCCGTCGTGACGTAATATTACATGAATGTCAGTAGTAATATCCTACATATTTGTGAATTCTGGTACATTGTATTAACATAAAAATAAAAGGTTATTGTATTATTGTGGCATAAGCAGCGGTGCTGGCACCGCTGCTTATGCCAGCCAACAGCGGGGTACAGCGCTCCAGAGAGCCGGTAGGACAGAGAACAGGCGGACAGGCGGTCTGGTGTCAGCTCCACGCAAAGCAGCGGAACAAAAACACCGACACATCTCCGACAGTATGATAATAATGCACTTTGCGTGCCTAGTCTACATACAGTAGAGCACAGAGGCCATTTCCTGGCTGACAAGCGCCAGTGTCTGCCTGTTAATGCACCTGAGGGGCGCAGTGATCCTGCGGATCCCAGCTGGATGTCAGTAGAGTAGGAGGTCCTTAATGTGGCCCAGGACACATTCGCGTATACACTGCTAAAAGAATGTGGTCATATGTCGCCCAGACCACCTCTGATTGTGGTCTGAAAGATCCGATCTCAATGCGTCCTCAATGCGTCCTGAGTGCGTTCACATCTGTACTTAGAGCTGTCCACTTGTGATCTGATCACTGAGGACGCATGTTAATACCAGGTCTGAACAGGGCCTCAGACTGCCTTAGCCTGACTTCAGCTACCTGACTCCCCAGATGTAGACTGTGGTTATAAGTCTGCCATTTGCCAACTCACACGGCGTTCTCCTCCCCTTCTGCTCTTTTTTGCAAGGGCGCCGTCGCTGCATCCTGCGCTTAACGCCGCCAAAAACGATTGCAATTGGTTTAAAGAAATACAAATAAGCCAAGGTGTGGCGCTGTGCAGATAGGTCTGACTATGCAAGACTACTTAATGCCCTCTGTGAGACATTCACTGACTCAAACCTTCTCTAAACCACGTCGGTTGTTCAAATCATGCCACCTGTCAGAACAAGCAGCGAGACCAGCAGAATGATTGTCCGGTCTGTCGTAGATGTTCTCTTGAATCCCTGGAGGCCAGCGTCTAACGCGCCTGCCGGCGGGACCTGATGTCGCTTCGGATCAAAAAACAGAGAGGCTGCAACCTCTCTCGAATACAAATGCATCCACAGAGACTTTATGTTGCTTATTTACAGTAGCTCCTTAAACCAGAATGTCAATGTGCAGCTATTACAGAGAGTGGGAGGGAGAAAGGGAAGATAAACATCACTTGCTAAATACCAAATTACCGTGGGCCATCAGAATTTAGGGGGAAACACTACTATCATACATCAGGGTGACGGCTGAGTTTCTCCGTGTTGAAGCAGGCGCGGTTGCCCATAATGAATCTTAAATGCCAATGCCTACTGGCGATACGGCCTTCACTCCTTCTTCCTGCCTCTCCATTTCTTTGTTCGCTCTTGTTCACATGCTCGCCTTCACTTCTCCCGGCTCTCAATTTCCGTCTCTCTCCCTTTAATTGTTGTTCAGTTCAGCGTATCATAACCCTATCGTCAGACATCCTGTATGACAGCAAGTTGAAGAACTCAGGATACACTCAGAACTCTGTCTTTTTTCTCTCTTGAAAAATATATACAGTGTGCCCATATGCCAGCATTTCATTAATTTCTGTGGAGTGAACTGGTTAATAAAATTGTTATTTTTAAAGTTTGGATTATTTTTTAAGATATAAACAGGTTAAGGGCCGAGTGAAGACCTGAACAGCCTCGTCCTGCATTAGAAAAATACGCAGTTAAAACAAGCAAAGAGCTAATAGAACAATGGCTGAATGTCAGGGAGAAGAAATCACTGACTTTGTCAAAAAAGAAGCCTATTAAGTTTGTATGACTGTCAAAAAATAGTAACGCGTTAACGCATATTTTTTTTAACGCCACTAATTTCTATAACGCATTAACACAACTTGTGACTTCTAAGGTTATAGTGGGCTCAGAGTGACGATACTGGTATCATATGAAATTAGAAAAAACCTAAGGAATCCTAGACTGTTGCAAAGGACACTAAATAACGCTCCAAATCTATGCTAAATTTTGGCGAGGAAAAATTGACGAAAAAAGACGATTTCAAAGGCAATCTCTGACCTCAGCATATTTTCTTATGCTAAAAAAAGTTAATTTCAGACCCTGCCCACGAGTCTCCTCTTCACAGACATGGCCACTTCATGATAATCACATGCCGTTTGGGGCAAGTCATAGTCAAGTCAGCACACTGACACACTGACAGCTGTTGTTGATGATTCTTCATTGATTTCCAATAATAAATATATACATACATTTGCATAAAGCAAGCATATTTGTCCACTCCCATAAAATATGTCACTTACAGCTTACTAAATGATAGAAAAGGGGTCCCTTCAGGAAAAAGAGTTGGGAACCACTGTTTTATACCATTCTGCACAATGTGCTTCATGATTGCTGTCCAAGGTGCTGATCCTGTGACCCCCATGATGCTGGAGATGTCTGATCAGCAGGATTCCCACTCCACTGGGAGGGGAGTTAATCTTGATGGCTACGGAGATTTGTCATTTCAAACATCAATTTTATTTTAGGAAGCTTTGTGATAGATTCCTTGAGATTCCTAAATAAATAAGGCTGGTCTTGCTTCTTTTAATAATATATTTAGGGCTGTCAATATTTAATCACATGATTGCCCATAGTACAGTTTTTACCTGTTCAAAATGTACCTTAAAGGGAGATTTGTCAAGTATTTCATACTTTTATCAAAATAAGAGTGGTCAAATATGCTTGCTTTATGCAAAGTAATGTATATATTTATTATTGGAAATCAATTAACAACACAAAACAATGACAAATATTGTCCAGAAACCCTCACAGGTACTGCATTTAGCATAACAAATATGCTCAAATCATAACATGGCAAACTGCAGCCCAACAGGCAACAACAGCTGTCAGTGTGTCAGTGTGCTGACTTGACTATGACTTGCCCCAAACTGCATGTGATTATCATAAAGTGGGCATGTCTGTAAAGGGGAGACTCGTGGGTACCCATAGAACCCATTTTCATTCACATATCTTGAGGTCAGAGGTCAAGGGACCCCTCTGAAAATGGTCATGACAGTTTTTCCTCGGCAAAATTTAGTGTACGTTTGGAGTGTTATTTAGCCTCCTTCCTAACAAGCTAGTATGACATGGTTAGTACCAATTCCTTAAGTGTTTTAGTTACATATGCTACCAGTATCTTCACTCTAGCTTTAAAACTGAGCCTGCTACAATCTTTGAAAGATGGCTGCCTTTTAGATTTTTAAGGGGTGAATTAAAAATCGCAAGTTGTGTTAATGCTTTAAAGAAATTAGTGGCGTTAGAACGAATTTGCGTCAACGTGTTATTTATCTTGTTTTAACTTTGACAGCCTTAAAATAATAAATGAAACATACATTCTCCCCACCCCAATAACAAGGTCTTTGTCATCAAGGTTTGCCTCACACTGGATAAGTGTTTATGTTCACATTTTACATAAAGCATCCAGTTGGCTGCGTTTTCACAGATTCATCATAGAAACAGTTTAGTTAAGATGTTCTTTAAGTCTCTTGCTTTTACAACATCAACTAATTGTTTCCACAACAGTTACACCATAATAGCTGTTTCCAACATTCACTCTCTGCTGCAATGATGAAATGATGTCTGCAGCCTCAATCTGCTACCAACACTTGTTCCTCCGCAATAATCTGAGAGGTGTGTTGCATCAAATGTCTTCACTTCCATATGGCTATTATGGATACTGAGATATTTTCAGACATTCTCGTGCAGCTCGACTGAAGCTCTTTGTAATCAAACGCTGGGGCCCGAGGCGGAAGGAGGGGGAGGCGAATCAAAACAGCTCCGATTCCCAATCATTTCAGCCCTCATTGAGAGCAGATATTGATAGGCAATGATGTGTGTGTCAATTTGACCAGAGCTCCGTCTCCCGTGGCCAGACCGGGAGGCACCCACGGCGAGATAGCGGGGAGGAAGGGGAGAGAGCTTCGGACGAGGGGGTGGAAGGCGGGGAGGGGGTTTAGAGATGGATCAGGATACAGGGAGAAATGCAGCAGCTGGGAAATGGATGAGTACAAAGATACAGGGAAAATGAAACGATTCAAAACATCAAGGGAGAAACTGCAAAGAGAGAAAGGTGTTTGAGTATGTGAATGGGTGAGGATTGGAGAGATAGGGAGGAAGGGGGTGGGGGGTGGGGGGGGTAGCCGGGATGAGATGAGATGAGTCTGTCTGGGCTAGGTGAGATGGATTAGTGTGTCTCCTGCTACCTGTGCGGGGTCAGTGTTAAACTGCCGGGGCCAGATAAGGGCTTGGCAATAGCTTGAGTGTGGGCAAGCATTGACTGGTTACCTCATTGATTTAGCTCGGAGTGAGCACAGAGCGATGAGCAGAGTTCAGGCCTGTAACAGCTGTTCATCAATGTGTCAGGGCCTACAGCGCCCGGTGAGGCCCATCTCCGCGACCGCATCACCTGAACTGATGCTGCTTCATCGGACATTGAGGAGACACCGTGGACCAAAATATGGAGCGTGATCTAAACTGATTTTAGCCCTGGATGCACATGAGAAATATAATTTGTCAACCCTCGTGACCCATTCACCCGTTGGTTTTCTTCATTAGATGATTACAATTTAGCATATTCTCAGGCTTGTGTATGTCTAAACTAGGGCTGTCAAAGTTAAGATGATGATAATGCACAGTCCTGCTTGGATAAATAGCGGAGCTGCTAACGTTAACGGAGGTGCCATTCAGTTATTATTATGAGACGTTCACGGTCTGCTCAGCAAAATGACAATGGGGTGAAGGTAAATTCCAACATCATCATGATGTGTTCAAATGTAATCTCGTAAATTTAAGTTTTTGGTGAGAAACTTGAATAAATCCAGTTGTTTGTAGGAGATGTTTTCACATCAATATAAAATAGATATTTAAGAGGTAATTATGACCTGTTTACCAAGATTTTTTTTAATCAAAGCAAATATTTAAATAATCATAATCATTTCAATTGTTTGTTTTTAAGCAAATAACCACTATAGATGACAATATCAAAGTACAGTACAGTACTGTGTACTGTATCCTCCCTCCCCCCAAACATAGGGCTCCTCCAGAAACACTGTAATTTACCATGCATATAATGTTTTTTATGTAAAATATATCAAAAATTTAATGATTTTAGATCTAGAATGTTGTTCCTTCATTTAACGCAGAGATTTCAAAAGTGGGAGATAAAATTTCTAAGTGGCAGACAAAAAAAATACTTGTCTGCCACAGTGGCAGAAAGTGGAAAAGGTTCATTTCAGACCCTGCCCATGAGTCTCCCCTTTACAGACATGGCCACTTTATGATAATCACATGCAGTTTTGGGCAAGTCATAGTCAAGTCAGCACACTGACACACTGACAGCTGTTGTTGCCTGTTGGGCTGCAGTTTGCCATGTTATGATTTGAGCATATTTTTTATGCCTGTGAGGGGTACTGGACAATATTTGTAATTTTTTTGTGTTGTTAATTGATTTCCAATAAAAAATATATACATATATTTCCATAAAGCAGCATATTTGTCCACTTCCATGTTGATAAGAGTATTAAATACATTTTTAACAGATAAAATACGTGCGATTAATCACAATTAAATATTTGAATTGATTGACTGCCCTTAAATAAACACATCAGTACCAGCCTGGTCTCACTTCCCAGGGCATCAAATACAGACGTTTGGGCAGTGGCCCGTGGCGTCTTGATACCGACGCACCCTGTAGCGTCTGCATGAGACAAACTGGGCTTTCAACTAACTCCAATGTGAACTCATCCACATCGTTATTAGACGCAGAGCAACAGACACCAGGAGACCAGCGTGGGTCCCCCTGTGAAACCAAAAGTTGAATGCTTTTTACTGGCGACGTTACGCAACGTCACTGAGTCACAAGACATTACGACACAGGACGTTACGTCACAAGAAAGACGTTACGTCACAAGAAAGACGTTGCGTCACAAGAAAGACGTTGCGTCACAAGAAACCACCAACGTGAACCTTCAGCATAAAGATACTACGTAAAAGGCTACCCCCGCTGTCATTATAGTGACCTGGGCTTCTGCCCAAGCAGCAAAATATGAAGAGTAAGGATGAGATCACGTTGTCAGTACACACACATTTCAGTGGTTTCCATTAAAAAGAGGAAGCCACTGAGGGACTGAGAGTGAATTGCTTTAGAAATCCAATAAAATGTTCCTCAAACACTGAAATGTTGACTCATCAATCACTCAAAGGCAACTAAAATAAAAACATTCTTTCATTTTCACATAAGCTACTCCCTCTTATATTACATTATATATTATACATATATTCATGGTCTAAAACTGTATTGCTTTCACTCTTCACAGATGCACAGATAGTGCCTAAAACTATGGAAGCCCATTAGTGTCTGGCAAAATAGAGCATCGTGATTAGTAATAAGAAATGACAAAAAAAAAATCAAAAAATGATTTAATCAAAATTATGCGATAGGTAAGATAAGTCAGAGTCATGCATTAGTAAGTCCGAAAATGTAATGATAAGCAAATATTATATCAAAACAATTATCATATTTTATTTAATTTACCAATTAAAGTATCAAATTAATGTTTTAGTAACTAATAGTTAGTTTGATATCACCGATTCAATAAATGTCTCCTTGCATTTGTACAATTTGGCTGATGAGTATTTCTTCAGTCAGTCTTTCTTTGCCAGAAACAGACAATGTACAAATTCTAGCTGTAGCTAGCTAGCAAAGTTCGTAACAGTGTGTTTGCACAGAGAGTATTTGTGTGACGGCTCAGCTTCTAACCGACATCAAAACTTATTAGGAACTTTGTGTCATTTTCTCTCCAGAGTAGAGGTAACTCCTAATTTTTTTTCCCAAGTTGGAACATTTTTGAACACACGCGGTTGCGTCACTTTACACTAAGCTTCCTCGAAACAGGACTAGACTAAACAAACAATATTTAATGTGTAAATTAGCAGGATGTTCGTAGCGTATACCGTTTGTAGCTATACCTACGATTACGTAATCGTGAACCAGGAAGTATAAAGAGCGACAAACGCCACGTAGGGAGAAGGATGTCTGGGTGAATGGATGGATAAAAAAAGACTGGACTTTCACCCAGGAGACGGGTATTCGTATCCCGTGTGAAACCAGAAGTCAACGGAGATTTATTTGTCACGTAACTTTCCTTCTTAAGTTACGCCGCTTTCGGAGTTATTTTAACCCAAACCGTGATCTTTTCCTAAACCTAACTAAGTAGATTTGTTGCCTAAACCTATCCAAATCAACCTTTTCCTAAACCTAAGTAGTTTTATTTTCTAAACCTAAACAAGTTGTTCCCTGTGAAAACCGAAGCTTATTTTGAAAAGACTGTATGCATGTAACGAGCAGAATCTTCTCGTAAGATATCCCATTAACCGTTGTATGAGGATAAGTTGAAATTAATGAGCTTTAGAAGTGCTGGTTGGCCTTTGGACAGAGCCAGGCTAGCTGTTCCCATTTCCAGTCTTTATGCTAAGCTAATGTCAAACTATTCCTTTCAATTTTGACTTAGTAAGTGAAAAAATTCTGACTAATTTATTATTTTGAATAAGTTATCTCATAGTGTAGAAATTCTTAATTTATTGTCGTACGTTTTTGTGGCATTAGGCTTCTTCCTCACCAAAAAAGGTATTATTCATAAAACATAAAATGTGTATGAAGTTGAACCAAATCCAAAAGAAACAGAAATTTAAAATAGCTGCAAGACCTAAAACGGTGCGGGTACAGACAGTAAACAGTCTAAAACACAAAGCTGTGCTCACCAGGGAGAAGTCTTTTATTTCTTGTTCTTGTTGTTCCGGGCCCTGTGCTGTTCTGACATTTGTTTTGAGGGTGGTAGTGTTGGTGCGGGGCAGGTGGTGGGAGGTGGATGATGGGAGAGGAACGGCCCAGGGTAGGATGTCTATAATTACATATTGATTTCTCGGGGGCCGCTTTTCAGCCAGCGCTGTGAATGTGTAGAATAAATCACTCGGCCTCTATGATAGCTAAGTATTTATTCTTTTTAATTCTGTTTATGGTGATCTTGATTCATGCCCTCCAACCCTGGTCACGCCTCAGGGCGGCTGCCACCTTCATGTCAGGGGGAGATCACGGTACATGGCTTTGTGTGTTTTGACATGCACGAGGTGATGATTGACCAGGCACTGTGCTAACGTCCCAGTGAAAATGAAGGCCCCTAGAGTAAAAAGGACCCTCTAGGGTTTAGTCAAACAGAGTCACCTGCAGAGTGGAATGATAACTAATGCTCAGCATACTACAAACAGACACAGAATTCAGTTTCATCTTTAGGGGAGGATTGTGGGTTGCTTTCTGCATGCTTTGTCAGACAGAACTGATTGAGATTTTTTGGTAAAATGATGCCTCTCACCACTGCATTGTGGTGTTTTCAAAATAATGTTAACCCATTTGACTGATGATACTTCAGACACAGCAGATTAAACTTTGAACAACTAAAGAACTAACTATATATATATGTATATATATATGTATATATATATACATATATATATACATTTCTTTAACGCAACATGCAATTTTTAGGTTGTAGCTCAGAGTGAAGATCCTGGCATCATATGAAAGTAGAAAAATCTAAGGAATCCATTGGTACCAACCATGTCATACTAGCTTGTCAGGAAGGAGGTTAAATAACGCTACAAACTTACACAACATTTTGGCGAGGGAAAACTGGCATACCCATTTTCAAAGGGGTCCCTTGACCTCTGACCTCAAGATATGTGAATGAAAATGGGTTCTATGGGTACCCACGAGTATCCATCTTTACAGACATGCCCACTTCATGATAATCACATGCAGTTTGGGGCAAGTCATAGTCAAGTCAGCACACTGACACACTGACAGCTGTTGTTGCCTGTTGGGCTGCAGTTTGCCATGTTATGATTTGAGCATATTTTTAAGCTAAATGCAGTACCTGTGTGGTTAATTGATTTTCCGATAATAAATATATACATGACTTTGCATAAAGCAAGCATATTTTCCCACTCTCATATTGATAAGACTATCAAATATTTGACAAATCTCCCTTTAAGGTACAATTTCAACGGATAAAAAGATGTGTGATTCATTTGTGATTAATCATGATTAACTATGGACAATCATTTGATTAATTGTGATATATATATACAGTATATACAGTATATAGATATATTATATACTGTATGTATATATATACTGTATATATATATATGGGCCTGTATGATTGGTTGTGGAAGACATTTTTACTGCTGCCTTGTTAAAGGAGGAAGATGAGATGAACCCTATTGATCCCTGAGGGTGAATTTAGTTATTACTGCAGCAAAAATATGATATAGATAAAATACGGTATATACACCTTATTCACTGATCATATTAAAGATTAATGATACGTTGCCTTTAAAGGATTTCCAGCTAAAGTAACAATTTACAGATTGAGCGGCGGATATTTTCCAGTGAACTGCAGGAGCACGCAGGGTGTGTTGTGTGCAGATGTGTATCTTTGCTGCTGTCTAAGTGCAGGCTGAAGGCTGTGTAGGGCTGTGAAGGATGAGGTGGGGGTGAACAAATGCTTCTTTGGCTTTTTGTCTGACTTCAAATTGACAATTTCATTTTAGCCCACTCCCTCTAAACTCAAAGGCCACGGGCACTGCCACGAGCCTGTAGAGGAGCAGAGCAGCGAGTAAATGACAGTGAGGGCTTGGATCTGTGCTTGGACTTATCTTACGGGAGATATGCATTATATATCTGTGTATACTGGTTTTTAAAGATGCTCTCATCAATATTTAAATATTAACGACTGAAGAAATAACAAATGAATGAACCCATAGAAAAAGACCACCTAACTCTGCAGTCCCACTCAGCTCACTCTGTTTTAGTATCTTTTGGCCCATTTGTTTTGCTTTTACTGCCTGAAACTTTACAATTAGGGTTCAGTCTAACAGCTCTCATCAACCTCGCTTCCAGCAGCAAGAGGCAGCTGTCTTCAGAGAAATACAGCTGATACACCTAAGCTTCCTGTCGGGCACCAAACAGCAGACAGACCAACTAGCTGGTGAACATAGCGGAGCATTTAGCAGCTAAAAAGAACGATATTTCCCTCAGGCGTTGGTGGAGACCAAACCGGGGCTAAAAGGTTTTGTCTGGGGCAACAAAAATGAATCCTAATGGTGCTATATGTCTACTGGATGTGTATATACCTCTTTTCTAACAAGTTAGTCATATAAAGTTCATAGTGTAATATGTCAGTGTTATATTTACAGCTTCTGCTGCTCCCATGTGGCCAAAAATATCAATTAACCCCCTGAGACCCGTGGGATTGACCAACTTTACTGTGTTTCAGAGGCTGTAGCAGGTTCAATTTTAGAGCTACAGTGAAGCTACAGATATCATATGAAACTATCCATAAATCCATTGGTACCAACCATGTCATGCTATGAGATATATATATATACATATATATATATACACATCCATAATGCGTCAACGCAAATTAGTTTTAATGCCACTAATTTCTTTAACGCATTAATGCAACTGGCAATTTTTAGGTTGTAGCGGGCTCAGTTTTAAAGCATGAGTGAAGATACTAAACTACAAAACTTAAGGAATCCATTGGTACCAACCATGTCAAACTACCTTGTCTGAAAGGAGGCTAAATAACGCTCTAAAGTTACACTAAATTTTGACGAGGAAAAACTGGCATGGTGATTTTCAAAGCGATCCCTTGACCTCTGACCTCAATATATGTGAATGAAAATGGGTTCTATGGGTACCCACGAGTCTCCGCCTTTAGAGATATGCACACTTTATGATAAATACATGCAGTTTTTTTAATGCAGTATAAATGTGTTATTGTCTCCTATTCTAAAGATGGTATATTTTAATATTTCTGCATACTGGGGTCCCTACACAGTCTTGGAATTGCATAAATTGGATATCACTGTAAAGCTGAGACTCTTGTGGATCCAATGAGCCCATCTGTATTCATGTGTGATGATGTTAGTCCCCATAGTAGCCAGTAGTGAGACTTCTTTTTTTTTAACTTGACCTCACTGTATAAAATGACCTGTGGTGACCTCTAGGATAATCACAGCCTCATGAAACTTTACAGCCACAAACTAGAGACCTAGGGCATTCAGAGGATGGATGGCTTTCCTAGCTAGATTGACAAAAAAGGGGTTTCTGAGCAGTGTCCAGAACAGAAGTGCTCGCCATCAAATTGCTGAAACAATTCTTGCAGAAATCTCCAAATGTTTTTGATACCAAAACACAGCATGGCTGTGTTCTTCCATGTCTTGGTGTCTTAATGTGGTATTTTGGAGGGATTACTGATAATTTTTATCAATTCTCGAGTGGTGAAAAACGGTTAAATTTAGCACCAAATCTGTGTAACAAATGGTATCAACCCTTTGGAATGTTAACACAAGAGCATGTTTTCTCTCATTGCCTGCCAGGTGAAAAATGTTTGAAGTGCTGATCCATATGCTGTTTCATTTGTGGACACATTTTCACAGGACTTTCTATAAGAGCGCCTCATTTATAATAACAGTGAAATACATTAACAACAGTTTAAAATACATTCTATTTCATTCACCTCTGTGTTTTTAGGCATTTCTCTCTGTCAGACTTAGGAAAACATATGAATCTCATGCACTGATTCAGCAATTATCAACAACAATGAGAGTGGATTTACCCCCATCCGCTCTTTACCTTACTGCCCCCCCTCTTAACACATCTAGGGTGATGGGCAGCATCTATAAAGAGAGATATTACAGCATTGACGGAAAATACGCACATGGAACTGCCAACTTGTCACTGCGACATGCCGTCATTATTTCCTTTTTCCCTGACATCTTAGGGTGCACTCTGGGCACGGCCGCGTCATTCCTTCAGCACCTGAATTTGATCAAGATGGAGGCACAATGAGAGGCACCATTAATGTGATTTATAGTTCTCATCACGGTTGCTATGTCAACCCAACATCCAACACTCATACTTCTGTGAATGCTGTCTGGATCCCTATTGCTAGCCCACTAATGTGTATTAGTGTCTGCGCACATACAGTACATATGTGGGAACACACAGAGACCATTAACTCTCTCTTTCACACACACACACACACACACACACACACACACACACACACACACACACACACACACACAAAGTGTTGCTCAGTGAAAGCAGCACAGTGCTCCCAATGCCAAGCAGCTTGTGAAACACACTTCATTTGACACCTTGAGTTAAAAGCATTGCACTCAAATATGAACTGGATTCATTTGCACTAAAATAAGAGCACAAAAACAATTCAATAACCCACTGAAACGACACTCCTTTCCTCCGTCTGCTGCGGCTCAGCAGCAGCACGGGCAGAATGAGTTATGGCTGGGGAAAAAAAAAGGGAGACAAATCCAATCCACCAGAGCTGTCATTGTGCCTGATGAGTATAATGCCACCTCAACTCATCCCTCAAACTCTCGCTTGGCTGTTTCTCTGGATGAGCCACAGCAGCTCGTTGCCGTTTTGCTCCTGTTGTGACCCATCAAAGTCAAGGTGAGGTTTCAGTCATGTCTGGCTGTTTTCAGCTCTTATGTTTTCGCCAAGGTGAGGTTTTGGCAGTCGCCCCCCGTTGGCGTTTATCAACTGCATCACCACAACACGGCGTAGTCAACAGCAAAACAATTCACACATGACGAATAGAGAGATCCAAAGTGGATCGAATGTATAATCTGTAAAAGGGAAGGAGAGAGGGGGGGAGCTGACTTTGAGTGTCTCAGTGAGGAATGAGAGACTATCACATTTTATGACGGATATCCTGTCAGAGAGAAGGCAGAGCTGCCAGCTGCTGAGAGGCATTACATGTTCTATCTATACTGATGCCTGATCGACATCGCAGTAAACAAAAGGACTTTCCCCGAGCAAAGTTGCTCCCGGTGCCGTTGTCACACTGGTTTTATGATTTCTTTTATACATTTTAATAAAAACACTGTCAACGAGAAACTGAGACAACTTTTATACGTTTAGTAAAAAGGTTTATAACAACATCAGCGAAGTGAATGTGTTCCTTCGGGGGGTTGCGGTGGCCTCAAGAAACCCTATTTAAAACTGCATATCCAAAACAACCATTAGAGTTTATTGCTGCTTTGAAGCAGCAACCACGTGAACATGAACTCATCCATGACCTCCTGCCTTCAATTGCACCGGTCAGCTTCATGCTCAAAAGACCATGTAGGTTTTCTCATTTTATGCCGCAGAACAGTGATTTGTAATTGCATGGCAGTGCTGCTAACCTGAGTGATGTTGTTCGAAGTAATGAAACATGGTAGAATACAGATGTTGAATTGATTTAGTGATTTTCATGTCTAGTAATACAGTAAGTAATTTGAAGATACTAATAAGCCTGATTCCCCTTATTTCCCTTCATTTATTCAGACTGATATTGCCTTCACTTTAGCTGATGTTGGGAAGGGGGATTCATTTGTCACTAACCGTACTAACCGTAACTCAACCTTTATCACCATTAACAAAAATGTATTTAAATGTTCTCTATACGACATCCAGAGCATTAACATAGCATCAAACAACTATTTGCTATGTAAATATATAGAGGAGTAATGACTACCTGAGCAGAGAATGAAGTCATTGTGTCATGATTGACACTACGTCAGGTCGTATTTTTTTTTTTTAAATGTGTGATAATTTCGGACGAAAAATACGGACTTGGCCTTGGCAAAGGCCTTTACAGACATCTCTTTCCCAATGTAAGTCTATGGGTAAATGCCTTTTTGGGCCCAATGGCATCATATGACGGACACGGAAGTTGTAATTCCACTGTTTGGCCACTACAAAAATTTGCTTCAAAACCCGGCACACATCCTGGGTGACACTGTTAATTCTGTCAGCACTGTTTTGCCTTGGTTTGCACTGTTCTAACTTTTAACTGCTTGCATCGTTAGCTGCTAGCCAACGGCTCAGCTGTCGCAATGTTGAGAGCCATGTGGAGGCAACAGAAATGCTCTGAATATCGAAGTTAGCACCTTTAAGAGATGTTATTTCTTAACCTACTTACAACATACAGCTGTGTCG
Source organism: Sebastes umbrosus (assembly GCF_015220745.1). Taxonomy (NCBI): domain Eukaryota; kingdom Metazoa; phylum Chordata; class Actinopteri; order Perciformes; family Sebastidae; genus Sebastes; species Sebastes umbrosus. Next base: position 30,573,893 of record NC_051271.1, on the reverse strand, counting down.
TTCTCGTCCACATTTTTTGCCAAATTTTGCGCCCATTTTTCTGCCTCTAGTTTTCATGGATATAGCTAGGTAGCTAAGTAAGTCCCCATTAATAATCTTGCCTTCTAAGCTATAATGAGCCTTTTTCACAGCAGACATTTCGACTTGTCATAGTAGGAAAAGCACGGGTGAAATTGTTAACATTAACAATGGCACAGTACCATTAAGGGTCCCAGTGAGCTATTCCAGCGAGCCAGCATGCACAATACCAGGGCCTCCCCTAATTGGACTGCAGCTATCATTAATGTTAATGAATACACCTGTGCTTTTCACACTATGACATGTCATAATGTCTGCCGTGAAAAAGATCTATTGGTCGACTGTTTTTCCAGCCAAGGGAAGCAGCCTTGTATGAGCACAACACCATGAATTTCTGAACTTGCTTGAAATTGCTGAGATGTGGCCAGGGATTCATAAGTCTGGGACCAGACTAAATCAGAGATGGATGTATTCTGAGAAATAAGCTGGTAATCAACATGTGATAGCAGGCTCCAGTCATGTTTTTTTAGTTTAGTTTAGTTTACATTTGTAAAAACATAAATTGTGCCTTTACATATTCATATCCAAGTTGCCATGTTTCTATGGTTTCACCAATCCAGTATATCAATTGGAGAATTTCAGACATCTTGAGCATAATGTCCCAGCATGCGTTTGGTGATTTGTGGGTCTGAAGTCGTCTAGACGTCTAGACTGAAACTTCAATTAGGTTAAATGTTTTAATGACTATATTTCAAAGCTGAAGCAAAGTTGATCTCAACTATATGCTGAAATATAGTCATTAGATGTGATTGAAAGAACGGTCGTCCAGACATTTATTTCTTTTTACCCCTAAATCACCAGCTCATTGCACACAGTGCTCGTCTGCCTTTACCTGCAACTCAGCATGAAAGATTTTCTTATTTTGGCGACTTAGTGCTAAAATTTTACTCTCAGGTTTTCAGGGGAGAAGCACACAAACAAATAGAGATGATAATCTTTCAAGTATTGTCAAAAAGTGAATGTATTATAGCTTTAATTGGTACTGAAATCTATAGGCAATACTGTACAATAAGCTTACAGAAGTCTGGGATGCGTGTTGACAAGTTTGACTTCAAGATGTATACTTAAAGTGAAATATTAGTGTGTGAGACACTGACTGAATAGTGGAAATTTATTTATTACCATTATTTTACTCTTAAGCATAGCATACTATTGCATTTAGGTAATTAAAGTTACTGTGAGGAACTTTTAACTGGTTATGAAACAGTCTCAAGACAAGGTCTTATTGATAATATTTTTATGTAGACGAATATTTAAAAAAAAAAAAAAAGAGTGGTGCCAAATAAAAGTGTGGCCTTTCCTGAAAAAAATTATTTTGATTGTGAATTAATCATTTAAAAAATGTTGGTAGGTCCAAAATTAATGTTTTGTTTATCTCTGTGGAAGATATCCAACGTACGTTTTTTCAGCTCAACATTGTTGAATCAGAGCAGCTGATATTGACAGAGAGAGCAACAAGCTAGCGGACTGCTGAATGCCGTCGCTCAGCTCTGCACACACAAGCTCCGCCTTCACACTCAGTGACACCCATGGGACACAAACAGCGATTAGAGGAGAAAAAGAGAGGAGAGAAAGAAGCGTGACAATAAATGACAACAAAACCAAATTTGAAAGTGTAAATGACAGCTGTCAGGGCATAAAACCAATGATCTCCACAAGACTCCAAAGTAACAATGACAGGTTTAAATCAAAAACCGAATGAAATCGTGACCTTAAAATCAAAAGTCACTTCGAATCATGGATTTGGAGAACCGTGACACCCTAAAAGGGTCAACACCAAATCAAAGTTCATCGTAGTAGCTTTAAACATTCATAGCCCCAAGGTGTGGTTTTATTTGCAAAGATAACGTTGTTTAAAGGCAGCTGATGGTTTAATATTCCTGTAGCAACATTGTATCTGCTGAGTGATCCATATTATTTAAATGAGTCAACGCTAATGTGAAGATTATTCACTGACACAAGCCCCATGGGCAAACCTGACCTGTCATCACTCTCCCTCTGCTCTCTGAAGTACGTTCCATCCATCTCACCTCACCCGTCTCCGTCTCTTCCTCCCACTTTATCTTGTTTCATATCTTGTCCGAGTGTCTGGCTCTAGCCGGTTTTATACGGATACCTTTGGTCGTTTCTGTACCTTTAGCTTTTGAAATGAAGACAGTGGATAAGCTGTGCAAAAATAAAGAAAACATCAGGGCATCTGACAGTTGTGGATGTTGATTGGTCCCTGTTGACTATCACTTCTTTCTTTGGCCTCTCTCTGTATTGGCTTCCTTGCCTTTTGCTTTTGCCAGCAGAGTCATTTCACCTCAGCCTACAACTTTATTTACATCTCCCCCAATTCCCTCAGCAATAAAGGCCACAGCTCAAGGCAACTGCAAGGACATGTGCTTGAGCGAGGGCCTTGCTTTATACGTGTTTATGCATACCTGCGTGCGGTATGTGTGTGTTGTGAATTCCAGAAGCCTGCACACACGCTTTACATGGTGTTTAGAAGTGCAGGAATGTCCAAGGCCCTGTCTACACGTATACAGATATTTAAAAACAATATTTTCCTCAACATTTTGGCCTCTCGTCCACATGCAAACTGAGTTTTGGGTCACAAAAAAGTGTATTTTTGAAAACGCCTTCGAAAGGCCTTCGAAAGACCCCGACACACCAAGCCTAGTTTTTGCGGTGTGTCCCGCACCGTCGGCTCTAGTCTTCCCGTCTCAGAGGTTTTTCGGCCGATTCAGCATGTTGAATCACTCTGATTGGCGGTTCAGCTTAAATGAATCAGTGCGCGAGAAGAGAAACGGAAGTTAGGAAAGCACAGAAGGCTCTTCTCTTTCATCTTCATCTCATCTGATCATTCAAATACAGGGATATTTTCGCAACAACAAGGCCGTCTGAAACGAAGCTAAGTGGTGAGTGAGAGTGGTCTGAAAATGGGCGGCAAAGGCCGTTTTTTTTCATGTACGCATCATAACAAAGGCTTGCATATCCGCAGTCCTAGGTCTTCCAGTTTCCCTTTTTGAATGACGAATACAGACTACCGCCACCTGCTGGTGTGGAGAGTTATTTCATCTAACGTAGGCGCAGAACGTTCGTGCTAATTGGCCATCAGCTGTGGTCTTTGCGGTGTGTTTGAGTGCAACTTTTTGGGTAAGACAAAGGCGACGTGAGGCGACTCAACTGGTGGCCTTCGTGTTGGCTTGGTGTGTCCCCAGCTTAAGGTGCAGATTTTTTTAAACTCTGGTTACTTTGTAGTGGTGTGGACATGTAAAACGGAGCGTTTGGAAAACAATGACGTCCTCTCCTCATTTTGTGCATGCCCATTGTCGCTTTGTGTAATGAGCATGCGCCAAAAACAATTAAAAAAAGATGGCGGACTACCAGTTTTTTTACATTTTGTTTGCGCTGCTCAGACTAATTACTACTTTACATTTGAAAAATGTTACAGTCACAGAAGGCCAAAGCAGGGAACACTTTAACATGTCGAGGCTGAATGGTGATTAAACCTAAATGACCTCCCTTTTGTCATTTATGAATGGCAGCCGACGTTTGCATTCACAGTGAGTGAGCTGACGATAACGTTACGTTAACTAAGAGGAGTCAAAACTCTGCAACAGCTCAAATCCTGTTACTAATGTTAACCACTTATTTACTTACTTACTCCTCTTCATCCCCTATGTGTAATAAGGCTGCAGTGATATCTCTCCATCACATTTTGTTCCGTGGCAACATGCTGCTCCTCTCCCCATGACAAGTGCATCTTGTCCAGCAGCTCCTCCAACTTTAAGACGCACCAGCTAGCAGGGCCGGTCCAGCAGCTCCTCCAACAGCTAGCAGGGCCGGTCCAGCAGCTCCTCCAACAGCTAGCAGGGCCGGTCCAGCAGCTCCTCCAACAGCTAGCAGGGCCGGTCCTAACTTTTTGGCGGCCCTATTGCAAAATCTTATTTTTTGACCAAATGCTATTTTTTACAAATAGAAAATATTTTAATTTAACTTAGCTGCATTGTTAACATCAAAATCAAAACAAACATGCAAATTATAAATAATAATTAAAAAAAAAATCAAATTATTTTTCAAAACAAAAAAAAAAGTTTGGGATAAATTATAAATTCATGAATAATAATAAACCACTTTTGATATATGTCAAAGGTCACTTTGAATGATTAACTAATGATAATGTAGAAAAACAAGGATTTTAAATTCGGGGCGGTCTTCATTCATTTCAAGATTTATCTTTGTTTGTATTTCGGGGCAGTTCTGGGAGGATGGTGAAAGAAGTTAGTTTATAGTAGAGCCCTGTTTTAGTGTTTACTGTTTAACTGTTAGATTAGAAAGTTTGTGACACTGCAGCCATGATGAGATAAGCTGAAGAAACACTAGGCACCGCCCACCAGCCGGAGCAAACTTTCTCATTTCACAGCTAAAAGGTACACTACAAGATGTAGTATCAAGAAACAGGCATTACAGTAACAGAATATTGATTCATATTTGATCAGCGCTGCCTAGTTTGACCTTTTGATCGGAGTTTGTGAGTGATTGACAGCTGCCTCTGTTAAATGAACAGCCAATAGGAACGCTCTCTCTCTGAAATTACCTGTGATTGGCCAAAGTCTCCCGTCACAGACTAGATTGTTTAAAGCCTGAAAACAGAGTCATGAGGAGGTGTAGAAGTCTAGTTATCTCTCACAACACTTGAATTACAATATGCTGAAAGGTTATTATGAAATTTTTGCCCAATGATGCTAAAAATATTCTGCCTACTGCAGGTTTAACTTGTGATCTCACTTGTGGTGACATGTAAATATTAAGGTGAGTGCTTGGAGTCGTTTTTGGAGATATTTTGTGAAACGAAGGCCATGTGGACAGATCTTTTTTTTTTTTTTAACGGAGGGAAAGTATCTGTTTTCAAATATATCTCTATACTGTAAGTGTGCTTTAGCACATGTAGAAAAATCTGCAAAATAAAATCCGCCCTGCGCAGACCTTCAGCCGTTCGGTCCGTGTCACGTCCCTCAACCTCGGCTCTAGGTCAACGCCTCCCCGAAGCCCTATCAGAACTTTACAATTAGTTGATTGAACCTGCCTCCAGTGAGCCATCTGCCTGGGCACACGGTGGAACTGATGTCCTCACCTGCCAGAGGCAATTAACTCTAAATACGGCTCTCTCCGCTCATGCACCGCAATTCTCCTCCCAGCTGAGTATAATAAGGTTGAACCACGTCGAAGTTGAAGAGGGGGCGGGAAGCCCGCTTATGGCCCCCAGACGCTGATGGGTATTTACTTCCATCAGATTTACTGGCAGTCATGCGAAATGGCGGACGACTGTCTTTTGACCCTCGTAGGCAGGGTAAGAAGCGGAGGGGTTTTTTTTCTGGCCGCCTCAGGTCAACTCGGATAGAAGGGTGAAGAGAGAGAGAGGGCGGCTGGTGGCGTGAAGGGAAGGTCAGGTGATTAATTGGAGGAGCAGCTCAGGGTCAGCCTCCATTGTTGGGGTGATGGGTCAAATGAGTGCGACATTGAGTGCGTCACCTGATGCATGCCCTCGGCTATGGCTGAAAGATGAAGTTGTAACTCAGACGCAGAGAAAGTGAGAAAGAGAAAGAAGAGAAGAGAGAGAGATGAGGACACCGGAGAGACAAAAACACAGATTCTGCGGTTTTTGGAGTCCCTGTCTCTCGGCTGACATTTCAATTAAATTGCTATCACAAGTGCCAAGAGCATTGTTGACTTCATATCTCGCATAGATATTTTTTTCACTCTGAATGATTTGAATTACTTCGAAAAGAGTAGGAAATGTCCCCAACGAAAGCAGGAGAGCATAGAAGTGCCAACAGTCTCGAGTTTCACTGACAGTTAAAGTCTAAACAAAAGGAGGGAACAGCTAGGGTGATTTTCCATTCACAAAAACATATAAAACAGAAATTAAGGTAATCCTCCTTCACCGTTCTACATCTAGACTCCGTTTTTTATCTTTTCAGAAAATTCCTCTGGGTGTCTATGATGGGAATGTCTCCCGCTCAGCCATTAAAGTCGGCCCGGAACATGACAGATCTTTGAAGCTGCAGCCCCCCACACTCTTCCCCGGCGATGCTCCTCTCCTTCCAGCCTAAACTGACGAGCTCAAAGAGCTGCGCGATGTTACAACACCGTATTTCAAACCTATTATGGTAACACTGTTGACAGCGGTGCATTGTTTTGGACTATCCTCTCTTTATTTCTCTTTCTCCTGCGTGTCCAATGTCATCTTATATGGTGTCGTATACCCCTGATGTCCTTGAAGAAAAACAATGAAGATCTACAGAATGCTAAGAGGCACATGGGCGTATCATTGATAGCAGCGGCGAGCTATCAATCTCTGAAACAGATGGCCTATCAGTTGCATGGCTTTGTCCTCGACATGTCGACTACAATGCATAGAGGTGACCTTTCGAAGATAATGCACACTAAAGATGATGATATTCACTTTAAAGTAAATGGACTTTTTTTGCAGCATATCTGTAGTACTTTGATAAATTTGATAATCATTATTACTGTCGATGATTAACATTATTTCATATATTTCCATGCCCTATTTTCTTGGAAGCTAATGAAAGCCGGGATGAAATGTAAAATAAACGATTAGGCTATAACCAGCTGCCCATTGTTCCGCCACCACGTCCCGCTTATCAACAGCTCCATGTTGGTTTTCACGGCACAAGAAAGAGCGGCCATGTCAATCCTCATTAATTCTCCCAGTGAATTAGAGGCAAAGTAGATGATAGGAAATTAATGTCTGCAAGGAGATACTTAAATTATTCAACAGTAACAGGATTATGATGAAAGATCACTGCGCTGGCTTCTTTCTCTCCATCCCCATCCATTCTTCCTCCTCTCCACCGCCCCCTCTTTCTTTCTTTCTTTCTTTCTGTGCTTCCTCCCTCTTTCCTTTTATTTCTGTCAGATGGCGGTCATTGCCTGGGATATAGATATATATTTGAAACCCGGCCTTATACTTGTGTTATCCCCATTGTTGGTGTTGGTGTTATTCCCACATAATCTGACCATTCATTAAGTTATAATACTTTTGTTTTATTCATCTTTTAATCCTTTAAAAATACATCAAGTACATTACATTTAATGTGTTCAGTGTTTCCTCTGTCAAGGAGATTATGTTTTCAGTCCCGTTAGCAGGATATTTAAAAAAGTGAACAGCGTTAATGAAATGTGGTGGAGTATGCTGTTGGCTGTGGGACAAATTAATGATTCATATGCTGATCCAGAATGTGTCTTAAGGCCTTTTCACACCGGGGCCGAAAACGAAAATGCGAAATATTTATATATATATATATATAACGCGATAATAACGCAGTAACGCAAATTTGATTTAACACCGCTAGTGGTGTGACGAAATATCGTGCCACGAAATATCGCGTTATAAAAACGTGACGATATGCATCGTCGAGACGAAAAACTGAATCGCGATATCAGATCATAATAGATACTACGTACATACGGGCTCTGGGCAGCTGCAACCTCTTCCTGCTGCTGTTCAAGGCCTATGGAAGGATTGGGTACAACACATGCGCAGTAAAATCTGGTCAAAGCCATGTCCACCCGTGACCCAGCCTCCTTTCGTAGGCCTTCTTGGAGCTCCACACACATCAACACACACAGCGCAGTCAGTGAACAGCTGATCAGAGAGGCCGCGGTGGAGAGACGAGTTGACGCCACTCTCGTTGCTGTTAGAAAGTGCAATAAAACTTTGCAAGTCCGCTGTCTCTCATCAGCCGCCGCTGAAGCGCGTAAGCTCGGCGGCTAATAGCTAACTGTAAACACGTGTAAGTTATTTAGTTGAGTTGTGAATGACTTTAGTTCCCTCTAGTAAGCTGTGTTTCAGTGAATGTGTCTTCATAAAGTATAGGAGCAGCGTAACCCTCGGTTACACAAGACTGTAACTAAAGCCGGGGGGATGGGTTCAAATTTTTTAGTTAATCCAAAATGTATTCACACAAATTAGTCACATTTGGTCTGAAAAGACTTTAAGATGGTAAGATACTGTATTTTTGTTGTCTGTTTTATTGTTTGCAATCTTAAAAAGATGCATCCCGTGACTGTCTACCACTAGTTGCCAGGCAACATCGTTGACTACAGGAAGTCACCGCATTGGGCCAAGAAGCAGTCTAGCCCATAACATAAATCACAACTTTGTTTTTTAAACAAATTCTTTTAAACTTTTAAACTAGACAAAAGAAATATAATATGTTAATTAGTGATGCTGATTGTTGAACATTTGTAGAGAGCCAGGCTAGCTTTTTCTCTGTCTCCAGTCTTTATGCGAAGCTAAAGTAACCGGCTGCAGGCTGTAGGGTTACAGTATATTTAAGAGACACGTATGGAGAGTGGTATCGATCTTCTCATCTAACTCTTGCCAAGAGAGCAAACATGTATTTCCAAAAAATGTCAAACTATTCCTTAAAAGTTGATCTGCATAAATGAATAAATAATCTACAAATGTAGATCAGTTTGTAGGATGGTTGTTTGTGTTTGGGTCAGTTGTTGTGCAGTCAGTTTCTTTGTAGGTTTGATGAATGAACCTCTGGAAATTTTGCATAGAACTCGTTTCCAATAGCCGACTTATTTCTGTATTATGGGATGTCACTGTGAAACCCTTCATGACTGAGTGTTTTGTCATTATAACCAAAACCCAACAACACATTTTGTAGAGTTGCAAAGAAGGCAAGAACAAGCTGCTACCCGAGGCAACGAGACAGACGGAGAGCGGCTGCGGAGGCAATTGAGGACGTTATAAAACCATGGCAACAAAGATTGAGAATATTGTCTGTGTTGCAGTGAGTGGAACCCTGGACAGCTTGAAGAATGAAGATCTTTGTGTCGACAACAGAAGCTGAAAGCGGATATGAACAAAACAGCTTTCTGCCACGCAACAATCGCAATAAACTGAGAGAGACGGCGGCTTGATTGAGTAAGTGAATGAATATCAAATTAGTCCCTTTAAAATGAAAAGGATGACACATGAAAACGTATGCTGTTATATGACCCATGGCTGTGTATGTCAATGATGTATAGCAAGAAATAAAACCTAATTGCATCTAGCTAAGTGATATGATAGTTTATCAAGTAGCTGTTACTGTAAAGTGACACCTGCATCTTTTGAGATGTGTCCGTGTGCGACGCTGTGTGCGTCGCTGTCCCTGTGTGCGTCGCTGTGTGCATCACTGTCCCTGTGTGCGTCGCTGTTTGCGTCACTGTCGCTGTTTGCGTCACTGTCGCTGTGTGCGTCGCTGTCGCTGTGTGCATCGTTGTCCCTGTGTGCGTCGCTGTGTGCTTATGTGCGTCGCTGTCACTGTATGCGTCGCTGTCACTGTGTGCGTCGCTCTGTGCGTCGTTGTGTGCTTATGTTTTTTTGATTATAAATATACTGAACAAGCTTAAAGATTATGCATTTGTAAGGGCATGCAGAGAAAAGATGACAGGGACACGACACCGACCATGAGTTCTCTTTTCATGTCAACACACAGAAGCAGATGAATCATATTTTTCCCTAGTCCTTGCCTCGGACAGACGACTTCTCACAACCCTTTTCATTTTGTTCTAAAGGCTGAACCAGCGCTCTGCTGCCACACTGGAGACTGGAATGACCAGATTCGCTGAACGTGGGATTTCCCGATCCTGCAAGCACTCGCTTCACCGGGAGGAAATCCTGCAGCTTGAGCTCCTTCTGCACATCTGCGACCTGGAAGACCTCAGACGCGCTCAAAGTCCTCCTCCAGTCCGTCAAAATGACGGACAGCCTTCCGATTTTTCCGTCATTGTAAAAAGAATTCAGTCAATTATGGAAAATATTCGGTTAACGCGACCTCTGGGTTGACTATCACTTTAAACTATTTAAACTAAAGATGCTTTCCTTCCGGAGGGGTGTCTAATACATATTCAATATTTACTGCATGCTCCTGGACTCAAACATAAAAGTGCTTCTCATTATGTTATAGTTTTTTTATATTGTTGTATGCATATAGCCATAAATTAGCCAATGTTTTAGTTGAAAATACACAGAGAAAAAGTTAGAATGCTGAGTTCTTACGGTACTTTTTACTGCTAATTGGAACAAAGTGTGATGATACTTTGAACCTGAGTGTAGCCCCAGTACTTGGCCTACCATCATATGAGAATACAAACCAACCTTGACTACAAAACGTGGTAATTTAATTGGGCCTGATGGGCAATATTGGGAGAAGTTCATGGTACCTGTTAGTACATGAAGTAAGGCTTTTCATGAATAATCTGGAAACAAGCACACAGCACTCCCAGTCCACTGAGCAGCTCTTTTTGCAATGACTTACCGATATTTAGAAGTGCTTCGCCTCATAATTACGACTGTCGAGAGGTGGGAAGGGTGCTAGAATATTGTACTCAAGTAAAAGTATGGTTACTTTACTCAAGTAAAAGTAAAAGTACTTGAAAATGTACTTAAGTAAAATAAAAAAAGGTAGAACTCTTCTGTCCAAACCAACAGACGGGCACTCTGCAGACATAAAACCCATTATCAATTATAAATATAAGCTGAAACTGGCTTCTTCAGTGTAGCCAAGAATCTTTCTTCTTTTTTTTTTCCTCAGCCAAGAATTAACCAGTTAAGAGACAAAACTCATTTTTATTAAACAAAAATATTCAGAAACTTCTTTTAGAAACAACAAAAGAATAAAACATCACCAAAGCAGACAACGTGGATATGTCAGCAATATAAACTCCACAGCGGCTGAAGCCACAAACACGCATCTTATAGCAAAGGAGAGGCTGCACAGTTTTTACACATCGCGTAACGTGCATCTGCAACTATGCTGTTAGGCAACAAAGTGGTTGTTGACGTTCTCATCTGCAGAGTTCAGCAGTGTGTTGTTGAACTCACCTGTCTGAAGGGCACCGCAATGTCCTCCACATCTGCTCCTGGTTCAAGTTGTCCACTCGTTCATTATCAAAGCATTATATAACCAGTCCACTCTGCCTCTCTGTCCCAGTATAACCAGTCCACTCGGCCGCTCTGGTCCCACTGGGCTCCTGAAATTTAAAACATTTTGAGCTGAATGAGGCTCTTCGATCACATCAGGGATTAACAGCCTGAAACAGCAGAAAGTCCTCACACCTTTACTGAAGGTAAAAGTTCCTCAGTGAACTCAGAAGTCACCACTGGAGGATCGAACATGTTAACATTTAGCATGTTGGCCAGATCCAGCGTATCTCTAGTGTACAGGTCATGAACATCGTGGGTGTGTCACTTAGAGTGCTGGCCGGGTGGTGCATTAAATCAGTGATTAACAGAGTGCTACAGGAGTGAGTCCTAAAACCCAAAAATTAGTTAGCATTTAAGCACTTCCAGTTCCCTCTAAGGAAGTCAATGGGTTTTTAGTTAGATGCCTGAAATAAGGTCTGTGGTTAACACAAGCTTAAGAGATTTTAACATTTTGTTTTGATAAAAATATGTCAGTAAATATCCCACTCGTGAATTTTGAAGCCTTTTATGAGTCTTAAAAAGGCAGTTGCTAACAAGTGGTTAAATGACACTACTAAACGTCATCACGCCGACTCGTCCTCCTTTACAGTCTCGTTGTGTATACTCGTGCTCATGCGACCGTGGTGTAGTTTGTTTATAGCCTAACGTTTGTCTTACTGAAGAAAAAGTGTAAGTATCATAAACATTTGTTTGCCTCAGAGCTTATTTTCTGCAATAATCCAAAACCCAATGGAAAAATCCCATTTGGTTTCTGTTGAGGGAAACCATGACGATGCTAACTTCCTGGTTGGTACTACTAAAAATACGTCATCCCTGGAGCACTCTATGGTGATAAATGCAAACATTTTTTTTAAATATGAAGAAATAAAATAATGCTTATTATAACCACACCCACAGTGATCCTTAAATTTGATTGTGCTTGAAGTTCTAGCCACGGCCAGTGAACGCAAACATTGATAACGTATCATTTCCGGGGAGAATCACTGGAAATGGAGATCTGCCCTCCTGCAGCCACAGACACACCTGCAGCTCCTTCTCTGCTGCAGCTGCTGATTTATCTCCTTTCTTTTATTCCAATCTCACACAGTTTATCAAGACTTTTTCATGTGACTTTTGATTTTACTCTGTAATGAATGTGACTCAAAATGTAGTGAAGTACGACACTTATAATGTATAGTACTTACTGTAAGTAAAAGCAAAATTACCAAATTAAAAAAATAATCCAAAAAGTGCAACACAAAAAAACAACAACTTTGTTACAGTAATGAGAGTAAATGTACTTTGTTACTTCCATCCCTGTACATTTTGGTAGACGGTGACTGCAGAAATGAGAGGCAAACGGATTCTTTATAATCAAAAGGTGTTGAGTTACAGTATGGGGGGATGTATTAGGGATGTGACGGTGAGGACATTTTCCCGCCGGTTAATAAACTTGTGACAACACCAGTGTTACCAGACATTTTACAAGAAAAGACAACGCTCAATATATGTAGAGCGCTGACTTTGATCTTAACCGTTAGATGGCTGTGTGTCTGGCCTCTCCGATCCAGCTTTTGCTGTGAGGCTGCAGGTTTCCACCCTGCGCTGCTTCGCCGCGCACACCAGCTGTGACCACTCCGTCCTCCACACTTTGATTGCCTCATTAACGTTATGGTTCCATTATAGCATTGGGTTTAAATCTGAAATATTGCCAAATAAGGTGTTTTTGCTTTTCGCTTTGACACCAAATCCTCCGCCATCGTCTTGTCTGTCAACTCTCTCTCATCCCGTGTGTGTGTGTGTGAAATCGGACTCCTGCTACTAGGACTCTGTGGAGCAGACACTTTCACTTTCAGTTTCAGTTTGTAGCGTCCGTCGTCCAACTATGTATTGATAACACGCCAAAATGAACTAAATGGGTTTTACTTCTATAACAAAAAAGCAAATTGACGGTGGGGGCGGTGGGCAAGTTATGTAATCACTGTACGCCCGACCACCGTGTAACACCAACTACCGCAGGAAGCCTGGTATGAATTACATGGAAGTCTGATACCCATCTCCTCATATCTAGATGGCTTTTAGAAATGAACAGCTGCATTCCACTTGAAAAGATCCCATATACCCTCGGAAATGAATACAACACCTTTCTGAAGATTTGGCGACCCTATTTAACCTATATGGACTCCTTAACACCTATATCGGATTTGATATAACAAAATGATCAGACTTGATACATCATTAGTCATCTGAATTAGTCAGAACACTGCATCTCGTTATTTATGATTTCTTTATTTGTGTATTTAATTAGTTTTTTCTATATCCTTTTAATTCACTTGATAGTTAACTAGCCTATACTCCTTTTTAGTATGGTTCTTTTTCAGTTTGTATGTGGGTGGGATAGGAAGGGAATTTGGAGCCATGTTTCTGTGAGTTTGTGTTTTGTATGTTTTGTATATTTGGTTAACTAAAAAATTTGAAAATAAAATATTCTAAAAAAGGAAGCCTAGTATGAACCTGTAAGTAATATACAAACTGTCAGTTTCCTGAATCATGAAAACTCAAACATGCCATCTCTTGGAATGCATAAGGTTATGAAGGCATGTTACACTGTAATTTGCTCTTAAACAATCTGGAAGAAAGAGTAGTACTTAAATGCACCACAGCTGCCTCTGCAGACTGAAAATATAAACTGTAAAATGTAGCCACAGACCGTTGCTTTGTCCTCAGCCGGCACTGCAGGACGTCTACAGAGGAGTAACTTGAGGACAGCGACGTACAATGACTGTGCACTAATTACAAACTGCTTTAGTTAATGGTCAATTAATTATTAATCTCTGATGGATTATAGATACATACTGTGTAATACTTGATTGGATAAGAAGCAGTCCTGTGATTGTTTTTTAGTTTAATATTAACACCAAAATTTGCTCAGGCTGATGTTTGTTAAAGCGGTAGATAATATTCAGGTTTTGCCTTATTTACAGTATCAAGGTGCAGATTTATTTTTCCCTAGAATACCCTAATAATTAAACATTATTTTGAGTAATGGCACTACCACACAGAGTGCAGATCTGGTGTGAAGAACAAAAACAAAAGGTTCTCCTAATGTCAGGGAGCCTGAGGACGCGGTAAATGTAAGGCATTTGATGAATTAGCTCTTTATGCTAAAGTAAAAAAAAAAAAAAAAACAGGCAAGTGGAACAAAGGGATACTGAGCAGTTGAGATTTTTTTTTTCATTGTTTTTTTCCTGAGGTCAAAGAAAGAAGACAGAGGAGGAAAGAGGCGGATGTACAAAGGCAGGAGTAATTAGACACTAAGAGCAAGGAAGGAATCTTTTACAGCACAGTGAACATGCATCACACCATCGCCTTGCCTCCAAGATATCCTATTTTATTCAACAGTTCTCCTGGTCGTTGACTGAGCTCCACAGATTGAACTACAAATAATGTAAGATGTTAAGAAGGTTGCTAAGACTTTGCAACTGCCATCCAGACAGTAAAGTTTCATGTCGAAGGAAAGTTAAAAAGCAGCAAAGTTTAACTGTTTTCCATAAAGAGCTGTAAACACAGCAGATATATTACCATCTTGTAAAGTTTTTAGCAAACAACTGCCTATTTACACATGCAGCAGATGTAGCGCAACATCAGCATTCATTTGGAGTCGTGTTTTCTGGCTACCTGGTGAATGTAAGTCCAATATTCACTTTCCTTTAAGCCCTTTTGGTCTCCACTAATTCCTGATGGAAATATCTGACCCTTTAACTTTGTGGGTCTGCTGTTTGGTGCTGCATACAGTTGGTTTATCAGAGATTTTTCAGTGAAAACAGCTGCCTTATTGCAGCCAAAAACAACACAATGAGAGCAGTGAGAGTGAACCAAAACAGTAAAGTTGGAGGTCACCAAAATAACGAGCTGAAAGACACTCGCGGAGCTGAGAGGAACTTAAGAGTCAGGTCATAAATATCTGTGGATTCCTCAATACGAGTGAGTCCTTTCACATCCACTTAGTCGCTTGATCCATTGTTCAAGTCAAAATATTTCTTATAGCAGCTTTAAATAGGAATTAAAGTTCAAGAATGTGTAAACTGGCATTTCAAAAAGCCACGCAAAGTGTTTCAGTTGATTAAAACACTGTTCAGAATGTTTATCAGTTTGTCCGTGGTGGCTTTAGTTCAACTGATGCAACTTCTCTTTGTCTTTTCTGACAGTTTTGCATATCTGTTTATCATACATCTTATCAGAGCACTTCTAAAGCTGACACATACCGATAATTAGAATTTATCCAAGTCCTTCATTTAAGACTTCTGTTTCATTACATTTCCTTTTTTCCCAAATGGGAAATAGCCAGGTTCCCATGTACTATGTATTGTTCTTGGGACTGCTAACTCCCCCCGTTGGTCTGGGGAGGGTATAGACCAGAGGTTCCAAACCTGCGGGGCCCTACAAAGGGTCCAAAGATAAATCGGAGGGGTCACAGATTAAAGGGATAAGACAAAAAATGATGTCATAAATATTAAATCATGTTTATTCTGACTTTTCTCTAATATAAAATATATGTTTGACCAATGAAATCCTCCACATGCGAATTGTCCGCATTCCCGCACCGCATTTTCGCATCACACTGATGAGACTTTTGGTTGGACTGCTCATAACTCATGACCACGATGAGGCTACGACCTGTGACAAGGGGTCAAAAGTATACTTGGCTTTTGTTAAAGGGGTCGCAGGCCAAAAAAGGTTGGCAACTACTGGTGTAAAGTGTGTTTGCTTTGATACACATGGAGTCACCAGATCTTTCATTTTCATTAGACAACGAAGATTTGCTGCAGAAGGGCTCTGAATCCAGGTGACCTGATCCAGCCAGTGGTTCCCAGTGCAGCAACAATATGCCAAAACAAACTTAGAGTTGATGGACGTTTGTGCCAAATTTGAAAAAATTCCCTATGGACGTTCCTAAGATATCGCATTCATGAGAATGGGACGCATCCGGCCACGGCTGTCGCGGAAGTTGATACTAAAAAAACAAATCATTATCCATAAGTAAACATTCTCCCCACATACATATTTTAATAAGCATCTACAGTATGCTTACTTTGAGTGCAAACATCACCATCTGAGAAGCTTTTCTAGCACCTTCCCCAGACTCTGTTCATGCAGATGTCACCCCCCTTAAAGAAAAGAGCGAATGAATGCTTTACTGAGCCAACATCTATTTAAAACCAGCAGATTGAGTAAGCCAGATGTCAGATGTGTTTTCATATTAGTCACAGCTCACTGGCAAAGGGGATAAAGTTGGCTACATCAACAGGACATGCTGGCAAACAGCCAGAGTTGTCCAGGCATATACAGGCGACAGCCCCATCAACTGAATGACAAAGCTAGGTGGCTAAGATAATGTGGTGTAATTCATTGACATTGCATTTTCCCACTGAGCCATTCAAAATGCTATCTACAGAGAATGGAGCTAACAGATGCCAGACGGGAATATTAAGTGGCCCAGAAATGAGGCTCTTTGACAGTGTCACATTCATATTGATGTTCAGCTGCTTGTATCAGGCCCCAACTTTGGCTTGTTATTTTACCTCTTTAAACAAAAGGTCTCTGTTGTATGAAGAAGAATAAAATAACAGCATCATGCCTGTTTCAAGCCTAAACCTCAAGCGGTTGCCTTGATTTCTGCCAACGCTACATCACATGTATTTTTTGTTCTCACCTTCTTCAGCTTGAAGAGCTTTGAAGAAATCTGACAGAATGTGTTGAGGGAGTTCCCTGATGCAGACCTGAGGGGTTACATGCTAAACTGTCTTGGTTTTTCACTCAAAGTGTGCAGCTCTCTCTTCATGTTATTTCTGACGTGATCGGGCGCCTGGAGCAACTTGGAAGTGCACTTCTGAAAGGATGATGCTATAGCTCAAACATTTCGATGTTATCTCTGCATGAACATACTGTGGTATCAGTTGTTGACACTGTAAACTGACAGTCCCTGATTTGTTCTGTAAGGTTATTTTGTCGTGAGCACTTGGAGATGTGTAGCTGCTCAAACTTACAGTAGAACCACGATCAACAGTGAAAGAAGGTTATTTTATATTCACATGTAATTCTTCTGTGTAGACTAAGGCTGTCAAAGAAAACGCGACAATAACGCGTTAACGCAAATTCATTTTAACACCACAAATTTTTTTAACGCATTAATGCAACTTGCGATTTTTAGGATGTAGTGGGCTCAGTTTTAAAGTATTTGAAGATACTGGCATCATATGAAATGCGAAGGAGGTTAAATAAAGCTCCAAACATAAGCTAAATTTTGCCGAGAAAAACTGTCATGGCCATTTTCAAAGTGGTCCCCTGACCTCTGACCTCAAGATATGTGAATGTAAATGGGTTCTATGGGTACCCACGAGTCTCCCCTTTACAGACATGCCCACTTTATGATAATCACATGCAGTTTGGGGCAAGTCATAGTCAAGTCAGCACACTGACACACTGACAGCTGTTGTTGCCTGTTGGGCTGCAGTTTGCCATGTTATGATTTGAGCATATTTTTTATGCTAAATGCAGTACCTGTGAGGGTTTCTGGACAATACTTGTCATTGTTTTGTGTTGCTAATTGATTTCCAATAATAAGTCTATGTAGTAGATACATTTGTATAAAGCAAGCATATTTGCCCACTCGCGTGTTGATAAGAGTATTAAATACTTGACAAATTTCCCTTTAAAGTACATTTTGAGCAAATAAAAAACGTGTGATTAATTGCAATTAACTATGCATAGTCATGCAATTAATCGCGATTAAATATATAAATATATTGATTGACAACCCTAGTATTTTTGTTATAATGTTACTACTACTGCACATATTGCTGGAGGCATCCCAAATGCTTTCATTCTTTTATCAGGTACTGCACTCTCCCTCTATTTACAGTTTACAGATAAAGACTCGCCGTTGTATGTCTCCTCCCACTGGTCAAGTTGCAGTTTACGTCATTGTCCAGCCAAAATGTCATCACCTCATCATTTTATCCTATTAGACTATTATTAGACTATTAGACACACTATTTGTATTAAATTGTCATAGTTAGCATATGAATTCTTGAATTATGGCCAAAAATGTGATTTGTGAGGACACAGTGACCGTGACTTTTGACCACCAAAATCGAATCAGTTCATCTTTGAGTCCAAGTGGATGTCTGTGTTAAATTTGAAAAGATTCCCTCAAGGCGTTCCTGAGATATTGTGTTCACAAGAATGGGACGAACATGAAGTTACAGTGAATTTGACCTTCGACCACTAAAATCTAGAGAATGGACGCACAGATGGAAAACCCGAAAACATCACGACTTCGGCCACAGTGGTCGGCGGCGCGGAGGCATAAAAACTGAAAATGCTTGCAAAGTGCTGTTAGTGAACAGTGTGGAGGTGTGGTGTGCTTTTACATTCATGTGTCTTCAATCAGTCTGAGACAGAGCTCGTGAAGAACTTGAATATACTTTAAATTTAAGTTGAAATATATGAAAGGGTGCAATTTAGAAGGGGATGGGCCTGTGTGCAAACCCACAAATATAAGTGATTTAATGAAAACAAGTGTTGTATAATACAGTTCATGAGGTCTGACGGTATGGACTGTCAAGTACAAAAGAAATAGGAAGTGTAGGTGGCCAGTAAGGTAGATCCAAGTGGAGTGTAAATACCGACTGTTTAATGTTAGCTCTGACAAGGTGATTTTTCCTTGTGGGCGTCCGGCTCTGACACTGGGAGACAAAGTCTCTGTAGCATGAAACAAAAACACCAAGGCATAACAGTTGGACTGAAGAGAACATAAATTACAAAAGCGCACAGGGTCAAAGGTCTGAATTTCTGCTGGAGGATAAATTTGGCTCGAAGCAGGAAAAAGAGCGAGGCGAGGACGAAGGTCAGCTCTCTGGTTAACAAGGTCAACAGAAGTGAGACCCGACGGTGCAGCCAATCCACAGCCAGACAGAGCATCATTTTAAAATGTATTTGAGGTTGTTTTTTTTTTATGAGAGAAAAATATCCACACGGCAACAGGTACATATTGTACACAGCGATTTTTTAATCTTGGCAGTGCTGGATGAGATGGATGCAGTGTCTAAAATTAACACTTGGCCAGCACCAAATGAGGGTAGATTTTCCATTTGGCGAGTAAACCTCAGAGGGCTATCGGCCACACTGGCGGGTATACATTTGGACCAAATTGGTCATTTAATAAAAAACTGTAAGCTCGGTTAAACTGAGTCTCTACCACATTTTGGTGTAACTTACGGGCACACTTGTCTGTTCTGTGTCGGAGTTTGACACACACACTAGGGATGTTACACGAACTGATGACGTTACTTCATTACCTAGTCGATGCCAAAATTCTGAAAACGTGACGGTACTCATTTTTCTAGCATCAGGGCTCGAGACTAACTGCTTCCTGAGGTCACAGGGAAATTGTTTGGGATGCTTTAAACTCACAATCAACCAGATTTCTTAAAAACAATCACTACAGACTGGATGGGAATGAACCTCGTGTGTGCGTAATGCGTCACTAGAAGCCTAGAAGTCAGGCCAACGAGAGTATGTTACAGTGGAAACATCTTCCCTGCCGTGCAGCCCGTGCAGCTGTCCGTCGCCCATACCGGGATCCAGTCCCGGGTGAATGGAATACAGCAGCACGTCGGGCCGCCACACCATAGTCCCACCGTAGATCCAGCCCATACAGCTGAGACAGCGAGGCCCGAGACCTTCCCTGATAATGCTACATTGCAAACAACAAATCTGTGTTGAAGTTGGCAGGACTAACAGCTAACATTAACTAGCTCTCATCCTGCCAATTTCAACACGGGATGTGCCATTGATTTACATTATGGTGCGTTCAGGCTCTATTCAATAAAAATTTGAATTGGGCGAAAGTAAATTCTGACGTTTTGTTGTGTTCAAATGCTCTTGTAAAATGTAGTTTTTGGTGAGAAACTTGGATAAATACAGTCGTTTGAAGGAGGTGTTTTTGTAGCAATATAAAATATATAATAGAGAGTGAATTATGACAAAAAAAACAGTATCCACGGTAATAAAAGAGTGTATGTTGAAGTACATGAGATTTATTGTTTTAGTAGCCTATACCTGGTGAAATGCCAGGAAGGTATGAAAGCCTAGTATTCAGGCTTGAATTGATTAACCTTCAATATATGTAAAATATTTTGCTTCAAATGTTTCTCCTCTTTAAATATATATTTCATTATCTCAATGAAATGTACTGAAACAAATGTATATGTGACACAAAAAGGCAATTTATTATTTTGGCCAGTAAAAAATATGCTTGGCCGGTGGAGTTTTTCATCTATCAGTCCCCTAATAAGTTAATTTCAGACACTGGATGGATGTTTTAAACAGACCTGGAACGGGTCAGACAGGTCAAGCCTGTCTGGACAGAGACATGAGGAGTTCTCCAACAGAAAACTTTTAATTTCTACAGTGTAGAAGCAGTACTCTCCAAAGTGATGGTTTAAACTGTTGTCTACGGGGCATGCTTTGAAACCTTCAAAGTACATTTCATAACAAATAGATCAGAGCAAAGTGGTCTCCTGGTTTACACTCTCAACCACGCACGCTTCCCTTCCATGCTGACGACACTAACGCCCTTGAAATGCCTCCGTTTCCCATTTGTGACAAATGAAAAAAAGAAGAAGAAGAACCACGCTAATAGCTGCTCTGATGCAAGCAGTGTAAATGTTTACCTACATGTTACAGGCACAACATTTCAAAAAGAAAGCTGTGCTCATCACAGCACCTGTCTCCCCATTGACCTGCAGCCAATGGATGTTCAGTCTCGGCTCTGAATGGCACCATAATGCACTGAAAATAAAGACAAGATGAGTCACTACAGCGGAGGAGGGTAGAGAGCTTTTCAGTTTTGTTCACAGCAAAGCAAATAAAAAGCGTGATACATAATGTAAAGAGATGCCTGTGACAGATATGTTTTCTACTGAATACAAGTGTCTGTAGAGAAGAGAGATGGTGGCATTATAAAGATGAGGGCTCCCTTGTCCTTGCAGTAGAAGAGTGAGAAAGAGGCTGATACTGAAAAGCACACCCATCTGTGACTATTTCACTGTGATTTCAGCCTACACACACACACACCTTCAAACTCACACATATTCTTAATGATTTATTACCCAGGTATTGCCTTATCTCCATATCCATGACACTGGTCCAACCCGCCGTAAATAACCTTGTGTCCCCTCATTAGTAGGACAGCCATGTCTCCCTTGGCCTCATTGGCACATACCCACACACAAACACACACCATCCCCCTCGAGACCGGGCCGGCCATCAGCGTCATAAATCCATGGGGCGCACAGTCTGGCAGCGAGGGCCGGGCAGCTAATTATCCAGACAAGTAGAGCTGGGCATGGAGGTGACCCAGACCCACAAGACTGGGAAACCCAGAGATACAACACAGAGATACAGGCTGATGGCAAAGCATTGTGGGGTCCTCCACTCGAGGGGTGGTCTCCCCACTCTCACTTCATCACTGAGAATGAATTAATCAATTGGCTTTACCCACTTGTTGCTAATTAGAGTCACAGAGGGTCAGGAGTTAACATACACTGAGTGGAAGGCAAGGAAACAGCCTGGACAGGCTTTAAGACTGCAGTAATAAGCCTCCCATTGGCCGACCAGTGCATTCTGTTACCTTCCAGTCTCCCCCCGTGTTGCCACTGTCAAAGTCTCTGCAACAACTACTCTACTACCAGAGCTTATAAGCTACAGGCTAATGATGGAACATGTCGACAAAGTTTTGGACTGAGGTAAGGCCGGACTGCTCGGCTCATCTCGTGGACTGAATCAAGAGATCACAATTAGAAAATGTGCTTTTAAAAAGGGATTTTAGGGGGTGTTAAGTTACTCTTTAAAGAACCCTACCAGTGCTAGTTTTAACTAGAGGTAGGCGCCGATAGGACTTTTACAAACTATCGTCATCGGCGGAAATGGGCTGGGCAGGGAGGAAAAGAAATCATTCAACCGTTACTTTAACTTACCAAATTGGCGTTCTCTCGTCCAAATAATACAGTCAAATAACCATCAATTCACGTGGTTGTAGCAGGCTCAGCTAGAGTGAAGGTACAGGCATCATATGGAACTAAAAACCTAAGGAGTCCATTGGTACCAACCATGTCATACAAGCTTGTCGCAAAAGAGGCTAAATAACGCTCCAAAGTCAAGTAAGTTTTGGCGAGGAAAAACTGACATGGCCATTTTCAAAGGGGTCCCTTGACCTCTGACCTCAAGATATGTGAAAGAAAATGGGTTCTATGGGTACCTACGAGTCTCCCCTTTACAGAGTGGCATTTCACAAAAATCCTCCTTACCTCAGGAATATGGACGAACATGAATGGTTTGTAAGAGTGGCATTTAACAATGTAACCGGACACGCAACAGAAGTAATCCTGGTCAGTCATAAGCCACAAAAGAGCTCATCGCACATTGTAAATAAATAGAACATATTCCAAATCACACTTCAGGATGTTCTCTTACTAAGGATTAAATTCGGAGTGACAAAAAACTGGTTTATTAAAAACGCCGTATGCAAAAGTAGCCGACTAGGCTGCTGCAGAAGTAAACAAGATATCGGACGATTAATGGGTTATCGGCTTTTTCCTGCTCTAAACTATCGTTATTATATCCGCCTTCAATCCACTATCGGTTGACCTCTAGTTTTAACAGACTGCAGGAGTTAGGGCCGACTTATCTCTGATTCCCAGACAACCACAGGAGAAATCTGGTCTGGGACCTTGGTCGGTACGATGCTCGGCCCTATTGTGAGGGGTTTACAGATCCAGTCTTGAACCTCCTGAACTGTTCGTAGACTCATCGGGGCCGCCCCCAAATCATTTCAAACATGTTTGATGTTTGGGCGCCTGGGTTAGCTCAGTTGGTAGAGCGGGCGTCCATGTATTAAGGCTTGGTCCTGACCGCGGCGGCCCGGGTTCGAATCCGGCCTGTGGCCCTTTCCGCATCCACTCTCTCTCTCCCCCCTTTCAAGACTCTATCCACTGTCCTGTCATAAAAAAATGGAAAATGCCCCCAAAAAAATAACTTTAAAAAAAAAAAAAAACATGTTTGATGTTTAGGAGTTCAAATCTGGATGATTACGTCAATACTTTCTGAGCAGGACCACAACAGCCAATGAGAGAGACAAGGCGAAGCAGCCGACGGTGTTTCCAAGCAACGTTAAACATTCTAGCCCTCGGGGCTAACGTTAGCCAGCACACTACTGTTGACAGATATTAAAACGGACAGTTAAAATCTCACCTCCACCTCCTGTTGACCGGGTCTCCCCAAACATTTTCTCCTCCAGACTCGCTTAGCCTTCTGCTTTTGTTTTTCCTCACTGCAAAGCATTTCTCCAGCAAGTTGTTGCACAACTTCAGTCTCCATTTTATTTACATCTCCTTCCATCTCCCTCCAGCCATTAGTTTCCACTAATTGCTTATAGCATGAAAATCAATTAGCTCTTGAGACCTGCTTGAGTTGTGTAATCCATCACAGTGAACATCAAGTCTGCATTCATTTCTTTTCAGTTACATGATCATTGCATAGATATGCGCAGTTTGATTTGAAACATCTGCACTTCATAATGAAAGTGTAGCTTTGACAAATATGAATGTAGACTTGGTGGTCTCTGTGATGGATTACAGCCGCTCAAGCAAGTTTCAAGAGTGTTAAAGGGGAAGTCCACCAATTTTACACTAGTTCAGTATGCTTGTCACAAGACCTACTACTCTGCTGTGACTTTAGAGGCTTTCCAAAGATAAAAAAAAATGATAGAAAGTATTGAGTTGCATTATGGGAAGTGTAGGATCCAGTGTTTTTGGAGCTTGACCCATACTATGGACTAAAATTAAGGATAACTCGTCCTGTGTTGCTTCGATTGGACCGTTCTCTTTTTAATCTCTCTCTTGTGAGTCCCCCAACTTTATGAAAGTACAATACTAAATTGCTGGATTACTACTTTAATAGGTTTTATAATGTCGGGAAATGAAAGAAAACAAATGGGTGCCTGGAACTCTACAAAAATGATGTATATTCATGCTGCTGATCAAAATCCAGCAGCATGAAATGCAAAATGGATGGCTGTGATGTGAAGAATATGTGATTTGTGCCAAGTTGGCTAAAATATGCAAAATCTCAACTTGATATTTCAGAATGTTGATACAACCTGGAACATTATTTTCACTTATTGCATAATCTCCGAATCCTTCAATGCAAAATTAGGCTAATCGGTAAATCTGGCACTGCAAGATCACAAAGCTAATGCAGTCACACTCATGTTCACACATACTGTACGTAGACTTGCATACCTGAGTTGTATTTAAAATGAGAAAGGAACTAGAGATCACACCAGCCACGACACCAAATGAGTCCAGGGTGTAAAGTGGGGGGGCCAATGGGCCCTACCCTTTACTCGAACCACACCATTTTCAAACGCAGACCTTATTTTGATCTCAGCACAGTTTTGTGACTGCATCTTGCACGGTTGCGACGCTATCGCGGTGACAAAATCTGTCCACAGAAATATAAAACATCTGGCAAATAGGGTTGTAAGAAAATATCAATACACATGAGTACATCAGCTCTCCATCCCTCACACAAAAATGCGAACTTTTGGGGACAGAGCTTTTAGTGTGACAGCCCCCACCCTCTGGAACTCTCTCCCCATAGAGCTCCACAACGCACCATCTCTGGACAGCTTCAAAAGACTTCTCAAAACCCACCTCTTCACCAAGGCCTATGGCCTCTAGCTACTGCTATGTTCCATTGTTGTGTTTATTTATGTCTGTGTTCAAGCGTCCTTGGGTTTCTTGAAAGGCACTATATAAATCCAAGTTATTATTATTATTATTATTAGTATCATAATATCATGTGTGACCCGGCTGCTCTTCTGTTTTTCGGGGGTTGTAGCAGGCTCAGCTAGAGTGAAGGTACTGGCATCATATGGAACTAGAAAACCTAAGGAATCCATTGGTCCCAACCACGTCATACTAGCTTGTCGCGAAGGAGGCTAAATAACGCTACAAAGTTAAGTGAAGTTTTGGTGAGGAAAAACTGACCTGGCCATTTTCAAAGGGGTCCCTTGACCTCTGACCTCAAGATATGTGAAAGAAAATGGGTTCTATGGGTACCCACACGTCTCCTCTCCCATAGTGGCAATTTCACAAAGTGACTTTTTTTTACTCAGATTTTATACTAGGACAGTTTTACTAAAATTAGATTTGAAAAAAATGCAATATATCGCTTTGCTTACAGTATCGCAATATATTCAATCGTTACCACTGTATCATGATATGTATCGTATCGCCAGATTCTTGCCAATACACAGCTCTACTGGAAAAGTACTCAAAATGTATTCTGCGGTAGTTACCGCTACAGCAGGTGTCTCCAGGACCACATTTTGCCATGATGACACACACACAGACTCACAAGTTGAAAACAATACCAGTGCCGCTGTCGCGGCTGGTTAATATCACATAACAGAAAATGCAAAAAGATCAGATATGTTCACCTTGAATTTGAACCTGGGTGTCTCTGTAACTCGGTCTCCTTTTTATTTAAATACATTTTAAGAAATATCCATTAATATAGACTTACGAATGAGTCAAACTGCTTCCTTTCAGAATTGGCAGTATGTCTCCCACCCGGTGTGGTCACGCTCCAGCGGGTGGGCTCAGTTGGGCATGTGGGGAGTGGGCGTGGGGGGCCGCCTCAGCCCGGCTGCTGATAGAGTAATACTACTGCTGCTCTGGGTATGTCTTGGGGAGGCGATGACAGACAGGTAAAGGCGACCTGCTGTGCTGCAAGGTGCCATGGAATGGCGAGGGGAATGAATACGTGTGTGAGTGTTTATGTGTGTGTGTAGCGAACTTGACGAGCAGACTGTGAGTGGGCTGCATGAAGTCCCAGTAAGCCTCAGCACAGGGGGTGAGAAAAGAGGGGGGGGGATGACAGCCAGGAAAAGACAGAGGCCAAAATCAGCTGAATGATATAAAAGACATCTAGCATGACAGCGCCCCACTGATATATTTGTCACATGACATGGCTTGATATTTTGGTAATTGACAGAATGCATATTTATGTTAACGCACTGTGGCAAGCATATATGACACAGACGCTATGATTTACCATGAAGGGTACAAACCTTTACCAACTACGAAAAAAGCAGCGCAGAGACAGCTGTCTGCAGTTCTGCATCTATTTACCAAAATCTGTCACATAAATCTGCCGGCAGGGGCTTAGCCTGAGCTCGGCACAAATGGAAGGGAAAGGTACTTAGATATCATGCCATGTTTTATAGCTGGATTAAAGGCTGTCTTGTCCTTTATATATTTGTTTTTGAATGTATTGTAACCATATAGGTGTCATTTGTCCCTCGTAATAAGTCAGTTTAGATAGGTGTACCTGTAAAAAAAAACAGCAGTATCTAGAATTACAATCATTAGACTATAGTCTGCACCTCATGATTTACATCCCTCAGCAACGTTCAGTGCCAGTGCAGGACGTTGCATGCCCTTTATTTAGAAAGGTGGAATCTAAGGGCGTGGAGGACGGGCGAGTAGCCGGACTTGAATGTGGGTGACCAGTGTTTGTGACTCATGTTTGCCTTTTTAAATCACCACCGCAATATTTCCCTAACCATAACCAAGTGTTTCATTTGCCAAACCTTAATCATAACTTAACCAAAAGCTCATTTGCCAGAACAAACAACCCTAATCGTACTGTAGTTGCCATGTGCAGCTATTTTATAAAGAAAGAATTCGGCATTGAATGTTAAAAACAATGTTGTCATTGAACATAGTCCGTAGTTTTGCAGATGTGTCCAACATCAATGTTCCTGTCTGGTGATAGGGTTGGTAAAAAGCCACAATACTTTATATTTATGTCTAACTAGAATTACCGCCTCACGGTTGTATGCCTCCGCCAACCAGTCAAGTTTACACCCATCTCTATCCAAAATGTCCTTACTTCATCATTTTAACCTGTTAGACATTTGTGTGAAATTGTCATAATTAGCGTATGAATTCTTGAGGTATGGCCAAAGACGTGTTTTGTGAGGTCACAGTGACCTTGACCTTTGACTACCAAAATTGAATCAGGTCAGCCTTGAGTCCAAGTGGACATTTGTGCCAAATTTGAAGAAATTCCCTCAAGGCATCCTGAGGTATCACAAGAATAGGACGGATGTGAGGTCACAGTGACCTTGACCTTTGACCTTTGAACACTAAAATCTAATAAATTCATCCTTGAGTTCAAATGGATGTTATGTACGTACGGACGGACAACCCGAAAACATAATGCCTCCGGCCACGGCTTTCGCAGGCTTGGATAAATTTACAATATAATGATGATAATGAGATTTCCATTCTCTTCAGTCGGAAGAGGCATATAGTCAACTTATAATGTAAACACTTAAGCAAAACAGTTGCCGTCTTGGAGTGGAGTCTTGATTCTGGCCATCTGACAAATGTGAACCGAAACATTAAAAGCAAAATTCGAAATTCTATTCTTTATTTATTGCCTCCACACGGCTCTCTACATGGCTACGGTTGAGCCGGCGGTTAGCAGCTAACGGTGCTAACAGGACCAACAACGGCAACAGTTAACAGAGTTTACCTGAGGTGGAACCGGAGACGGAACCTGAGGTGGAACCGCAGGGGACAGTAGAGCGGCGTGCATGAGCTAGCCTGTGGAGCACGCTCACATGCACAAACATGCACTAAAGCACACGCAGCCGGCCCGGCTGTCAACAAAGCACAGAGAAGCTCGGATTTCAACACACACGGTGAGCGAGTGACTTCATTCTCTGCTCAGGTAGACATTACTCCTCTATATTTACATAGCAAATAGTTTTTTGCTGCTATATTAACGCTCTGAATATTGTGTAGAGAACCTTTAAAGTTGCAGGCTGCAAAAGCTAGGTTAGTCACAACAAGCAACCCCCATTCATCATCATCATCATCATCATCATCATCATCATCATCATCATCATCATTATTATTATATGGCATTTGACCCTCTTATTGATTGATACAGCTTTAATAATAACCATGCTTAGTTTTACAGCTAGAATAAAGGCAGCCGTATTTTTTCTTGAATATAATTTTTTGTCATTTGGTCCTTTCCAAATGCTTCTTTGTGTCTGAAAATAAATTATAATAAGTCTATATATTTTCATTCTCTTCAGTCATTAAAGTTTGTCCATGCAGTGCAACGTTGTCTTTCTTTGTCTCTGTGTTTCTGCGGACCTGAGTTCAACCTTTCATTTCAACATTCCTCTGTTTATTGCTTTGCTCCCTAATATATCCCACTATGGAGTACGACAGTCTCAGATCATCATTTCATATCAAAACAAATGAAATGCATGAACCCAGAGAGAGATCTTTGAGCTCTTGAAGCCTTTATCACGGTTCTTTCTCTCCTGCACCCACCCCCCTCGACTTCTGTCAGCAGCGCTGGTTTCCAGAGCAATCAGGTCTATGTTCTGCATGTCACACGCAGCGGCTGGCTACAATCTGACAACTCAATCAAGAGTACCAGCGGGAAACCAGTAGCAGCTAGGTACACTCAAATGGTATTACAGTCCAGTTAGCAGCGAACCAACAATCAAGGCCTGTGTAACAAAAAGCAACTAAAGTACCTCTCTATTTCTGTAGTACTAGTGAAACCACTTTTCCCCAGGTTGCCTTTGTGCAGGAAGTGTTTTAGCTACAGACGCTGAACAATTGGCAGCTATTTTTTCCAGAAATTACTGACAATGAGCAGGTGGTTCAGGTACACAGGTACATGCAATGTCTCATGTGTGCAGTGGGAATAAACTATCACTATCACAACAGCCCAAAGAAGATTTGAATCAAATAGTCTCGCCTTTGTAAAATAGCCAAGATCCAGAATGTGAGTCCACTGAAGCCTGAAACAAAAGCTGTCTTTGAGGGATATTCTTGTTCTGCAGTGCATCTGAGCAGACTACGAGGGGCTTAGTCCTGCGTATGTTGCAGTGGGTGGATGGAAAACGGAGGTTTGACTCCTGCCACCTCAGCAGTCATCCGACAAATCCGTTTTAGCGACACTGTGCTGTAAACTGTGGATGGAACCTGCCAACTGCCGACCTCCCACCTCAAACACCAATCAGAGAAGAGAACCAGGCTCATTATTCAGGACAATTAGCCAATGGGCTGGGTGTCCCCTGTCGTTACTCATGGCCCATTTGGTCCCAGTCAGATGACGGTGCCATGTCCGCTCAGGCTGCATGTCACTCTCAGGGGGGCTGACACAGAAAGACGAGGAAGAGGCGGCCGGCTCAAGATCAGCTCAGCCAGGAATACAGCCCTCCTGGAGTGTGTGCTAATCTGTACATGCATGCATTTATCTGGACCTTTTTCATAATAGATGCTCAAACAAACAGACGAGAGCTGTAAAAGGTGAAAATGAAAAGAGAGATGAAGACAGGTAGAGATAACAACTAGGGCTGTCAATCGATTAAAAATATTTGATTGCAAATTAATCGCACATTTTTCATCTGTTTAAAATGTACCTTGAAACCTCTTCCACTCAGTGAGGGTGCCAGCGCCCTCGGCAGACTTTTATTTTTTAAGAGGCTGTAGCAGGCTCACAGTGGGCTCACATAGGGAACGGAAGCGTCGCGAAGCGCCACGCTATGTTAATCGTTGTGCGAGCTGAAGCCTCGCTGTTCGTAGCTGGCTGTATCATTTAAAGAAGATTGTCAGTGTGTTTTCTTGACAGATTCGCTCATTGCACGCAGAGAAAATAAACCAGACGCCGAAACTTACTCTGATCATGAGCCAGTTGCAGAGCTCCGTGGCACAGCGCATGCTGTGTGAACAGCTCAACTGATTTACATGAGTGCCAAAAGAATGCAAAATCGAAAATCGTGGTGCTTTGCAGTGCTTCCGCGGCCAACAGTATGTGAACCTGTTGTAAATTTTAGAGCTAGAGCTAGAGTACTGATATCATATGAAACTAGAAAATCCTAAGCAATCCATTGGTACCAACCATGTTATGCTAGGATGTTGGGAAGACGTATGTAAAAGGGAGACTCGTGGGCACCCACAGAAACCATTTTCATTCAGATATATTGAGGTCAAAGGTCAAAGGACCCCTTTGCAGATGCCAGGTTTTCCTTGCCAAAATTTAGCACAAGGTTGGAGCATTATTTAGCCTCCTTCGCAACAAGCTAGTTTGACTTGGATTCCTTAGGTTTTTTCTAGTTTCATATAATGCCAGCATCTTCACTCTAGCTTTGAAACTGAACCTGTTACAACCTAAAAATCACAAGTTGCGTTAATGCGTTAAAGAAATTTTGTGGCTTTAAAACAAATTTTTGTTAATGCGTTATCGTTAACTTTGACAGCCCTAATAACAACATAACAGTGTGGGCTAGGGATGTCACGAGAACCGATACTTCGTTACCAAGTTGATGCCAAAATTTTAGAAAAAAAACGTGACGGCACTCGTTTTCTACAGTACCGAAGTTACCGTATGATGCCTGCAGGGTCCAAAATTAACACCCGCCAAGCGCATATGGCTTGTTTAGGACTCGAGACCTGAGTTGTGACTTGAGTGCACAGACTTGAGACTTACTTGTGACTTGGTCCCACCTCTGGTAGCCTATACCCAGTGAAATGTCACCATGTCAGTGAATTTAAACTACTGCTTGCAATCTAAAAATATATATAGACACATGTACCCATGACATGGGATTTATTGTTTTTTGGGGGGGGGGTTTTATCGTGGTATCAAATTTGGTATCGAGAATCGTGGAAATACACTGGTATTGGTATCGATTACTAGATTTCTGGTATCTTGACATCTCTAGTGTGGGCATCATCAAGTATTTTACAGCTTTTATCAAACATAAAGGAACTGTACGTGGCAGCCCAGCAGGCTGATGTAGTGACAGCAAGAGATGCTTCAGGCAGCAGCCATGAATGTGTATGTATGGACAAGAAACCACACACACACACACGCACATGCACATTCGCGCACACACAGATGAAACTGTGTATGCATGACTAATCCAGTTAACACTCTTCCCCCCACCAGTCTGGCATGAGTGTGTCAACCAGTTACCCACAACGTTGGATGCTCTGCTTGTGTGTGTGCGTGCGTGCGTGCGTGCGTGCGTGCGTGCGTGCGTGCGTGCGTGCGTGCGTGCGTGCGTGCGTGCGTTCTTGGCCATTTAGAATAGAGACAGTCTCCAGTTTGGCCTCTTTCAATCCATGGTGGTTTATGTGCACAACTTTGTACATCCATTTTCGAGAGTGTGATGTGGGCAAATAAAAAGTGTGATTCTATTCCCATCAGAGCTGCTGCCTGTGCATGTGTCTGAAATTCATCATCAACCACAGATGCTGCCGAAATGGGTTCGACCAAAGTTCTGAAACTTTTTTCCTTTTTTCTTTATTTATTTTGAACAAATGAAACTCTAAGAATATCAATAAATGCATTGTACATTATTTTGTACTAGTATGCTGTAGTTCATCCATCCATTAGCTATGCTTGCTTATCATTTTTTGGTTGCGGGGGGCTGGAGCCGATCCCAGCTGACATTGGACGAGAGGTGGGTTACGCCCTGGACATGTGTCAGGCAATTTAGAGTCAGAAATTAAGAAGAAAAATATATTTTAGCCACCTAAAAATAAATCAATATCAGTTTAAGTGTACGCTATATTTAGAATATTTTCACCACTTTACCTCGCCATCAGACAGCCCTTTCTGATGGGTTATATCGCGGTCTCAAGACCAGACCAAACTCCATTCACAAAAACAGTAATTTCACCTTGAGGAACACAGGAGTTGCTGGTCTACCGCTGCGTCCATTGGTTAGTTTGTTTGTTATTGTGTGACTTTCGGAACCAAGCTAACGTGACGTCCACATAGCAGTACATTGCTTAGCTTACATGTAGCAGCGTCATCATGCAGAAACCTATGTCAGGTCACGTGGAAAAAAAGTTTTTAGAAGGGTTTGGGGAAAATAGAATTTTGACACTAAAACATTCATACTTTGACCAAAATTTGTTTCTCCCTAACTGTTACACACTGTTCCTTTAAATCAAACTTGAATCAAAGACATTAATCAACCTTGGAAAAGGCTCCACAGAGAGCCCAGACTTTGAGGCGTGTAACAGGTGTTGAGGTCAGGTATGCAGAGTGATAAAACCCTAGAGTACATGATGAGCGTTTGGTACAGATGTCTTTAAAATCCTTTATATGGTTCTCCATGTTAGAGAAAATATTGCATAATAGGTTTGGGTGGGCGGGTTCCAGACAGCAGGGTCTAATCTGTAGGATTTATAAGCAGGTGAATATATTAAATGACTCCGGTTTCCATTAGGCATGTTGCACCAAATTGTTTATCGACCCATATCTCAGCGCTGACACTCCTGATTAATGATGTTATTAAGAAGGGAGGAGCGGTGGAGGGAAAAAGATGACAGGCCATTCTGTGATTGACCATTACCGTGTGTGTGTGTGTGTGTGTGTGTGTGTGCGTGTGTGCGTGTGTGCGTGTGTGTGTGTGTGTGTGTGTGTGTGTGTGTGTACGTATTTGTGCCTGCAGTTTTGAACAAGCCCACTCTGCCACATGTGTCCGTACACAAAATTAGCACTTGAACGTGTACCTGATAACGCATTTGTGCTCACCGGTGCATTCATGCATGCAGTATGTCTATTGATGTCTGTTAATGCATTGCTCCTGATGAGCGGTGTGTAGGCGGGTATGAGGGCGGTGAACATACATGCTTGTACAGTGTGTGTGTAATGACAAACTCGTCAAAACAAACGGTGAAGTGCTTTGGCGCTTTTCCACCGCTGTGGGTAATTTCTCAGCTAAACACATATTCTAGTCAATTACTGCAGCAAATACTTATTTTGACAAATCATCTCCATTCTGTGTTGCGCTTCTTGCCAAATTGAGGTGCTTTCACTCAGGATGACAATGGCCCCTTTCAGCCTGGTTAAGTGTTCAGCCGGTGTTTTCAACAGCATGCTAATAATGTTAACCACATTCCAGGGTTTTCGAAATGACAAGATATGATCCAAATATCAGCTTTTATGCTCTATTCCGCTGTGATGCCCACCGACACCGCAGAAGGGGCATTTTCCACTGCTGCCGCAATGACAGGGAAGGCTAGATGATGTCTCAAAATCATATGTTAGGAGTGATCAAGAGACCAGAACCATCGCTGGCAAAGCACTCCACTTCTTTGCAGAGCCACCAGCATCGCAGGGGACAACTTTTTGTCTTGTTTTCCTCCCAGTGCTCTAAGCCAGTGATTCTCAAAGTGGGGTCCGTGGCACTCTGCCAGGGGGGTCCACCAAATCATTTTCTATGAATTATTAAATTGTGCTGCATCATTTGGAGAACATTTGCACCAATAAAACAAGCAAATTGTGTCCATTACTCCCACCCACGTTAGCTCTGGGCCAATAGAAACTCAGATATGATTGTGACACGTCACGTCAATCTGTCATGAATCAGTCACTTCACTCAGGGCTTAGCTTAGCTTATTAGCCAGCTAGCTAGCTGGCTAGCACGGAGAAATATTTGAGTCAGTCCATATCGTCAAGTAACGCTAAGCCCAAACTAGCTACACTGAGAAAATATGACGTCAGTTATATCAAGCAACAGCAGCGGGTGATCATAATGCGTCATGTGTCTTCAGGTGCAAGCGAACGAAGCCATGAAGCGAGCCGAGCTAAAGCTACATCTGGTTACAAAGCACCCAGAATATCAGGGCAAAATAAAGTGGTATTAAAGGGACTGTTTGTAAGAATCAGAAATGCTTGTTAACAGCAACACCTGTGGCCGTTAATTCAACGAAAGTCAGCGTCGTGCTCGCTCTAAATAGACATGAACGAGCATCGCTCAAAACAGTGAGGCGACACACGTCAGCTAAAACCACAATATCACTCTATATTTCAGCTGCTTGGCAGTAATGTTAGCTGACCAGACGACGGTCTCTCCATGAATCACTGCTGATCCTAGTTTTGGCTTTGCCTGCTTCAGCCTCCCGACCGTGGCCGGAGGGAACAGGGGAGACACCGGCACCCGGTCGGAGACGATAACGTTTCTCGCTGCGGAGCTCCGTCACTTCACAAGACACAGGAAACCTCTGTTGGTCTGGAGGAGCTGCAGTAGTTATTTCTGCACAAACGTCCACTGTACATTCACAAGATATTCTCAGAGCTACTAACTCTTCTGCAGTGTTTAGTGTGCGCGCATGCACGTGAGGTGGAGTGAGCTGAGCGAAGGCAAGCAGGCAGAGGAGCAGAGGAGCAGAGTACAGCAGAGACTGCGGTCCTGGAGACCAAAGCTACGGTCTCCCCCGCGTACTTCGACCGCGGCCAACACTGTTTTGCAAGACGGGCTTCACTAGATATAACTTTTCAGTTTTGGTGCTTCCGTGTAGTTTGTGTTGGAGTCTTGTCTTAACACCGCGTAGCCACACTCGAGCGCGCATATATATGCGAGCGCCCATATGCGAGTGAGCGCGCATGGGACACCGACCTGGGTGATTTATACGTGTAAGAAATTACAAACAGTCCCTTTAACATGAATCAAACTGTATGTATTTCTGTTTATCACTATCAAACAGGTCTGAAGTATTTACGTTGAAAAGTTTTAGAATACAAATAGTTCCAATGACATCCAAGAGTACAAAGGCTAGTAAGCATTATGCTTAATCGGTGTTATGATTATGAGGGGGTCATTGGAAAATGCCCCCCCCCCCCCCTTTAAGGGGTCCTTGGCCCCAAAAAGTTGGAGAACCCCCTGAGCCTCTAAGCAATCCCCATCGCCCTGCCTGCTTCTGGAAGCTTTCTGTCAGCCATCAGCCCCACAGGATGGAGCGCCGACGACTGGCTGTAAGCCCAGCCAGACAGAGACACTGTAGGTCTAGGTGACCTTTGAGCTGTGGCAGGCTGCAAGTCATCTGACTCTTGTCTCAATCACATCTGCTCCGGGACCCACGGGCCGCTGGTTTGAGCGTATGCGTGCTCAGGCTCACATGGCATGTGTGTAAGTGAGACAGAGAGACAGAGAGAGAGAGAGAGAGAGAGAAGCGGCCGTGCCTCACTACACTTACGACGGATCAGTCGGGAGGGGGGGAGAAAAATGAACTAATCAGCCTCTCCAGTGGTGGAATCTCACCCAATTTATTTCCAAGCTAACAGGCGTTGGTTAATGAGCTGAAGCAAAGCATCCTCTCTCTTCCACCTCTCTCTCTCCTCTCCTCCTGTCCTCTGCTGTTCCACTGGTGATTCTGCGGACCAAACCAATTACTCCTGAGCGCATCCGTTCACGTGCACGGGCATTCACATTTGTGTGTCCAATCACACATATTCACATTCAGCTCAAAAAAAAAAAGAGAAATACACACACACACACGTTATGGATAGACACGCTGAAGCCTCACACACATATATAACAAAACATCTGTGCACACACTCTGAGCTCTTTGTTTGGTCTGCCAATTACTAAAAGTTTATGGAAGGGTAAAAGGCCTGGTATTTAAAAAAAAAAAAATACCCAGACAGTGTCATTACCAAAAGATTGTACCAGACATAATATCTGTAGGAGTCAAATTGAAAATAACACCTTTTTGACTTTTTGTTAAGGCCAAGGATGCAGCACAGACTCTGTCTCTCGACCGCAATGTAAAAAAAAAAAGCATAATTCCTTGCAGATGATATAAATGCAAACCCACAGCGCTATATGATTGTTACCGTATAATCATGGCAGAATACGAATTTTCATCCAGGTCTTCTGAAAATGGTTTGGTGGAGATCTTATTTTACCCACAGTCTCAACAAGCTCTTATGAATGAGCTTGTTGGATTGCAGATATGCTCACACAGTTCACACTCTACGCATCGTCAGCTTGAGGAGTTTCATTGTAACGTGTTCCAAGAAACCGTTAGCTGCCGTTAACGCTTCAACACAGAAGAGGTGGTCTTTAGTAATCATTTTGCATAACGGGAACCCTCCATCATAAGAGGCATTGTGAAGCTAGCTTGACATAGCCTATATTCACCATTTTTTCAATCCTTTAACAAAGAAAAACACAACTGTACTCAGGATGCACCGATACTAGGGGTGTTAGCGATTAATCGACGATCGATTAAAGCAACAGTAGGCAGAATGTTTTTGGCATCATTGGGCAAAAATTCCATAATAACCTTTCAGCATATTGTAATTCAAGTGTTCTGAGAGAAAACTAGACTTCTGTACCTCCTCATGGCTCTGTTTTCAGGCTTTAAAAAATCTACTTTTGGCCAATCACAGGTCAGAGAGAGCGTTCCTATTGGCTCTGCTCCGGCTTGTGAGCGGTGCTTGGCAAGCTGATTAAAGTGAAGGGGGTTAGCCCTGGTGTTAGCAACAACTCGGCTCGGGCGCACTTAAAGCAGCAGTGGGTAGAATTGGAGCAAATGTGATTAAACGGTCACTATATTCTGACAGGTAATCTGAAAAAAATCATGTGTCTCTGTGTCCTCTGGTACTTCTAATGGCATCTGCAAGATTTCACAGACCGGAGGAAAACAACCAATCAGAGCCGAGCTGGAGCCTGCCGTCTCTGAGCAGCTGTCAATCACTCGCAAATTCAGATCAAACGGTCAAACTAGTCAGCGCTGATCAAATATGAATCAATATTCTGTTACTGTAATGCCTATTTTTTTGCCTCAAACGTTTTCAGTAACATCTTGTACTGTACTGATTAGCTGTAAAATGAGATTTTGGTGTGACATTTGATACCGCGATTGTCGCGTGATCTCGTGACGTCACGAGAATACAGCGGCCCTGCAAGGTTAGCTAGAAGAATAACTGGATTTAGAAAATAAATCTACTGTATAAAAAGGTTGTCATTTCAGAATGCATGCATTGAATAGTTGGGGTTGCATAGTCACAGTTTTACTGCCGTCATATATATACTCACATTTAATAATTAACTACTGCTTGCGTCGTTTCCCAATCAATAACTATAACACTTAAGGACTCAGTCCATCTATAAGGTGTCAATACTATTGAACATATCAGTGAAAAAACATACTCTAACAGAACAGTGAATGGCTCAGGTGACCTTTTGAGAAAATGCCAGTAGAACCTTCCAGCAAAATCCCACATTCCTGGAACAGCAGTCCTGACATTATGGAGGGGATTTGTAAAATCTGTGGCAGTGAAAGGTGGACCAATCTGGTTTCCAATGAGGGCAGTTGGCGGACCAAAAGCCATGGAGGAATTAAACCCATAAACCCTACCATCCTCCAGTCTTTCAAACCTCTTTTATACGGACCTGAGATGAACGACTGGGAAAAGCAGCGAAAGAGAGATAAAATAAAGTCCAAAGAGTGATAAGAGAGGTGAGTGGCAGAGAGGACTGAGTGTACTATATTCACTTACACATCACCATGAAACATTATCTGCATATATTTTAAAAACAGTGGATATGAACGTCATTCGATTTTTATTAAGCTTGTCACATGTGCGTCAGTCCTCTTGTCTTGCGTGTGCAGCCGTCATCTAATTAAAAAGGAATATTTTCATTAGTGACAGTCTGAATTGTGTTACTTTAAAAGAAAAGGAGGGCAGAATGATAGTTGATAGATGATAGATGATTCACGCTCCTCCACTGAATATTAATGTACAGATGAAAATTAGGAACAGTACAGTAATAGATAGGGCTGTATTTTTATTCAAAGCTCAAAACTGATAAATGCGCTGGTTTGATTTAAAGTGACAGCATTTTACTGTGGGGAAAAAAGAAGTTGTCAAAATGTACATCTGTGACAGCGTTCATGAGAAAATAATCTCATGACCAAAAGCATATGCAGCGAGCATATGCAGCAGAATTTGTGAGTGCAGAGAAATTGATGTGTCAAGTCTGATAAATCATTTCATGATTTCAAAGCCCCTAGAGGAGTGCTTAAATGAGGTTACATGGACAGTTTATGCTATTTTTAAATGTGCAGGACGTGTACCCTTGAAATGCAATGTGGTCAGGTGAAAATAAGCAGGAAACGGTCGTGACGGTTTTCGCCTCGCTCCTCGCCTTTTACATGCCTTTGGTATCCTTTACCTCTGTGGCACCTAGGGCTGCCCCCCCTTAGTCGACTAATCGGTCCTTTTGGTCTTAGTCGACTAAGATTTCTTTCAGTCGATTAGCCTATTTTATGCTTTTCTCATGCTGAATGATGTATTTCCAAGAAACCTATGAGCACATCTCTGTTAAACACAAGATTTAAAATTGTGCTTTTGTGTGATTATTTGTGGAGAAACTCAGTTTTACAGATCTGTTGATTAAAATCACTAATCCATTAGTCGACTAAGAATTTTTTTGGTCAGCGAGAGCCCTAAACCTGACCCCCCCAGATGGTTTGTTACACAGAACTATCTGAGAAGCCGTTGTTGGAAACAGTTTGGAAAAGGGCAGGCACTTTCAAAAAATACTTGGCAGGTGATCGGAAGAATCATCTGTCAAAAATCAGACGCTTGCCAAAGTCGTTCAGGAGAAGAGCGAAAACTTTGAGAAAAATCGAGAAAAGCCTTCGGTGTAGGGTTGGGCCGGTGTAAATATTTTCAAACCGGTTTGATATTAAGCCAAAACACCGGACCGGTATACCGAATTTTACCACTAGGTGTCACACTTGACTCAGCAGACGCTTCTCACAAAATGGCCACCTTCAGTTAGCCTGGGCCGTGCTAGCTTCGGGGCTAACTCCCTTCACTTTAATCAGCAGGTGGCAAGCAAGACACAGGAACTTGGCTTGTGTCTTGAGGAGTTGTAGCATTTATTCACCGACCGTCTAAACTGTACACACACTGCACCGCTACGTTCACAGCTATAACATCACGAGACATGAGAATATAGCTGCCGTGCAAGGTAAAGCCCTAGTGGCGCCAAATCCTATGAACCATATGATTAAATGCTTTAATGTGTATCTCCCCCATGAAATCTCAGCTCACGAGTGTTAACCTGAGATCGCTCGTCGGGGGCCGATCCGCTCTCGTCCGCACGTTTGTTTCAGAGTCACGGCAGAAAAGGCCAAGAGTTCAAGCCCGTAGGAACCGACACCAATCATTTGCACGCGCCGGGCACCTGCTCGTCATGTTCCCATGATGACAGTCTTTTCCTTCAGTGCCGTGGACACCAGGCGCCCCTCTGGGTGCAGAGAAACAGAAAGTCAGAGGGAGAGCAGTCTGTGCCGCCTCAAGCTGAATAGCTCAATATTCTATCTGAGCTGAGCTTCATGAAGAAATCAATAAAGACACAACATATTTAAGCACATACGCTGTTTGACACTGTACAGGGGAAATTCCAAGTGATGTCTCTCAATCAATACCAAGATCTAATAGACTGACAAAAATCCAGAAAATAATGTGCCCACAGATCTTAGCTTTATTGTAACATTGTTTATTTTTGACTTTTCCACTCTGGCCGTCTCCAAGCTCCTTTCACACGCGCACAAAAGAGAGGCTTCTTTTCTAAGAAAGGAAGAAATGGCAGCAATTACAAAGCAAGTGGCTTTAAAATTCCAAGCGTATCTCTGATCGCTGCTTGGGTAGTAATTAAGTCCTCCAGAGTGTTGCAA
Source organism: Sebastes umbrosus (assembly GCF_015220745.1). Taxonomy (NCBI): domain Eukaryota; kingdom Metazoa; phylum Chordata; class Actinopteri; order Perciformes; family Sebastidae; genus Sebastes; species Sebastes umbrosus. The sequence goes on along the minus strand of NC_051271.1, from coordinate 30,534,176 downwards.
CCATTAGAGCTCCGAGCAACCAAATGAGGACACACCCAGCCCAGTGTGACCAGATTAAAAGAAGAGAAATCAGCCCCTCGCTGCTCCCAAATGGCCACTATTGCTCCGGGCAGTCCATCAGTCTACAATGTACGACTTGAATCACCCTGCAATCAGTATGAAAGTGACATAAACTTCCCAGTTGGCTGCTTAACAACAGTCACATAACTGTATTTACACCAAGCCGTTCACAAAAAAAACGTCTCAAAGCTTTTCAGGAAGTCCTTTGGGTGTATTTTGTGGGATGCTAAATTGCTTGTCAAAATATGACAACAATAACTTACTTTTAGATCATGTTCTTGGCAACATCTAGCTAATGAACAGATGCTGTGGGTTTCTATAATGTTACCTCTAATACACAGAAGAAATCTAATCACCCAAAATTGAACGTTCGCCATACCCCTGAACAAGGGTCAAATAGCAACCGTGTGGCTCGGATAAGAGTGATGCTCGGTATTCAAAGAGTTTGGAGGTGGTGTCTTTTTTCTTTGTTAGCCTTTCCAAAACCAAAAATACAAGAGGAAACCTGTGAGGAATGGATTGGACCAGGGGTTCTCAACCTTTTGTAACTTGAGGCCCTCTTCTGATTGTTAAAAAATATCCGAGGACCACCATCCCAAATAAATGACAAACTGGGCTATAGATATGTGTTATGCCACTGTCGGGTCTAATGACCTACAAAAATATTCAGCTTTCCCTCACCCATCACTGCCTGCCGTTATGAATCCAAAGTATTCAGGGTCATATTTCCTCCCCACACGCTTCGGAGCCCTTACAGGTACAGGGCTGTTTCCAACATCACTTTTTCGTTTCAAATTCATCTCTCTATTTCGTGTCACTGCATCCGAGACATATACTTCTATAAAGGGAAGACTCGTGGGTATCCATAGAACCCATTTTAAATCATATATCTTGCGGTCAGAGGTCAAGGGACCCCTTTGAAAATGGACATGCCAGTTTTTCCTCGCCAAAATTTAGTGTAACTTTGGAGCGTTATTTAGCCTCCTTGCCAACAAACTGGCATGACATGGTCGGTACCAGTTGATTCCAGTATGTCCGCGGCACACAAGATAACGCTCTGAGGCCCACCAGTAGTCCCCGGCCCAGTGGTTGAGAACAACTGGATTAGACAATGTGTTCGCTCCAAGGTAAGCTGCAACTGTTAGCATAACTGCCTAACCATGGCCAAGAGTTAGCATATCATTAAAGGGGAACAACAGCCATTTAAAAAATATATGTATTTTATTCTGGAGGCTATATAACATGATGGAAAAGATACTGCAACCTGCTCATGAACGCGCATATTACGAGGGCGCACCAGGAAAGCACGAGGTGGCAGCGTCATCACTGCAAACAGTAACGGCCTGCCAGTGGTGATATGAATGGAGTAAAGAATTTCAACAACGTGTGCAATATAAATAAACATACTGTCACTTTCTGAATCTATTTAATGTTAACAATAAAACTGTGTCACACCTTTCATTCATTCATCTTCCAGTAGTTATAGTTTAAGTACTGTCAACTGGAACGGAGAAATCCATGACAGGATTTCAGCGCATGTTGTGACGGTTTCGCTAATAATTGATAGAAAGCAGATGTTTTCATCATCTGTTGTTGTTGTTGTCGTTTACAGTACAAGCCACACGCCTTATACTGATTACAGTGAACATAACAGACAAGCACAGTCTACCGCATCAGTGGTATCGAGACCAGTTCTTTCAATTTGTCTTCCACTTCCAGACCTCCTGAAGAAATATGACGCAAGGCTACTTGGGGGGAAGCGAGGAAAACCCTTTCATTATCCCTGGTGTCTGCGGTGTGGGAGAAATCAATAGAGGTGTCCATGCTGGATTCATCTATATTCTACTGTGTGAACCTAATACCCTCACATGGGGAAAGGAAGATGAGTGGGTGGTTTGAGGGGAAGAGGTGAGGCAGTTTCAGAGGCAGGGAGGCGCACTGGAGGGGAAAAGGAAGTTAGAGATGGAGAGGTCAAAGAGTTATTTATACACAAAGTTTTTTGGTGCACTCACACAGGTTGGAGTAACTTAGTCGGGTTGGAGCGACTTTGGGGAACTCGAGAGACTTTCCTAGATTTAGATGCCGGTGGGATACAGTGGCTGCACAAATATCACATGTGAACCGTGCTGAACTGCAGAGGAAAACAAACCCCAGTTATCTCCCAGGTCTAAGAGATATATGGAGACAAAGGTGTCTCTGATTTTTCTAAGAAACAAATCAAAGATGAACATAAGGCTGTTCTAGATACAATAAGACATTTCATCGGTGGAAGTCATGCTAACGAGGCACTTGTTCAACCTCTGCGAAAACCTACATCCACACACACGTTCACGTTCACACTCACAGAATCTAACAACCACATCAACTGTCAGTGGGAGCCTCATTAAGCTGACAGGCGCTGGCCTCTCAGGGCAGGCCAAGACGTCAGAGCCCTCTCCTTCCTGTCATGACATGATGGATCTCTCCACCACTGGCTGCCAAGCTGCCAGTCAAGTCCACCTTCCTGTGGGCGTCCATCAGGAAACACTCGCTAAGCATCCTGTTGATCTTATTTGTGTATTCGCCATCGCCGTTCACGTCCAAATCTGACGGCATGTCGAAGGGACGGTCAGATTGGCTTCATTAGCAGCTTCTTACCTGTCTCTCACTGTCAACATGTGAATGGATGTATATCTCTGTTGTTCCAATGGCTGACTTTATACTACACTGTATACTAGCACAGCCTGCTGCCAGATGTCTGAATCACCGCCCACCGCTCCAATTTGTTCAGTTGTCCATATGGGTCTGGTGTTGTGCCCATTGAAATATTATAAATATGCATAAGCTAGTATTATAATTATTTACTTACTTACTTATTTATTAAACTATTTTGCCCAGCCGCTTCCCAGAGGAGCATAAAGTGAGCGATGGACATATATGGAAGTTAGAAAAATACAGCACACAGATTCTGAGAGCAATCTCAAAATATTTCATGTCCAGGACCTCCAACATGGATATCCAATAAACCACAGACTATGGATGTATAAGCTTTTGCCCTGCGTGTTAGTAAATAGCCTACTAACTCCATTAAATTCTGTTTATCTCATGCTACTAGCACTACTAGCTACTGGCCGATAGCCGGTTGTTTGGGAACAGAGACGTTAATACATCCACACAGTACAGCATACAGTCCATGGGTGTATTACAAGATAATGAACGTAATGAATTACAGCCAATATATCCATTATTACAGCCGCATACATTTGGTTCCCAAAAACGAGAAGCCAAAACATCTCGATTGCCCCCTGGTGGCTGGCTCTTAGTGTAGGAAGTGCTTGATTTGATATGCAGCGGAGTTTGCTATTACGCATTTTAAACGTCAATATCGCAGGCGTTCATGTTCATTTAATTGTGATAAGCCAAAATCGTGATCACGATTAATATTAGATTAATTGTGCAGCCGCAGCTCAGAGGCTGAACACATGAAAGCCCCAGGTCAGACGTTATTATCCAACATCAGTAGACTGCCTACAGAGACATATGGGGACATAAAGTTGTATGATTTGTTGAGTCTTTTTCTTCAAACTCTTCTTCTGAAGCGCATCCAGACATCTCACAAAGTGGAAGAACAGAGGCATTGTCAGCTTTGGTGATAACAATCTCAGACTCCTGACACCTCCATCGCCAGATCCCTCCGTCCAACATTCCTGTGTGTCCCTCGCTCTCTGCTTGTATCATCAAAGAGCAGCTGGTGGCGGGCGGTGCCCCCGTTGAGGTGTGTGTGTCTGTCCGGTGGAGCCATTTGACAGCAGACAGCTAGCGTAGCACGCGGAGGCCTGGCCAGCTTGTACCAATTTAATGCTGGCTGCTCTCATATGCGAGTCCCAGTGGTGACCCAGTGACCCGGGCGCTACAGAGCGGGGGGCTGTTAATAGCTTAGTAGACATAGGTAATGAGGTTATCAATTAGAGGGAGATTTGCTCTCATTTGTCCCTGTTATGATGTCGTGATTTTCAAAAGGGCTTCTGGGGAAGGAAAGCTTGCTGGGAATCTGTAATTGTCATTTCATTAAAAGGATCCAAAGCTGGTGTTCTACTATGGGTTGTTTTGTTGTGAGCAGATGTTTCCAATACGGAGAAGGTTTCAGGATTTGCACAATAAATTACCCAAGACGACAAGTGATGATGGCCCATTATGCCAAGAAAGATAAAACTGTATCATAGCCACACAGCGGATCAGGAAGTTCGGATATTTTATTTGCATTCTGGTCTCACTTATACATGCACACGCAGAGCATACATAAAGGTTCGCATATGTGTTTCTGCATATACATGAGCGACCTGCCTATAACGGTGTGACTATGTGTGTGTTATAGGAGGTCACTCAGTATTCCTCTCAGCAGCTGGCCAGCCGCTGTGAGCGTGAGGGTCCCAGGAGGTGAGCAGACAGAAAAACAGCCCGGGCCAGGGATCTTATTCTCTCTCCGCATCCTAAACCTCAGAAGCCATGTATTATTCACATACAGTAGGTAGACAAGGGACGCGCTTCAGAATGAAGGATGGTACGAAGTAAAATAGGAAGGAAGGAAGGGACAGAGAGTTGTGGAGATGACAGCACTTTGGGGATAGCAACGTGTGAGAAAGAGATAAAGCGATGGAAGGGACAGATAAACATTAAGTAACGAGATCAAAAGCGAGATGAAGATAAGTTGGTGGGAGAACAAACGGTGTGCTGTTGAGAGCCGCGCGTCTGAAGCAAACACTTGAGCGTTTCATTTCACTGATTACCTTCAGTCAGAGGGGAGGAACTAATCAGCGAAATCACCTGCTCTTGTGTTTGGCTCCAACGCAATCCTGCGTAAACATGATTTCAATGGCACAGGGACCACTGAGCTTGACAGTTAGTGCTGCTTTGATTGTGGTAGTTTTTGGGAAAGCTTAGACTTCATGGAAAACATGCACAGAAACAAGAACATGACCGCAGACTCACTTTGCACCTCTATAGTCTCATACACGGGGCTGACAATTCCCTTTTAAAGTGAATATAAACAATATTTTTTAGTAAGGCTGTCAAAGTTAATGATAATAATAACGCGTTAACACAAATTTGTTTTAACGGCACTAATTTCTTTAAGGCAACTTGCAAATTTTAGGTTATAGCGGGCTCAGGTTTAAAGCTAGAGTGAAGATACTGGTATCATAAGAAACTTATGTATATATATATAACCTATCAAAATTAACAGGAATTACAATTCAATTCTAAACCTTTTTTATGCAGCAATAAGTTGGACTTATACCGGAATTGAAATTGCATAAACATAGAAATTAATTTAATAGATTGGCCTCATTGTCACGGATATCCTATCCAGCTATTTGAGTCAGTATCGGCCCTATCCGATCCGGTATCGATGCATCCCTAATAACAGGATCGGAAATGCGTCCGATACTGCCCAAAATTTGCCAGTCTATGCACCGCTCCGATACCATAATTTATTGACCCAGAAAAAAAACAACTACTTTAGCCAAATCAACTTTAACCAGAAATCATTTCTTCTTCGCCGCTCCAAAACAATAGCCTTCACTGTGCTGTCGCCCTGGATGTATCATGGCTGCCACTGGCAACTACTGTTTTAGAGCAGCGAAGAAGAAGTTATTGCAGCTAGTCTGTCACATGACAATAGCTAACAACAGTGCGGTGCTAGTGGAGAGTGTAACGGTAGTCAGAGCGAGGAAAATGTCAGCCATTTGGCAATATTTCCTAGTGGAAAAACCAACAAGAAAACCAAAGAAAGTTCTATTGCATTCATTCCCAGTATGTATTTGTTCATGTTTTACAAAGGGTTTAACCTGAACCAAGCCATACAACAAAGATAGTAATCATATCACATCCATACATGGTCAGTAGTAAACAGCTGTTAAATAATTCTTCTATTGACAGTCCATGTTCTCTACTATCTGCAGTTGCAAACACCTCCAGAAGCTCTACAGCAGCTCTCTTCCTACTGGATGCACAGCGCCTTATTTCTGTGTGTATAGAGAGTTCAGCACAGCGGGGCATTATTAAAAATGCAGCACAGTGGCTTGTAGAAACTACCAATCGTCTCAGCTTTGATTGTTCACGCTTAATATATTAATGTCTCCAAATTAATGTGCTAATGATTTTTTGATGGTAAAAGCTGCACACGGCGCATTTATATTCTGACAGTGTTCCGTCCATGTGTCTTCCCTCTTGCACCAAAGGCCGCCCACACTAGCTTACCCATTCCCACTGTGTCATCTCTTCATCCTCGGGCTAACCAACAGTGGAGGTCAGTGAGGATTTGTCTCTCTCCTCTCTCTCACTCACACACGCACTCACGCACGCACGCACGCACGCACGCACGCACGCACGCACACACACACACACACACACACACGCACACACACACTATCTACCTCTTTTTTTTCTCTCACTTTAACAGCCTCTCCGCTGCACATCCACACAGCTCTCCTAATTGTATGCGCCGCACACCTATCAAATTAAATTTGCACACAAAACCCTCTTATGCTATCACTTGGCGGACTATTCACCCACTTAATTAATCCAATTAATCAGAAAAGGTATATCCGCCTAATCAAAACATGTGTGTCGTATCTGGCAGCATCATCAGTATCCTCCCCCCCCACCCCTGCTCAGCAAAGTGTGAAGGGTGAGACGAGGAAACTTTAATTCAGGTTTTCCTCCTTGTTTCATTATCCTCAATCATCTCCAAACGCAACGGTTTCCAGAGTTAAGTCACTACGGCTATGGATGCTATAGATTGTTTTGATCAGACGGTGCTGACAGATGTGAGAATTACTGGCTTCGGGTCCAGAAACGACGTCTTGTTTGTTTGTTTGTTTGTTTAATGCGTGGCGTAGCTAGTGCCTTGAAGCCAGGAAAAATAAAAACCTAATTAGAATAGTGTTTTCATATTCGCTGGCTGTGTAGAACACAGATAACCGAGGCAGAGCACACGTTTCACAGGACATTTTTTGGGAATCCATGCGAGATATGCAGCACGGTTGGAATATGATGAATAATTTTGCTCATAAATTAAGCACAACTTTGATTGAAAAGCACACGTTTCACACCAAAAAACTGTTGATTTTGGCCCATCGCTATGCTGCGTTTGAATTAAGTCAGGCCCACACCTGGTCTGGAAGGGCAGCTTTAATGACTGCTGGGGCATTAATCGATACTGGTAGCGCCGCAAGCTGATGTTAAATATTTAACATTCAAGGCTCATCCCGCTGATGTACTAAGGAAAGGTCTTAGTATATGGAAGCCCTTTGGTCAAGGCTTCCTCCAGGGTGTCAGCAGCCATTCCCGCCTCTTTTGTCCTCCTCCGCAACGTGACTTTGCTCAAGGACTTCTACAACTGCGGTCTGATCAACTTCTCCCCCGTATACATGCACCAGACATCCCTCTGTCTCCCTCTGCCCCCTCTGTCTCAGTCCTCCTCCCCTTTCGTCAGGCTCCGTTGATCGTACAGATGACAGTATGGACTACGGCACCAGTGTATCGGAACCGAGGGCTGAGGAGAGCGATGAGGGGAGGGAGAGGAGATAGGAGACAAAACGAGATGGATAGAGTGAGGGAGAGAGAAAGAGAGTCAGTCCTTCCCAGAGCCTGTCAGCCTTTTTATTACCATAATGTCTGCGCTTTTATCACCGTGCCCGCCAACCAGAATCTCTTATAGCCAATGGGTCGGCAGCTACGGGGGACCTTGCTGAACAGCGAGCGGGCCCAAGCGCTTGTTTGATCCGCAAGGCGTTTCGAGCTACGCGGGCGAGGCGCAGCGAGACCTCGCGAGGGTCGGAAAGGGCTGGAGGGAGGAGGGCTCACCTTGTTGACCCCGTGCAGGACGGAGGGAAGGGGAGCGGACGGCGTGTTGAGGACAGCCAGTGGCGGTGGTCAGTGTCACACACGTGTTCAAGGAGAGATTTGTGGACAGGCAGAGGATTAGAAGGCGGCGTTTGTACGTGGCTCACCTTACACTGGGAGCTGCTGGGGAAGAGGCGCTGAGGCTCACGCAGAGAAGGAGATGTGTTTTAGATGTCAACGCTCACATGTCTGGGTAAAACTGGAAGAACTGACTCTTCAGACATGGTAAAACGTATAGAGAAAGCAGGGAGAGACAAAAAATAAGACAGAGGTCGATAAATATCATATTAGCGCGTTAATGCAAATTTGTTTAACACCACTAATGTTTTTTGCGCATTAACGATTAGTTAACGATTAGCGATTTTCAGGTTCTAGCAGGCTCAGTTTTAAATCTACAGTAAAGACCCTGGCATCATTTGAAACTACAAAACCTAAGGAATCCATTGGCACCAACTATGTCATACTAGCTTGTTGTGAAGGAGCCTAAATAACGCTCTAAATGTACGCTACATTTTGGCAAGGAAAAACTGCCATGGCCATTCTCAAAGGGGTCCTTTGACCTCCGACCTCAAGATATGTGAATGTAAATGGGTTCTATGGGTGAGTCTATAGGTCCTTCTCATTTCAGCATTTTTCGCCTCCTCGTCTCCTCGCTCCTCGATCCTCCGGCTGTGACCCGGAAATCGATCTCAGTCCTCCATCTTGAAGGACGTCCCAATTCATAAAATGCGCATCGAGGAGCGAGGATCGAGGAGCGAGGAGGCTTGCTGGAGGAGCTATGAGCGAGGATACACCAGTGCATCCTCCAGTGTTTCCTCCACGGAAGTTTATCACCGACCGACACACCCCCTTACTGGATATCAGTTATTGATTGGACGCTGCGCCGATCAGACTGATCTGATACATCAACATCACTGGAGTTTTATACCGGAGTGAAGACAGATCAGAGATTAACAGTTTTATAGTTTAGTTGTCTTCTGATTCACCATCTAGTTATAATCTGTGTTAACCGTAGGTGTGAACGACAAACGGAGCATGTTGATGGTGAAGTGTTCCAGCAGCAGAAGGACCTGCAGTCTCTCTGCTTCACACACCGTCACTGAAGGAGTCTGACACTGAGAGGGGTTTATAAAAGCTGACAATGAACAGACTTAAAATAACTTTCTTTATTTATTAGAAAGAGTTTTCTTTTGATCATCCATTATTTCACTCATTCACTTTTATTAAGTATCCAGTTAAAGTCAGAGAGAGAAGGAGGGTCTGTCTTTTATACCTTTTACATCATTTATCCTCATTTCCATTCAGTCACATGTGAGGCTGATAATTCCTGAGCGTCGGGTTTGATATGAGTTATATCATTTCACTTTTCCCTCAAACATTCAGACTAATACATAACTTCTACTGTCAGAATATAAATTAATACAGACGCTAATAATGAATAAATAATATAAAGATATTGTTCCAGTAGAGATGGTTCCTGGTCCTCTAAGCAGGACTCAGTACACAGTAGAAATACAGACTGCAGCTGTTATTCATGTGCAGGTGTTTGTTAAACAGAGAGAAAACACTGCTGCTCTGATAACTCTGTTTCTTTATTAGTATTAGATCAGTTCAGACATAAACAGCTGTTAGAGCTGACTGACAGCTGATCCAGCTGTGATCAGCTGCTGCTGTCATCAGAAACGGACGTCGCTTCACGTGACGCTTCAGAGGAAACGACGTCTCATGTCTCTATAAACATATTTCCTCGTTTCCTCTCTCCTCGAGTCTTTTCCATGCCTCCTCCGCTCGCATCTCCCGTGGGCGGGACTAAGACGCAAGTCGAGGAGTCGAGGAGTCAAGCCGTATAAAAGCACTAATGGGAAAGACCCTATGAGTCTCCCCTTTACAGACATGCCCACTTTATGATAATCACATGCAGTTTTGGGCAAGTCATAGTCAAGTCAGCACACTGACACACTGACAGCTGTTGTTGCCTGTTGGGTTTGAGTTTGCCATGTTATGATTTGAGCATATTTTCTATGCTAAATGTAGTACCTGTGAGGATTTCTGGACAATATTTGTCATTGTTTTGTGTTCTTGATTGATTTCAATATTAAATATATACGTACATTTTCATGAAGCAGCATATTTGCCCACTCCCATGTTAATAAGAGTATTAAATAGTTGACAAATCTCCCTTTAAGGTACATTTAAAAACAGAAAAAAAAATGTGTGATTAATCGCAATTAAATATTTTAATTTTTGCTCCGGTACTGCTCACACCTCGAGTTCGAAGCTTACCCGAGCGAGCCCGACCTAGAATGTATTTGTGTATTGCGCATGGTGGTTTGCTTAGCATTGTTTCACAGTTTCGCTTGTGTGATCCAAACATTCCCAATAACCCAAGAGCTGCATGTCAATTGAGTTCAATTCTTGTAAATGGTTTGTCCAGATTTTAATTGTATTTTTCTAATTTTGTAAATTGTTAATATTTGCCTGTTAGGCACAATGACCAGTGTTTTTAATGGCCTCCATTATCACAGCGGGGGGAAAAAATCATTCATCTGCTTCATGTGTATTGACATGAAAAGTGGTTCATCTTTTCTCTCCATGCTTTTAGAAAAGCAAAATATATAAACTTGTTCTGTATATTAATTATTAAAAAACACTAAAACACACACACACACAGTAAAGCGCCGCCGCCTAGCCCTCGTCTCTGTAATTGTCTCAGTCAGTCGTCAGTCAAAAACTCAAAATGTATTGAAAAAAGATAATGTAAACATATCCAAAATTCACAACCCACTCTCCCACTCGCCACACACAAAGGACGCACCTGTATTAACGGGCAGGTCTAGCAGCAATCAGACAAAACTGATCATTTATATTCATTAAAGAAAGTTGATTTAATTAAAGAAAAGGCTCACTTAATCCGATGAATCCCTTTATTGAAAGTGAGAATTTTGCTTGAGGATTATTTTCTTTAGGGTCAAAAGAGACGACAGACATTCTGAGCTTCATCCCAAACCCTCAAAAGAAGCTACGAATGTAAAGGAAAGAAAAAAGACATATAACGCAGCTCTTCTCTTTTTTGGAGTGAGCAGTGACTTGGCTTTGAGCTGGGGAGCGGAGGGAACGAACAGCTCTGTGAGCTACACTGTGAGACACACACATAACTTCCATTCACATGATGGGTATGGAGTACTCTATTGGTTTTGGTGTTACTTTATGGGTGCTGGTATTGGTACTAGAGCTGGGACGATACACCTATCTCCTGAGTCGATACTATCACGATACTTGGGTGCCGATTGGATATGTATTGTGATTTTTAAGTATTGCAATTCGATATTACGATTAACAACACTAGACCATGGAAAAAAAGTTTAATCATACACTTGTAGGGACTTTTACTTTGGAAAAAATCTAAGTTGATAGAGTAAAAAATTATTGATTTTCAGCATGTATGTATTTATATGGGCGCGGTTTCACACACACACACACACACACACACCCACAGAAAGTTATTTTTCGGGTGTGAGTCGGGGAAAAGAATAACGTTACACACATACACACACAAAGACCGACAGTTAAATGCCAGGCGCACTTGACAGGTTTTTGGTCGCATCTCTGGCGCCCTGTGAAGCACGCCATTTTTATGTAGCATAACATATCGACCTGTCATATCGGAGGAAATGTTCATTTCTGGCCGAAGCCGGTGCTTCGTTTTCAAACCTGTATCCACCGATACCGATGACGTGCCGATATCATCATGCATCCCTAGCGCAGATTTACTTTGCCGCTACGATCAAACACAATGATGGTGGTGATTCAATTATAATATTATATTATAAAGGCTGGTGTGACTAAGCCCTAAGAGGACAGTAATATTCTTATTCTGAGTCACAGTATGTATGAATGATGCAAGACTTTTAATGCCTTCGGTGCACTTTTGATCTCTCTGATTATATTATCCGGGGCGCAGCCGCCTCAGCTATCATCACATCTGGCATACAGTAAGTAGGCATTAGGTTTCATAAAAGGGTGACATGACACACCTCTTGGTCTGATAGAAACTGGCACTTAGAGTCCGTCTGGGTCGCGTCTCCACACACACACACAGGCTTAAAAGCAGCCAGTAGATACTATTACACATCAACCTCACCGGTGCCCCTATGAATATTCAATTCCTCTCCCCCTCTCTGGCCTTCTCATCAAACGTCTGGTATAAATGTGCCACAGACGGTGTGCTGCGCCCCTCTCCGCCTCCTCCTCTCCTCTCCTCTACAATGACTTGTGTCCTGGCCGATGCATTATGACTGGTAGGGGTGACTCAGGCTGGGCAGCGAGCCACTGGAGTGTGGGGTGACATGAATGGAGAGGGGTTAGGTTAGGTGGCATGCTGATGCAAACGCAGCAGATGCAAGACCATGGATTTTGGATAAGGATTTCCAATAATTTGCATTGCGATCGATTCACTTGCAGCAAGACGACAAACTAGGGATGTTAACGATTAATCGACAATTGATTAATCGGTCGTTAAGAAGTTGATCGAGCAGGTGAAATAATGATCTGAAATATAAACAACATGTAGTTACATTCTAGATATCCGTAGATTGGAGTATTTTCGAAGCATGTTTCAATGACTCGCATTTGCAACCAGAGGGCGCAGGGAGAGGCGGTGGAGGTGGCCACGCCAAAATCACATGCTGAAGGTGATGCGCCCGACAGACGCTCAGTCAGCAGCGTCGGGAGCTGAAGCCGTGCTTCAGGCCTTCGCTGTTGCTCTAGCTGGCAGCATGGACACGGAGGTTGAGCACTTTTAACGGGACATTCCCCATCCTTGGGTTTCTGGACAATATTTGTCATTTTTTTGTTGTTAATTGATTTCCAACAATACATATACATTTGCATAAAGCAGCATATTTGGCCACTCCCATGTTGATAAGAACATTAAATACTTGACAAATCTCTGTTTAAGGGGGTGTATTTTGAACAGATAAAAAATGCGCAATTAATTTGTGATTAATTACAATTAACTACTGTATAGACAATCATGTGATTAATCGCAATTAAATATTTTTAATTTGGTTAACGTAATATTCTGCTTCAAGCAATGTTTGTTAGCGTTTAGTGTCTCAAAAACTGTATTTTCACTGCAGTTTCATAACTGTTTTACTCTCCCACACGCACCTGTATGCATATTAACGGGCCAGTCTAGCAGCAATCTAACAGCACCAAGAACAAGCAGAAATGTGGACACTGAAGTTTCATTTCAACACGGATGCTTTCGAGGAGAGGCTGGCCGAGCAGGTTCCCCTGTACAGACATCTCTACAACTGTTCATTGAGAGACCACAGGGACAGTCACATGGCATTAAACTAAAGAAATAAAGAAATAGGCAACACACTGGGGAAAGAAGAGGCTTTGTGCTGCAGGCTGTGAAAGAATAAGAGCGAACGTTTTGTAAAAGCTAAAAAAAAAAGGTCTCATGGTAAGAGTGGCGACCTGAGGGGAAACACCGAGAGACAGAAAGTCATTTTGACTTGGAGGTAAGTGACGGTAATAATTACAGTACACAAATGCAATGTTTAGCGGTACGTACGTCAGTGTTTACGACTGTTGCCAGGCAGCCTACTTTCTTTTCTGGTGCCACTCATTGACTTCTGGCTTATCCACAGAATATTTTGCTTGTTTGCCCTCTGGCGTTTTGGGGCATATTGCAACGAACAATGCGTTGATCATAAACGCCTCTGCTCATGCTCGTAGTGCACGCGCCATTTATGGAGGCCGGCGCCACGGTGTCCCACGCGAGTATAAGCAAAGCTTGAGACAGATATTTGTTAGGTTCTATTCTCTTGTTGCAGCGTTACATTTAGTTGTTTTTGAGCATCTTTCTTATAAAACTAGGCGGAGATGTATAGCAGAGATTATTTTTGAACACGAGCACGCTCCGCATGTAATCCGATATTCAATAATATTCAATATGTTTATTATATATATGCCTCTATCTTTATTTTTTTCATGGGCTATGCAATGTTGTCAGAGAATATGCAATATGTTGCTGTGGAAATAAGGCTTTGATTGAGGTAAACAAAAAAAAAAACACATTTGGTATACGCACAATTTGTATGTTTTTTTAATTACGATTAATTGATTGATTGATTGTTAATGTTACCAATGATCGATTAAGAAAAGTGCTTACAATTTGCATCCTACAACAAACCTTCATTTAAAAGGTTATATGTGATAAAGATTTAGCTCCAACTTCTCATGAGACAACCAATACTACGCATTATCTGGTTTAAATAGCTTCCACTAATCCACACTTTGATGGGGACTTCTTAGAAGCCCTCAATGGATCCGGGAAGGTCCCTGAAATACAATTCTGGAGCTACTTAGCGGCTGTGTAAAGCACACAGATAGTGCTTTGAAAGCGTCGGTAATGACAGTGAGTAATACACGTCGTGAAACGGCGGTTTGCATAAAATCATACTAGGATGTCAGTAAATTGTATCATAATGATCCCTGCAGGGGGAAAGTGGCTGCAACAGAAAAAAAAATACCCAAACAGTTTTCTCAAGAAATATAAATAAACTATGACTCATGTCTACAGCAAGCTGCCATTTGTCATGAACTTGAGCGATGGAATTGCTGACCTCGGTGTGTGTTGTTGTTGCTTCTTTCATTCCTCGGGTCGCTGCAGACAGATGCCGGGCTGAGTGGCTCACACTAATTGGCTGCATCTCATCAAGACAGAATGCCAGCAGATGAGCCCGGTGTCGTGTCTCTGCTGCCGTCAAAAGGCCGCACATTGAGCGACAAGCTCTCAGACAATGGCTCTCAGACAATGGCCCTCATCTTCAGGAGTGGATAAGGAGTATAAGGAGGTAACCCTTCCAGTGCAAGATCCACATAAGCTACATAAGACGGCGCCGTCTCGAATGTGTCTGCACTAACAATGCTGAGGGGAGAGATTAGATAAGAAATGATGACGGGCAAAATAAGCACCATCAGTTCACTTTTTAAAGCTGAAATTGGAAAGAAGAGACAAAAGTGAGAATGATGAACAGGAGAATAGTAGAAAAAGACTGATTTCCAGATTAAAAGACCTAAAAGGTACAGAAATGTTAAGCATCTCAATCTTAAAGGGACTGTTTGTAAGAATCAGAAATGCTTGTTAACAGCGACACCTGTGGCCGTTAAATCAACGAAAGTCAGCGTCGGGCTCGCGTTTGCTCGCTTTAAATAGACATGAACGAGCATCGCTCAAAACAGTGAGGCGACACACGTCAGCTAAAACCACAATATCACTCTATATTTCACCTGCTTGGCAGTAATGTTAGCTGACTTTTCCTGCTTTTCCCGACCGGGTGGCGGTGTCTCCCTCCCACCGCGGTCGGGAGGGAGACACCGGCACCCGGTCAGAGAAGATAACGTTTCTCGCTGCGGCGCCCCGTCACTTCACAAGACACGGGAAACTTCTGTTGGTCTGGAGGAGCTGCAGCAGTTATTTCTGCACAAACGTCCACTGTACATTCACTAGATATTCTCAGAGCTACTAACTCTTCTGCAGTGTGTAGTGTGCGCGCATGCAGGCAGAGGAGCAGAGACTCCGGCCACACGCGAGCACGCATGGGAAACCAACCCATATACGTGTAAAAAGTTACAAACAGTCTCTTTAAAGGGGAACAACGGCCATTTTAAAAACATTGATATTATTCTGGAGGCCCCCCCCCCCCCCCCGCCGTTTTGCTTTTTTTACAGAAATAAAACCCATTTAGTTAATTTTGGCGTATATTGTTCGATAGGTTTGAACCGCTTAATAAATATCACTGGTTGTGGAGTTTCTAATCGCTGTGGTGTATCGGTAAGAATACATGAGAAGATGCTTCAAAGGTTTCTTGTTGTTTACTAGAAGGCTGTGCAGGTTAACACCTGAATGAGTGTACAGTATGTGGTTTCTAGAAGAACAGAAATGAACAGACATAACAGTATAATTAACTATAACATAACAAGACATACAAATTGAATAAGCAACCACTATTCATCTATGGTTAGGTGTGTAATTGTAAGACTCACACAAATTATATCAAATTACACACAGTAAAACACTTATTAACCCCACTTTTACAACGAAGGCACAATATGAAGCATACTTACATCTTAATTGACGCACATAATCTCTCATACAGCCAGCAAGACGACCTTCATCCCACACATATGCATTGAACTCACTGCAGTGAAGGAGCAGACCAGACTACAAAGGCCAAACAAGCCAATATACCACTTAACCACTCCAAGTAGCTGATTGGCTCCTGACATGCTAGTTCACATGCTGTCCAATGAAATGAAGGGGCTGCTGTGCCTGAACTCCAAGTGAACTGCAAACATTCTAAACAGGCATGTTATCAACACATAGTCGGATGACAGATGCTACAAACTGAAAGTGAATGAGTGAATATATATATATATATATACATATATATATATATATATTATATACTGTAAATATATAATGTCTATCCTGAATTTGGCACAACACGTGAGAAAACACACATTTATCTTTCACGTGCACACACGTTAGGGCTGTCCTCGACCAAAGGAATTCAGCAGACTAAAACTCATACGATTTTGTCGACTAATTGATCAGTTGATTTAATTGAGGGATCTGTAAAACTGAGTTTCTCCACAAAGAATCACACAAAAGCCCCATTTTAAATCTCATGTTTACCAGAGATGTGCTCATAAGTTTCTTAGAAATAAGTCATTCAGCATGAAAAAAAGCATTAAAAAAAGACTTATCGGCTAAAGAAATCATACTTGACTAAGACCAAAACGACCGATTAGTCGACTAATCGACTAAGAGGGGGCAGCCCTACACATACGCATGCACACACTAGCAAACACACACACAACCGCTGCTTTTTAGCTCAGTATTTGGGGACTGATCAGAAGAGTAGATGTTCAAAATAAAAGATGTTGTAATATGTAGTTTGTATTGGCTAGAAACTGAATGTGAATATGATGACAGCTTCTTGTTGTGTAACAACTGTGTTTCGCTGTATTAGCTATTGTCATCATGAATTGTTTTTTTATTTATTTAACATGATTAAGATTCACTGGCCCTGACGCACAACAGTGTGTTCACCCAGCAGTAAACAGTGTCAACATGGCCCATGAGTATTAGCCATTGTCACACCTTCAGCGCCTCTCGGGAGGTGTTGCTGATGAATGCTAACACAAAACAGGTTTGTTTTCTTTTCTTCTTTGTTAAAATGCCAAGTGTTCAAATTTTACATCCAGTACACAAATAGCTTCGAACATGGACAGAAAACCCCAAGAGCAGAAGCCTGTGGATCAGAGGTTAGCAAAGAGACGGGGGCACAGTTTCAGTACCCAAATGGGCCCGTTCACACGCCGCGTTTTTTGCACCCTCAAATCCATTGTTGTCAATGTAGACATGTAAACGCGGGAGCGTCACCGTCGCAGCGCTCAAGCGCCTATTTATTCAGGACACAACGGCTGCGCCCCGAGATAAAAATAGTTAGTTTTAAAAATAGTTTCACCCTTTTCCGTCCAAGAACGTCACAACGTCCGGTTGAAAGGTCAGCCAGAATGACACAGAGAAATCGAGCAGTAAAGCTACTGTGAGGGATTTACAAAGCCGGAAAACCATTTATCTTTGTTTGGCTTTGTTTAGTGTAGTCAGTGAGGCTTACTGCTAAATTACTGCAACTTCATCATCATCATCATCATCATCATCGCAGCACGCAGATTTTGGTTGCTTAGTAATGACAGGAGAACAACCACCCAAAGCACATTGGATAAAAGGATGAAATAGGCACGGCTGGTGTTTTCCATGCGTTTTCAGACGCTACATGTGAACGGCGGTTCTGTGCAGCTTGAAGGCGTTTTTATCTCACTCTTGTTTTTTATAGCTAGCTTATGAACTAGATCTTAGCTCGATCCTCATATTGCAAGCAGTTCAGACCTCGTTCAGACTAACTGAGTGTACACTAACTCGTCAGCACAATGGTGGACAGCTGAAGATGAGTTTCTAACTAGAGCTAAAATACATGTTGCATATTGGATTTACATTCCCCAGGAAGCCAGAAACACAACTCCAATGAGATGCTAAAGTTGCTCTCTGACTGGATGTGTCAGTAACTGGCTAACACGTTAGCAGCAATAACATTTTGACATGTCACAGCTGGAAAGCAGTGTTGCCAGATCAGATTGACAGTTTCCAGCCCAATCACAACTTCAAACCAGCCCAATTCAATAAAAAACAGCTCAAATCATTAACTTGCCAGTAAACCAGTGTAAAACCACCACATACCCAATAGAAAACCCACCATAAGCATAGAAAGCTCCATATCTGCATCAAAAAAACAAAGTAAAATGTTAAATAAATAGCTATCGCAACCCACAAAGAGTGCAGTCAGACAACCAAATACACAAACTGCAAAATGTTTCTCAACCACAAATGATCAAATACTGCCGAGAGCCACAAAAACCCACCAAAATCCGTCCTATCAAAACAAAATCTAAAATAAATAAATAAATGACTCAATAAATAAATTAATATGCCATTAAATGCACCAAAAATACTAATACAAATAAATGTAGGCATTAATTAATTGATCAAATGTGACATAAATTGATATTTCTGTTTTAAGAAATGTAAAAAGAAAATACAGAAATAAATAAATTTGGGGAAATAAATAGTGGGGAAAATGCAAAGGGAAAATAATAAACATATTAAAATGAATAAATAATATTTAAAAAAATAAATATATATATTTTTAAATATTATTTATTCATCTTAAAATGTATTTATTTATTTATTATTTAAAATGCATAGGGAAAATAATAAACATATTAAAATGAATAAATAATATTTAAAAAAATAAATATATATATTTTTAAATATTATTTATTCATCTTAAAATGTATTTATTTATTTATTATTTTCCCTTTGCATTTTTCCCACTATTTATTTCCCCAAACTTAATTTATTTCTGTATTTTGTTTTTACGTTTCTTAAAACAGAAATATCAATTTATGTCACCTTTTATCAATTAAGTAATGCCTACATTTACTTCTTTTAAATATTATTTTTTGAGTCTTTTTCTTTCTTATTTTTCGGTCCTCTATAAAGTGTGGCAGGCACAGGCACGCACACACACACACACACACACACACAAAGCCACAGTGCAAATAGGCCACATATAAATTCCCTTACCTTTGCACAGAATCAAAACAATGTAGAGTCACTGTAAGCCAGGTCAGAGGCCTATCCACTCCTCCTCAGGCCAGAGCCACATCCATGAGGCTGGAAGGGAGCCCCATGCGATTCCTTGTGTCATCCTTCAGCAGCATCACCTGGGAAAATGGCCTCTCATATGGATCATCATGGATATTGGCAGAGCAAGCAATCAGATGGCACCCAGTGCTAATGCCTGAAAACATGGGTTTCCTCCAACATCCTCAAATGTTCAACTTCCAGCCAAAAATTGTCAATGGCCTCATTGCTTTTTAGCTCTGTATCTGGAGACTGATCAGAGTAAATGCTCCGAATAAAATATGTTGTATTATATAGTTTGTAAAGGCTAAGAAACTGAATGTGTATATGATGTCAGCTTCTTGTTGTGTAACAACTGTATTTCACATTACCTTGAGAAGCCTGCTGATGCTGATGCTGATGTTTCTCCACTGGCACTCAAGGTGTCGACCGGACATGAGAAAACCTCAGTGGTTAAGTCTGTCACTCCTGGCCTATTCATGGTGGATATCACACAGAGGATGGGCAAAACGGCTCCAGTTTGAGCAGCATTTCCATTGATGCAGGTAAGTGCATCACAGCCACCATCATTTACAGTCTCATTGATATTCTTGGAGTCACTCTGGAGTTTTGCTGAATGAGCAAACCAGTTATAAGTTTCTTTAACCATGTGAGATATTCAAGATAGCTTGGAGGAGTTACATAGTTTTGTTTGCAACGATATCCAGTGAGTGGAAAATAAACTGTATACTGGGCTGCTTTACTTTGAGTAGGGTGAAAACGGAGTGACTTTTTTTTCCGACCACAACACCTGCCTCGTCTGTAGCATTCCCCACCATGTTTGTGATGTCCAGGCCACACACTCAGAAAAGCAATGTTTGCATCTGATATTTCATTAGCATTATTGAGGGGAAAAAATGTAATCTGAGAATTCGAGAATGAGGTCATAGTATTCCGAGAATAAAGTCATAGGTTTACGAGAAAAAAGTCATAATATTATGAGAATAAAGTCATAATATTACAAAGTAGTAATTTTACATGTCATTTTCTTTTTTTCTCGTTAAGTTATGACTTTATTCTCATAAAATTACGAGTTATATTCTCATTAAGTTATGACTTTATTCTCATACTATTACGACTTTTTTCAAGTTAAGTTATGACTTTATTCTCGTAATATTACGACTTTTATTCTCATAAAGTTATGACTTTATTCTCATAAAATAACGACTTATATTCTCGTAAAGTTATGACTTTATTCTCATACTATTACGACTTTTTTCAAGTTAAGTTATGACTTTATTCTCGTAATCTCATAAAGTTATGACTTTATTCTCGTATTATTACGACTTTTCTCTCTGAATATTATGACTTTATTCTGTAAATCTCAGATGTTTTTTCCCTCAATGTGGCCCTAATACTCAGTAATACATTTGCACTTGGGCCCTCACTGCATCAGACTTATATACTATATACTTAGTCTATAAACTGTTACCTTCATCACAATGATCAAATGTTTTGCAGCTCCAGACAGATTTTTTTTTTCTTTCCCTAAAATGTGTCTTTTGATAGTAAAGGTTGCTGACCCCTGAACTAGTTCAACTAGACCCAGACAGGTGAAGTTACTGACAAACATGTGGTGTTTCTGTCATATTTCACACATCTGTATACACAGGAGCTCCCTCACTGATGTGTCAGTGGTTTCATTGAGATAACTACAGAGAACGAGGAGAGACTAACAGACCAACATCTTCACTCTCTGAGGTGTGGTGCCAGAGCAGACTTGGTACCTGCTGTACACGTGGTCCTGTGTATTACATGCTAGCTAGCTAGCTAACGCCGTACTTGAGAAGAGCAGCCAGAGCGCAGCTTCAACCTAGCATGATGCTAACCGTGACCTCTGACCTCAGGTGCGGAGGCGTGGCCTCGAAGGGGATTAACCAATAGTGAAGCCTGTCAAGGTGTAGCGCCTAAATATAACCAATCAAATGTTTCTCCAGCCAATACCGTGAGTGAGTGGACACAACAAGGTTTACTGAATTCTGTTTTTGTCTTTTTGACCATAAAATGACAGCTTGTTTGAAAATATATATATATAATAATATAATATGAACGATATTTTCATGTTGACAAAAGCATCCCAAATTTCATTTTTTTTTTTTTCTATGAAAATACAAGTACATTAAAGGGACTGTTTGTAAGAATCAGAAATGCTTGTTAACAGCGACACCTGTGGCCGTTAAGTCAACGAAAGTCAGCGTCGGGCTCGCACTTGTGCTCGCTCTAAATAGACATGAACGAGCATCGCTCAAAACAGTGAGGCGACACACGTCAGCTAAAACCACAATATCACTCTATATTTCACCTGCTTGGCAGTAATGTTAGCTGACCAGACGAAGGTCTCTCAGTGAATCACTGCTGATCCTAGTGTTGGCTTTTCCTGCATCAGCCTCCCGACCGCGGCCGGAGGGAACAGGGTAGACACCGGCAGCCGGTCGGAGACGATAATGTTTCTCGCTGCGGAGCCCCGTCACTTCACAAGACATGGGAAACCTCTGTTGGTCTGGAGGAGCTGCAGCATTTATTTCTGTACAAACATCCACTGTACATTTACTAGATATTCTCAGAGCTACTAACTCTCCTGCAGTGTAGAGTGTGCACGCATAAACGTGAGAGTGGAGCCAAAGAGTGAGAACGAGCGCGGTGTGTGAGTGAAGGCAAGCAGGCAGAGGAGCAGAGTACAGCAGATACTCCGACCCTGGAGACCAAAGCTACGGCCTCCCCCCAATAGATAGAACTTTGTGGTTTTGGTGCGTCCGTGTAGTTTGTGTTGGAGTCTGAGTCTGAACAGCGTAGCCACACGCGAGCGTTCATGGGACACCAACCCGCAATGATTTATAAGTGTAAGAAGTTACAAACAGTCCCTTTAACAGTATGTACATACAAAATTGCTGATATTAGGAGAACATATACAAAGTAGAAAAAAAACAAAAAACATACTAATAATATTAAAACTATATATATATATATATATATATATATATATATATATATATACACACATACACACATACACACTGTGTATACCAGGGCTGCAAAGTGGTTAGCACTGTCACCTCACAGCAAGAGGGTCGCAGGTTCAGATCCGGCTCGGGGCCCTTCTGTGTGAAGTTTGCATGTTCTCCCTGTGTTAGTGTTGGTTTTCTCCAGGTACTCAAGTTTCCTCCCACAGTCCAAAGACATGCAGGTCAGGTTAACTGTTGATGTCCCGTAGGTGTGAATGTGAGCATGAATGGTTGTCTGTCTCCATGTGTCAGCCTTGCAATAGTCTGGTGACCTGTCCAGGGTGTAACTCCGCCTTTCGCCCAATGTCAGCTGGGATCAGTGACCCTGATTAGGATAAGCAGTTACAGATAATGGATGGATATATATACTGTATATACCAGAATGTATCTTTTATCTTCTCTCTTATCTTCATCTTTTCAACAGCTCAGGAAGTGTAGTAGGTAACATTATTGTAGCAATAGTGGAACTGTTACTACAATACTATTCATAACAAACACTACCCTCTGAGCTCCGACCCAACCCGCCTCATGACACCACCCAGCTACATTCCAGCTAGCACAAACACATGAGTGTGGCTTATACTAGCATCCTAACAGATCTGTGTTGAACTGTGATCTAATTTGCTGTGGTTACACTATTGACGAAGGATGTGTCTGGCCCATTAGTAGCTGACAAGGAATCTGGTCAGGAATTTTGTTTTACGTTTTTTTTCAGTTAACACTTTCAAACCGCACAGACGAGCTGTTTTGTTTTCTTAAAAGCCACATAAGGTTTAGTCAAATAAGTTGTATTTTTTGGTTTTCATCTGCTGCTGTATATACTTCTCCGAGGACTACTGATCTAACAAAGTGGTAGAATGATTCCTTGAAGTCCTCTTCCCTCCAAGCCTCCGTTGGAGCTGGGCCTACTGTAGTTCATTAAAACATGTGCTGTCTGCTATCTCACACATTTTGCATGATCTAATGGACAGCAAAGAGAGGCAGTGGGGCAAGGCTCTGAGGTGTGAGAGGGAATTAGTGCTTCATATTTACACTTCCATTACACATTAGAACAATAACATGTAGTCTGGAAATCAGTAAAGTGTCCCTTTATAGACAGTTCTACTATAAGAGCATTTTAACCTCCCTTAGCCAAACACCAGCTTGTCCTGGCTGCACCCTTAATGTATTCTAAAGCATTTTACACCATATGCTGCTTGGGAGAAGAGATACGTCAATCTAATATGTATTGATTTTTTCTTGGGGGAGTCCACATTTTTTAAATCAAGAACTAATATAGTATACAAGTTCTGTACTTTAACACAAAGGAATCACAATTCTTACCATCTTTAGGAAAACATTCATGTGTAAAGTTACACTGCCCCCTAGAGGCAAAACCAGAAAACAGTCAAGTTCATTTCCTTCCAGTCAAACTTTATTCATTATCTCAAAAAACAAAACATTAACAGATTCTGACCAAATGACAATTACACCCCACCTCCCTCATCCTCCCCTCCTCCCCCTCCCCAACCAAACTAATCAACTCCCCCTAAATGTGCACTAATTAGAATATCTTTCAACTCAGTAAATAGTCGGTGGCCTTTTCATCTTTCAGCGAAAGTCAGCCACAACTCAGAGAGAGATGAATTAAATACAGAAAAGTAATTGGGGTCCGTAGTTTTCACAGTGCATTACACAGCTCGGCGTTAAGACAATGAGCTTATGAAATTACAATTCTGCCTTATCTCTCTGAGTTTGACCCAAGGTCGTAACAGACCCTTTGTAGATATTCTCACTCATTTTCATCTTAAAATTTAATGTTGCTCTTTAAAATAACTTGTCACACACTTTATCTGACAGAATATCTTTCACACAAGACATCCCCCCAGCATACAAACTAGGTTATCATTCACATCTGATTAGACATAATGTTAATAAATTAATCAACTATCTCTTATCCCCTATAGCTCCCACCCCAACAAACTAAATTCCTCCTCACACAGTACTCAAACCCAAATTTCCAGCATCCTATCGACCGCCACTTTCCTGAGCTGAAACTGACAGAAAGTCAATCTTGCATCACACTTAACAGCTTATAAAATACCATCAGAAGTGGAGTGTTTTACAGTAACTCATGGGTGTTTTACATTTAAGGGATATGACGTGATTGACAATGGTATAAAGCAGTTATTAGCTTGTCAACGGCTTTGGCTGTCTTTCAATCGTAGTTAGCGGTTACACAATCCCACGTTTGTGATGGCATTATAGAAGTCAATTCAGCTTGGGGCTGATTCAGTTTAATATCTGAACTACGGGGTCAAATAAGGGTAAAAAAAAAAAAAAAAAAGATTTTAAGCTTGTGAAATGTAGCTTAAAAAAAGAAATGAAAAGCCTGCGGTTATTTATCGCCCTTTATGACACAGCTGTGTTGAATGCTCGATTCTGATTGGTCACTCACAGCGTTCTACGGTCTGTTATTTTTTTATAGCAGACCATTGCTATGGACGCAGTTCTGATCTTGGACTCTGGCGGACCGTTTTTGTGTCAAATTATTGATTTCTTAAGTAGATAGCCGTGTAATAAGCGTGATAATGTACAGCTAGCGGGTCATTGTTGTGAAATAAACCCCTTCAGGGTGATGCAAGCCATGTCAGGGTTTATTTCACAACAATGACTGGCTCGCTGTACATTATTCCTTACTTGTAGACCGGTTAAATACGTTGTAGATATTTGGAAAAGATTTGTTCTTCAGGGTGTCTAAATAGAATTTGTGCATCAATGATGAGGTTAAACAAAAACTCTGGAAAATCCTGTGAAAATCTGAGTTCAAATCCAAAGCAGAACACAGTTTGGAGTTTCACACACAGTTTTCTGCTTTCTCAGAGTCTTGTGTGTGTAACCTCACTGGTGGAAACATTATAGCTCAAATATCATTTCTCAAATGTTTCTACAACCACAAATCTTTTTCTACACATTCCCAAACCTGTCATGCAGAGGTTTTTCCCCGCAGGTTTACAAGACGATCATTTCACAAGCTCAAAATTGTACTGATCCTTATTTAAGCTCATAGAAATCAATTTAAATGATACATTTTGAACATCCTTGAGTTAATACCGGTAGTCATGATTAAATGTTGCCAAATTCCAGCCATATTCTGATGAAAATCCCCTTTGTGTGTGTGTTATCTGAATTGCCCCAAGTGCTAGTAGGTGAGACACATGACCATCCACGGTGCCTGATAGTCCTACACTAACTTAGGACTGATATCAAAAGCATTCAAGTGCTTTTAAAACACAAGCAAAAGATTTTAGTTGACCTAGATAAATTACAAAGGTATAAAAAATGGCTCATATTGTATCACAAATATTAACAATTTTCTTAGACAATGAGTGTTTTGGAAAAAAAAGAAACGGAAGAAAACGACCTGTAAAATGTCAGCTATCAGTCCTGTGAATCTGATTGGCTGATGAGGTGGTGGTAATGCGCGTCGAGTGGTTCGTGTTGGGCTTCGCTCGGGGCCAAATCACATCTTGGAGCCCTAAATAGTTCACTAGCACCCACAATTACACGCTACAAACGTTAAGAGGTTCATCTAGTGAACCGGCATCCACAGTGCTCTCTGAGGCTGTAACCGCGGGGGCAAGTGTTCCATTTAAAGTACAAAGATGTGGTCTGAGGCGAGCCGTGGTTGTTTCCTCATGTACGTCTGGCCTTCTGTCTCTTGGCCTGACGTTTGGCTTCATCCAGAGCGGCGTTGTCCCCGCTGACCTGGGCCATGCTCCTCACACCCTGGATACGGTTCACCAGTTGTAACAGGAGGGGGATTACCTGCAAAACAGGGCCGCAAAAGATATTAAACAAATTCCTTTTGGATTAACAGTTTCTTACTTGAAATATTAACCTCCGATGAACGACTTTACTGTCTTTCAGAGGCTGTAGCAGGTTCACTTTTAGAGCTAGAGTCAAGGTACTAAAAACCAAATTTAGGCTAAAAAAAACAATTTTCAAAGTGGTCCCTTGACCTCTGACCTTAAGATATGCGAATGAAAATGGAACTCCATGAAACTTTACAACCACGAACTAGAGACCTAGAGCATTCAGAGGATGGATGGCTTTCCTAGCTAGATTGACAATAAAGGGGTTTCTGAGCAGTTTCCAGAACAGAAGTGCTCGCCATCCAATCGCTGAAAAATGCAATTCTTTCAAAAATCTCCAAATGTCAAATGTTTTTGAAACCAAATCACAGCATGGCTTTTTCTATGGTGTTCCTCAAGGTCCTGGTGTTTTAATGTGGTATTTTGGAGGGATTACTGATCATTTTTATCAATTCTCAAGTGGTAAAAAATTGTTAAAGTTAGCACCAAATCTGTGTAACAAATGGTATCAACCCAAAAACTGCTGCAACAACTTATGAGTCACAATAGAGCATGGGAATGACCATCATGTACTTCTATCATTATGTTCTAAAACCTTATACACTTTCCCCCTTTATTTTAATTCATTAATTTGTATTTCTGATTTATGACTAAAACAACTTGACAAACAGTGCTGAGCAGCATCTTAAATAATATATTCAGGTTCCCAGCTTTCAGATGATGTACACCACTTCTATGTGACATCTACTGCTGACCTGCTATCTCCCCCTAAAGTACCTAAAAAAAGACAAAAACAGGTCTATTGTGGGTCTCAGAGGGTTAAGAAAATCCCTGAAAAAAATGGTGTGATTCATGTGAATAAGAACGGATTATAAAACAAGAAAACTACAAGAAATAGGTAATTCTTCGAGACGTAATTCCAAATTTTAAGCATGGCCATGATGAGGCCAAATTCCAGTGAGGTTTATTCCAACTAAACACATTCGGAAATTCAACGGTCGAGCAAGAAAAGCTCTTTGGACATATTGCGTGGAGCAGGTGGAGGTGATTATGTTACCTTCTCGTGGTTGTACGCTGCCAACAGGAGCAGCAGAGTGAGGGGCAGAGCTATGTAGGAGCCCTGGGCAACGTCCTGGTCAGGCACTTTACGCTGTTGGGAAGAAAACCCATAAACACACAATCTGAGATCAGACAACTATAGGAGAAACAGCTCAATCAATTCTAATGGATATTTCCACAAAGAATACACTATCATTGAAATATTGTGTAGGTTAAACCTTGGGTTAAAAAAGAAGCATCTTACAGTGGGGTTGAAGGTGAGTGTGATGTGCTTGTGGTAGCCGTTGGAGGTGAAGGTGACCTGAGGCAGAGTGAAGTCGTACTGGGAGCGGGACAGCGTGGAGTACAGCATCAGCACATAGCTCTGGACAGGAAGGAGAAAGGCCAATTTAGATGCATGTCCTGGGTCTATACATTTTGTGAAAGGCTGTGTCAGCTAGGGCTGTCAAAGTTAACGTGATAATAACTTGTTAATGCAAATTTGTTTTAGCACCACTAATTTCTTTGACGCATTAATGTAACTTGCGATTTTTAGGTTGTAGTGGGCTCAGTTTTAAAGCTAGAGTGAAGATACTGGTATCATATGAAACTAGAAAACTAGGGCTGTTGATTGATTCAAATATGTAATCACAATTAATCGCATGATTGTTCATAGATAATCGTGATTAATCACAGATTAATCATAAATATGCTTCCTTTATGCAAATGTATGCATATATTTATTACTGGAAATCAATTAACAACATAAAACAATGACACATATTGTCCAGAAACCCTCACAGGTACTGCATTTAGCATAAAAAAATATGCACAAATCATAACATGGCAAACTGCAGCCCAACAGGCAACAACAGCTGTCAGTGTGTCAGTGTGCTGACTTGACTATGACTTGCCCCAAACTGCATGTGATTACCATAAAGTGGGCATGTCTGTAAAGGGGAGACTCGTGGGTACCCATAGAACCCATTTTCATTCACATATCTTGAGGTCAGAGGTCAAGGGACCCCTTTGAAAATGGCCATGCCAGTTTTTCCTCGCCAAAATTTAAAACAAGTTTGGAGCGTTATTTAGCCTTGTTATGGCTTGAGTTTGCCATGTTATGATTTCAGCATATGTTTTATGTTAAATGCAGTACCTGTGAGGGTTTCTGGACAATATTTGTCATTGTTTTGTTTTGTTAATTGATTTCCAATAATAAATATATACATACATTTTCATAAAGTAAGCATATTTGCCCACTCCCATGTTGATAAGAGTATTAAATACTTTAATACCTTTAAGGTACATTTTGAACAGATAAAAAATGTACGATTAATTTGTGATTAACTATGGACAATCATGCCATTAATCATGATTCAAATTTTAATTGATTGACATCCCTAGTTTTAGGACTAGGAAGAAAATGTTTCAGTAGTTTGGGCTTTACAACATCCTTTTTCAATTTTAAGAGAGCAGAAATACAAGGAGATACCTCTCCATCTCTATCCAGAGGAGGGAAGTTGAAGAAGAGGGACTGTCCCAGAGAGACGCTGTTGATTGGGTTGTCCAGATTGTCACTCTTGTAAAGCTTCACCTGGACAAAGAAAGGGGAGGAAAACAGAGTAAAACTTGAAGTCTGCACATTCCTGCCATGTGAGAAACGCAGGAGAGTCGCAGAAATGTATGCAAGTTCGATAAAAAGAACCAAAATGCAGGGATGCAGTCCTACCGACAGTGTTGCGAGATGTTCAGGGAGTGTGTGGACGTTTCCACTGAGGTCAAACTGATTGATTTGCCTGAAGGCAATGATGTTGACCCCGTCGATGTCATTACTGCCGACCTGAGGGAGAACACAGAGCTTAATGTACAGATACAACCCTGGGCTCTTAAAGAAAACGCCAAATGTGAACTGTGGATAAAGCTTTGTTCAAGTCACACGGTGTGCTAATAACAGAGCATTAAGTGGAATTAAAGGCATTTCCAGCTTTGCCTGAGAGATTACGGGGCCTGCACTTTTCAGACAAGCAAAAATGATGAACCGAGAGGTTTAAACGTGCAACGGGATTATCGCTGCTTTTGTTCTGCGTATAGAAAAGGAGCCATGTGATAAGACTGCTGATAAGTCACAATCACAGGGTTCCCACAGTTATTTTAACAATTCAATTACAAAAGTTTTCCGTACCATCCCATCCAGCTTTCAGTGCCGTGTATAAAAGGACAAACACTATGACATTGGAAATGTTGTTACTGTTTGGACTAGAAGATCAAGAATGGCATTTTATTTGAAGTTCAAAGATCACCCTTCACTTTGGAGACAGCGATGCAAGCGCACACATCCTGCTTAAAAGGGGAACAACGGACATTTCTAAAACACTGCTATTATTCTGGAGGCTATATAACATGACGGGAAAAAATACTGCAACTTGTTCATGTAAGGGCATATTGCGAGGGCGCGCCGGGAAACCACAACGTGGCAGCGTCATCACGGTAAACGGTAACTTCCTGTCAGTGGCGATATGAATGGAGTATAGAATTTCAACAACATTTGCGATATAAATAAACATGCTGTTACTTTCTGAATCTATTTTATGTTAACAATAAACACTTGAGCGGAGAGATCCATGACAGGATTTGGGCAGCATCTAGCTTGTAGCAGCTTGTAGTTTCCACAGTGAGGAACAGAACACCAGTAAGGCATCTCAGAATATTCCCATCCGTGCTATCCGACCCATACGTGGTCAACAAAAGTCTAGTACTGTATTTATGGAATTATCTATAGCTAACGTTATTTTACTATCTAACTAGCTCGCTACCAATATGCCGTGCCGGTCATGCTGGCATGGTGGCTGGACGCGGGATGACCATCACAACATGCGCTGGTATCCTGTCATGGATCTCTCCGTTCCAGTGGACAGCACTAACAAACCATAACTACTGGAAAATGAAAGATGTCAGAAAGATATGACACAGTTTCCCAAAGCACTGGGTGAAAGTCGTTACATGTGGAGGCACGATAAGGTCCTTACAGAAATCACAAAATGGACAGACCTACAGAGGGTTAAAGCCAACAAACACCAGGCACCACCACCTGGAGTCATCGGTTTCCAAAGGGAATGAGATAAGTTTCCCTTGGCAAAGAGCGACGGCCAAGAACTCCGCCCTCCATTTTGCATCAAGCTTCTGACTGGGAGATGCAAGTGGATCTCAAGACGAGGCTCGTCTTCCCAGAAGAGGTGGCAGTAACCTCACTCCGACCGGACATGATTCTTCTATCCAGGAGCACAAAAAACGTCTTTGGTAGCCAAACTCAGAGATGCCCTGGGAGGACAGGCTACCCATTTCTCACCAACTGAAGAAGGCCAAGTACCAGGATTTGATCGATGAGGCTCTAGTCAAAGGTTGGCACGCAGCCTTATTCCGGCAGCCGTGGTTTCCCAGCAACATCAGTGCGCTACTTCTTACAGAGGATCGGTTTGGAACCTAAACAGCTGAAGAAAGCCACTGGGGGAAATAGCCATGGCAGCTGAGAGCAGCTCAAGGTGGCTGTGGTTGACAAAAGCCCGCAGTTGGAACCCTTCTGCAGGCGAAGGCTAATGTAGTCTCCGCTGCCCTGCTCAGACGAAGTGTACAGGCTAAGGGGCAAAACGCTTGTGACCCTGAGATACCTGCTGAAGATGCAGAAGGGTTCCCAACAATGTGAATGCTCTGACCACCCAGCCACCAACAAATACTATCTAGAGGAGGAACTTGCAACACCATGTCCTAAGTTGCTCCTGCAGTTTCTGCTTGTAGCAAAGCATCTCTGATGTTTATTTCACCCTAGCCTCCAGAATAATATCAATGTTGTTCCCCCTTTAATTCTTTTGTAACATGAAAAGAATATTTCTACTGTTTACCTCGTGATCATTGCGACAAAAGATGGAATAGTTAGTCGCAGTGATAACTTTTCTGAGTTGTAAAAATTCTGTCTGAGTATTGCAAACAGTCGTACGGTATTACAAACAAAGTGTGGCTTTTAATAAGTTTGCTTCTTACCTCTATAGCTCTGTGTTGTGGCAAGGCCCTCTCTATGTGGTCGTTGCCTTCCGCTCGCAGCTGAATTAGATATTTGCAACTCGGCTGCAAGGAAACATTACATTCATTAGGTCATATAAGGTGTACAGTAAGAAGGCTTAGAAGATACACTAAATGTATAGCATTTCAGACATGCTGTGTACAAGCATATACAGTCTGTTATGCCTGCTCAAATGCTGCTTTCACAAAGTGTTTTTACATGGTCAAGTCACTACTTGTCCTAGTGATCTATTGCAGGACAGCAACCTGTAGAGTGTGTTAATTTGATCTGATTTTAACATGCTCCTAGCGTACTCACCAGCAGACCCCGGAGTCTGAAGCGACCCTCCTCGTCGGTGACGGTGTCCTCGCTGTAGAGGCTACACTCTCCCTGTCCCACCGCCTCCACGGCCACATCCCTCTCTGCGTCCCCGCTCAGGGACAGCACCGCTCCGTAGCAGCTGAGGAACACAGAGACCGTGACAGTGATCAGACTCATGTGCTGTAGACATTTTTGGAGCTAGACCCCCCCTAGAACAAACAGCATCGAGGTACATTTGTATACCTGTAAGCAGTCTTAATGCCGGTTATATCGATACTGAGGTTTTCACCCTCCTCCACTGTGATCATCTGAGACGCCGGCTCAAAGCGAAACTCTTTCATCATGGGCTTGAAGTAGTACTGACCGGGACTCTGAGGGGAGAAAAGCAGCGATTACATTAAAATAGGAAAGCAGAAAAATATATATATTAGCTAGATCATCCCTACAATCAGCTTTACAGCTTGGCAGACTGATATGTTACACCACAGAAACACAATTACAATGGTGAAAGCAGATGAACGACTTGCTGGGTCCTTACCAGGTTATTAAAGGTGAGCAGGCCGGTGTCCTGAGTCAACAGGTTGGAGCGAAACTGTCCTCCGCTCAGAGACAGGAGGACGCCTGACAGGGGATGACCATCCTCCGATTTGATCTACAGATGGGGAAGAGACGGAGAGTACAGCTTAGAGATCTCATGTCATGCAAATTATGGCACGAGTGAGTCAAGACTTGTCCAAATTTGACTAATAGAAGTTGAAAGTATTATAGTTGTGGATAAACTGGGAGGTAACGGATTAAAAATCTTTAAGCCATTTGTGCCCGCGACTGAAATTGTTAATTTCCTTTGGTGGAAGTGTTCTATGTGGTCCGATAAAGAGTAAACTCATCAAATTCAGTGCCTCACATCGCTATTTTCCAAGCTAGTGTAGCTGTCATATTTTGCGGCGACCGAACTTCCTTTCTGCCACTTTGGATTCAGGATTTAATCAATTAAATATTAAAACGTAGTGCACACAGGCTGTGCGTGAATCTGCACTTGATTGCTCTTCCTCAACAGGTTGTGTGTCACAATAAAGTGAAATTGAATTGCCAGAACTGAATTTGAAATGTGAGAACTGAATGTGGAAGTATAGAGAGTTGAATTTTCAATGAGGATCAAATACAGTTTCAGACCAAATTAATTAAATTTCATAATATTACAGTCAGCTTCAAGTTTATTGGAATTCAGTTCCAAACTAATAAATTAAATTTCTAATTTTTCAATGCAATTATTCCAGTTGGTCAATTCAAATTCAAATAGAAATGATTCAAATTCAGTTTCTAGTGACGCATATTTCTGCCCGTGTCTACCCTCGAGTGGTTAAAAATGGTTAAATTTAGCACCAAATCTGTGTAACAAACCCAAAAAATTGCTGCAACAACTTATGAGATCTAATTTATGACTAAAACAACTTGACACACTGTGCTGAGCTGCAACTCAAATCAAATATTCAGGTTCCCAGCTTTCAGATGATGTACACCACTTCTATGTGACATCTACTGTTGACCTGCTATCTCCCCTAAAGACCCCCTGTACCCCCCTAAAAAAGACAAAAAAAATGGGTCTATGAAAAATAGGAGGAGTGGAAAAGGTAAATAAAAGTAATTTTTCATGTGATCTAAAAAATGTCACAGTTGCACTGTTAGATACTTGCCCAAAGTATGTCTGTACCAAATTTCAAGACTTTTGACCAATCAGAACAAATATTGTGGATTTCTTCCTTATCAAACTAAATATAGTCTTTGGGCACAAATGGGTTAAATCAAATCAGTCCTGGCTAAATTGTGGGTATAATCAGATGGACAAGTGAGTTTAGTGTCTCTAGTGTTCTATTCCAGAGAGGATTTACAAAAGAAGGATATATAAGGACACAAAACTCATTGTAAACGCTGTACAGACGATTTCAAAGCAATTTATCACACAGTCTGAAAGGGAAACTAACATTGATCATTTGTGCCAGGATCTAATGGTCTCTGTAGATAATTGCAGACCCTTTTAACAAAAGGCAGTACAAAGGCGACGCACTGGCAGCACACAGCAAAGCAGAGAAACGATTCAACTAACAGCAGTGATTTTTTTTTTTTTTTTTTTTTTTAAATTGTATTTTGTGAAAACATAAAGTAGCAACTAATGGCAGCGTTCCATCATGTCATTTCATATTCACTCAAAACCACATAATCAGTGAAAGTAGTAAATGTGAACAAAGAGCTATAATTGTAAGATACTCTGGATGAAAGTGTCAGCTAAATTAGTGCAGATGTGAAAGTGGCTGGTGATTACTGGGATGTAATATGTATGCAAGGGAGGATGGGTCACATTGTACCTTGAAGGTGACACCAGCCAGAGCGAACGCCTTGAAATCTCCCTGAGTCCCCTCCACAGGACTCAGGACGAAACCTTCTTTATTGGCGCTGATGTTGTACTGCCGGTCGCTGTGGAGCGGACCCACGCTGAGGGGAAAAGGAAGGAGCACAACGCTGGTTAGGACTGCATGTCTCCACGATGCATATTTTATACAATGCGTCATGTCATGATCACAATACTATCCCAGACACAAAACTAAATGGCATACATATGATAATGACAGACAGAATGGCATCCAACTTAAATCAAAAATAACTTTTAAATAATCAAACCTCTCATAGTAAAACAAGAGAAAATACTAATGAAAAAAGGGCAATATTAAACATTAATTTCTTTACTTTCAACATGCCAATGCAAAGTGATTTATATCGTGTTCCTGTCTATGAAGAACTATTTATTGTTCAGAGCTCATGGTAACTGCTGACAAACCCTGGAGACTCCCAACAACCTCAGGGGATCTTACAGAAGGCAGAAAGAGAAGGAAAAAATGTACCTATACAACATGTAACATGGGCATCAGTAATGTCAAAAAATCTTTATAGTGTAACATGAAAAATATATATATATATATATTAATAGATTTAATCTTACTTCTACTTAGTGGATAATCATGCTCTAACTTTTGGAACTAAAGTATAAAGCTTCGAGCATAAAGCTTTGGGCTGTAAACAGGAGCTATAATGTTGCTATGGATTCAGTGATAATGTACAGGGAGCAGGTCATTGTTGTGAAAGAATCCCCGACAGGGCGAAGCTGCACCCCGACACGCAGCGGAGAATTTGCGTTAACGCATTATTATCGCGGTTGTACAGACAGCCATCACCGGATGACTATGATACTGAAGAAAACTGAAGAAAACTTTAAATTGTGATGATTCTCAGGCAAGTTCTGGAGTTAGAAGTAGCTTTTTTTCCCCCTCTGTGATTTCAAAGTGGATTTAAGGATATTTATCCTCAGAACGTGCTTGGCTAAAAACTTCTCTCCACAAGCTGCTCATCTGCATGTAAAACATCTGCATGACCACTGGAGAAGAACAACAGAGTGCGCTTTAATAAACAGGGCAAGTCAAATATTTCAATATGGTTTTCATGCCCCAGATGGCACAGATGCAGCGCTTCATGAACTAAAAGCTCTCAGCCCTGGCACTCTTATGTGCAGCTTTTGACAGTGTTTACCCTGAGGTCCTTTTTAAAACAGACTGCACAAACTGGTTGGTCTCTCAGGCGCAGATTGTGATTTAATTATCTGTTTGGCTGACCAGCACTAAGAGGTTTTTGTTTTTTTAACTCTCTGGGCTTGAACAGCAAATGATGTTACTGCCAGGGTTTTAACTAGAACCCACACATCACTGCTGTTTCTACACTTCTTTTGGCCCTCTGGTATATTCATGAGAAAAACTTATAGCAGAACCCTAAGATCTGGATGACCAAAAAAAGTAGCTCAGGACTAATAGGAAGGATGTTTTCAGCTCCTTGTGTCGCAGGCTCTGTGACATCTGCCCTCTAGTTTTTCTCTCTCATGTTAAGTGCCGTGGTTCTCATACCTGTATGCTCCCATCTCATTAGTGGCCACAGTGATGAGCGGTGCAGCAGCTCCTCTTTCAGTGATGGAGATCTCCACACCCTGGAGCTCTGGTGACACCTTTCCCACCAAGAAGAGGCCTGCGCGCCCTGCGATGTCCACCAGCCGACCTGGACACGACTCTGTCGAGAGAGAGAGAGAGAGTCATTACTTTCTGTTGGTACTATTGGAAGTTGGGGGCAAAAACTATTATGAGCACTCATGCATGCACTTTAAGAAGCAGCTATAACAAGGACACAAATAGACACAGTTGGTTTGTTAGATTACAGTGCGTGTGAAGGAACTTACCTCCAGTGATAGTGGCCTCTACCTCAGGAGGATAGAACAGCAGTTCCTTGGATGAGGGTGTCACTGTGATCTTCTCTCCTGCCCTGTACAGTCACACGGTCTATATTAACTCACTGCATCATCACATGGGTTCAACACTAAGCAAGACTCTAATGTTGCGTTCACACATTTCGCTTTGCTCGCTCTAGTTGGACCGCCGGGATCATTTGTGTTCATTCGCGTTACTCGCTCTAGATGCGCCGGAGAGGAGAGGAAAACTTTTCTTTCCGCCATCAACCATGGAAGAAATATCCACTGTCTGTTGCTGCTTTGTATCCTACATGTTGGGGAAGTCCCAGATATGTCGGAGAAGCAAAAGCCTTCGTGTCTGGGTTCATAACATCACCCGGCGGCGAGTTGTATTGACATACAGTGCCGTTGCATTGACTGTACCTAGCAAGCCACACGTCGCTAATGCGGTATGAACTCAAAATAAAGAGATTGTGCCGTGATTTAGTTTCAATAAACAGATCAAAATGATAACGAAATAACTACAAAATGAGGTTGATTTGTAAAAAGTCTGAATTCATGCTTTGTCAGGTCTGTCGGTAAGACGACAAGCAAACAACTTTTAAATTGCTTTTATACCAAACACAGTCTGTGGTTTAGACACATACATTTATACACAGACTTTCGTCCGGTCTCTGTACAGATGTGATGTACTATCGTAGCTCTGGGTGATCACAGATGGCTACAATATTTCCTCCATTTCTGATTCAGCAACGTCAGGACGTCAATGACGACATGAAGAGAATCTCAACGCTGATAGGCTTTCGCGACACAGCGTCACACAAATTTCTAGCTCGAGTTAAAATTATTAAAAACGTCCGCAGATACACGAATTACGCAAATTTCGCATATTCCCGTTATGTCATTCACACCATTCGTGTCGCACAGGGCGCATTTGCGTCTATTCTCCTCTTTGCATTGACTTTGTGTGTGATCGTGTGAAAAGTTCACTTTGCGCTTGTTGTGAACGTACCATAAGACATCAAGCATTTTCTTCACACAATTGCAATCCTCAACTTTTTTTTATATCGTAAAGACCGAAGGGTATAAACTGAAAAAATGCAGTGCAGCTGACCTGGCCCAGTAGGAGAACTCATAGTGGAAGGGGCCTGTCAGTTCACCGGCCTTCTCTTGGATAGGAGGGCTATCGTCCCTGGCACCTCCGTCCTCCTCGGCGGCGCGGCGCTCTCGTTCCTGACGGCGCAGTTGAATCTCTTGCAGCTGCTGCTCCTGCCTCTGCTCCTCCAGGCTCCGCAGGGGACCCAGCACCAGCGCCGGCTCGCTTTCAATAGATGATCTGACCAAGTGGAGGAGGAAAAAAATAGATGGGACATTGGTAGAAGGACGCGCAGCAGCTAATATTTGCATCTCCAGCGTTGCTATGTTGAGTCATTACTTGATAGTGACCGTGACGTCTAGGATCTTGTCGGTGGTGATGAGCCCAGTCATGTGATGCCGCACCGCGGTGAGGGTCAGGATACTGGGGGCTGAGCTGTTGGACACAGGTTAGTGGTCACTTGGTTGAACTGTACAGAGCGAAAACAACTCTGTTATCCCAGAAATAAATGGACACAGCATCTCATTACTTACGTATCGTACGTGTAGAAGTCCTGCTCGAACTGGTGGCAGGAGCGAGGGGTGACTTTGTAAACACCTGGACAAGACGTTTTTAGATGATTAATTACTTTGCTCCAGTTTTCTATTTAGGTAAGTCTGACACAGACCTTTTGGCTCTACACATTGCACTCTAACTATGCACAAGGGAACACTGATTTTTTTTTTCTTTTCTAGATATGCTAATTGATACTATGTTTAGCTAATGAGAGGTCAAGAGAATGAAGCTCACCAGGCTTGGAGAGGCAGAAGCGGTTGACTCCCTTAGAGAGGTTGTACACGCCGACGTTCTCAGGTTTGCTGCCGTCTTGGAAGAACTCCTGCGCAGTAAAAAATGCATTCAGTTAGAATTAGAATCATAAACGTGCCACCATCTGCCACAGCGCACACACACACACACACCGGGTACTGGTTACTGACCAATGTAATGGCATGAGAGAGGGAGCAGCGCAGGATGTAGCCAATCTGTCTGAACTCCACTCCCACGACGTCGGAGTCCAGCACCTCCACTTCCATGGACTTATGCTTCCAGCACCACTCCTCATGAGTAATACTCACTGACGGGTGTAAACAAATAGTTAATTCACAAATGGCCAAAAAAGTAACAGAAAAAAGACGTGAGTGTTTGTTGAAAAGGATTAAATCTGTCACAAAGCCAAAGAGAGATAAAAAGCGTTCGAAGCCGGTGATCACTTCAGGTCAAGGCTTTTCCAATCTTATAATGATCTCATCTTTAAACAAACGCTTAAGAAAAGTAAACTTCTTGCACTACTCGGGGCCTGGCAACGCTACAAGCTGAGTAAACATGCCTCAAAAGATGCTGTGTGTGCAGAAACGCTAAACAGATTGTGGTGTATTGAACAGCGAGCGGGGATGGATGCAGCACCAGAAGGTACAGAGAGACCGGCTGAATAATGTGTGCTTCCTGAAGACTGCTGCTAAATATCAATTATGAGCGGAAGCTGGTAATTACTAATTGATTTCCCCGCAACCTTTTTGATTGATGAATTTCTGAATAGAAACGTACAAAGGATGGAGGAATCAGTTTATAAACAATGGTTCTTCCAGTCGAAACTTTGCATGCTGACTTTGAATTTATGCTCCCTGGAGCCATTTCTCACCAGTGCGATGCAAAAATGCGGTGCGGGAATACGGAAAATCTGCATGCAAATTTTCCGCATGACAACTATGTATGCATACTGGTTCCGGTGCGAATTATCCACATTGCCATGTTCCATTTTTTCCCATTTTCGGACCCCAAATGTGATGCCAACGCTAGCTGTTGTGGCTAGCCCGGTACCGTAACCAACATATAACGTCAGCAAGTGCATATCAGCTGCATTACCAAGCCATATATTGTCCTTTATTTGGTTGTTGAGGTAGTAGTGTGTGTTGTACATTATTGGGTGTTGAGAAGGGGACAGCCCATTGTTATTCCCAAACAACCAATAGTCTGAAAGATGTCCCATTGGACCGAAAAAAAGCCCATTTGTCCGACAGACCGTTACTCCGAAAACAAACGCCCATTGTTCCAAGGCCCCGAAAATACACACTCTCCATACAACAAACAGAAACACATGGCTAATTATTATGCAGAATGAAGGCGACCAGTTGGAACAAAGGATTTCATTGGTCTAACGTAAATCGAGATCCGTCCGGATATATTTTCCCCCGCACAAATTTTTCTGCATGGATGTGAAAGCATTCATAAGAACCCCCAAAATCTGTTTTTATAAATTACAGAGCAAAGTTTTCTGACGAAAATCCATGCTTGGTGTCCAAAAACTTTGTACGGAAATGTATTAGCCCCATAGACATTCAGTGTCTGGGTAGGTTTTTGTCGTGTGGAGTGGACACGGCACTATTTAGGAATAAACTCATTGGGAAAATAGAACATGGCAACGCGGATAATACGCACCGAACCCGGTGTGCATAGTTGTCTCATTCCCGCACCACATTTTCGCATCGCACTGGTGAAAAGCGGCTTTTCATGTTCATTTACACATCTGCACCTAAAAATAACCACAATATTCAAATTTGGAATAGCTCTAATTAACCCCAAATGAAAAAATGTTGCAGGAATGAAAGAATAAATATCTCAATTATTATTACTACTATTATTTAGACTCTAAAGTGTTATTGGTAGAGTATTGGTGAGTCCTTACCTTTGTATTTCCCTGGTAAAACATCTTCAAAGGAGAAGCTGAGGATGTCGCTGCTGCCAGACAGAGCCACCGTCCTTCTCTCTCCCTGTCGACTCACTGGTTGCAGGGTTACCGACAGGTCATCGCAGGACGCTAGAGGTCAACCAGAGGACACAAGCTCAGTGGAAATATGAACAAGCAACCACACAAAGATGTCATGTTTTTATGGGGTTGAGGCTGCATTTCAGACAAAGAGTCTGTATTCAAGAAACAAGTGTGATTTAGAAGATCCTTACCTAAGCAGTAGACTTTTCCAGAGACTGAAGCCATGAATTGGGTGAAAAGTAGGTCTGTGAGGGGCCGGTCCACAAGGGAGACCTCCAGGGCCTGAGGCTGCAGAGCCAGACCTGCCTTCACCTCCGCCTCGGGGAGTGACACCTGAACGCATATACAACCGAAGTTACCTTGTAGAAAGACACGTTTTTTTACAGAAATCAATTATATATCTGGCAATACATCTCAAAGCTAGCTTTTAATTATCTATTATCTTATACATTATCTATTAAATAAATGGTATTGTATATATATATATATATATATATATATATTCACAAATATTGTAAATCTGGGAATTGGGAGATGAAGGTAAGCTTCTTGTTCATTTAATTAGTGACTGAAACTGTAAGTAAAATTTCAGTTTAGATATATTCCATTCAAATGAGTGAATTTGAATGTTGGACTTCCTGGTGTTAATTCAGCAAATGTCCGTAAAATCAGTGTTTACTATGTGTGGATTAGACATCTTGTCAGCTGTGCGTCCTACAGACAAACTGGTAAAAAGTTACCAATTAAAACGGGGCTCAACTATTTCATATAATAACAGCGTGTGAGTTTACTTTTCCCCTCTAAATGATTGAAGAGCCCATGCAGATTAAGACCTAACTAGTGTAAAAACTAGATGCTGCCAGTCTCACATGGACACTGTAGTCTCCAGGTTTGGCCTGAAAGCAGAAGGCCCCCTGAGGATCGGAGTCGATGGTCCTGCTGGAGGCCTTGTCTTGGCCCTGGTTCGTCAGAGTGACCTTGTAGCGGCCCTGCTGCTTCATGCCCTCAGGCAGGCGGCTGATGGAGATCTGGCCACACACACTGAACCTGGAGGGACCAACATCAGAACGTAGATCAAGTTAGTTAGCAATGTGGTAATATGAAAAAACCAAGCTGAGAGCACTGAAGTGGAATTTTTGTAATTCATTTCAAAGCATGTATAATGTAGGAACTGGAAATGTATGCAGCTCAAGCTAGGTGTAGGTGGACACACCAGACATACCCTGCTGTGATGATGTCAGGAAGTTGGGGTGTGTTGGGGGCGATCTTCACTGTGATTGGCTCAAAGAACATGAGCTCCTTGCTGACCCGGATGGTGTAGGTACCGGCCGTCATGTTCTCCAACCGGAAAGAGCCATCCTCCTTGCTGACGACTGTGAGGACAGAAGGGCAAAGTGTGCTACAGTGTGAAAATGTGTTTACAACGACAAACACTGAATGCAAATATTGAGCATTTCCGCAAATGTTTGGTTGTTTTTGTTGCTTTTCAAGACACAACTAAAGCGTGTGGAGTCTTCTAGCATGGCTACCTTTGATCTGGTTGTTAAGGGACACTGCGGCATCCACGACGCCCTCCCCATCGATAGTGTTGAGAACTCGGCCCGTCACAGAGAAGCCCATGACGCGGAAGATGGGCTGCATGAGAAGAAACAGCGTTGCTGGTCAAAATGTGGGATCGTGCATGAAATGTATTCACATTTGCAAAATAATGACAAGTATTAAAAAGTAATATTGGAAAAACTGAGATATAATTTGACTCTTTACCTCCAGTTTCAAACTGTTGTGTTCCACCTTGAAATTCATCCTGGAAGGAGCGACATCAAACGTGATCCGTTCTCCCCGGTAGAAGGGCACCTGAAGGGAGGGATTTCACAAAAGCAGAATTAGAGGCAGAAATTATTTTATTTACATGAGAGAGAATCTATTTCAGGTTAAAAGGCACAATGTCATGAAATCAAACCACACTATTGATACTATTTATGGTGACCAGTATTCTGCAATACCCATTTAATGTAATTACATTCAGTCATTATCTTTCTGTATGGTAGTGGCAGAGTCCGCCATTCTCGTGCTGGATTCAGAATCAGTTGTGGTCACAGCATGACGTAACACAATCCTTTAACATGATTATGTGGTATATTCAAGTGAACTGTTATGCATCCATCAGTGGATATACACATGTGGGGGGGAAAAAAACAACAAATGTGATTCTCTACATATAAATTACTGCTGCTCCTTCAAAATAAAAGCATTTAACTGGCGAATCCTGGGGTGGCTTTTATTGTCACAAGATAAGCACTGTATTTGTCACAGAGGTTAGTGCAAACTAGGGATGTGCGTGATTAGTCGACTAAACGTTGCTACCCTCACTAGTCGGCACCAGACATACTAGTCGGTTAAACTTATTATTATTTCATTAATGTACAAATTGAAATTAAATATTGACATATGCTGTCTCAGCTTTCTGCTCTCTACTCTGATCTGAACTCAGCAGCCGCTCCTGACTCACTTCCACCCCGCCGCGTTCTCCCGGGCCCCGTCTGCACCCAAATCCTCTCTCCGAAATAGCGGCTGGGTTCAGCAGTCAGTCTGGTTATCTGCCGATCGACTGGATTGGTCAGCAGATAGGGCTGCTTCAAATGTCACTTTTTTTTACATACAAACCTTTGATTGAGGTTTTCAAATTAAGCTTTGAATATCTGTTGTGCTAGACCACCCTGTTAACACAGGTACGTGCAGGAAAGTAATCAGGTTTTTAACTGCAGTGAAAAAGTCGGTTTTGAAAGGCTAAACATCAACAAATATGGATTGAAGCAGAAGATTTCATTCGATAAAAACATGTTGTGAATTTTGGTAATGATTACATCTTTTTTCAATAAGTTTTGGACTGCGTCGCTCGCTATGTGTGTTTAAGAGGGGAAGAGAAGGTGGAAGGTAATAACATTTGCACACTTAGATACTAATGGAAGCCTATAAGCGATGCCAAACCATGGCTCCTCTTAGACCATGGTCCCCGCTGGCGTTTCATCAAATATTAAACCACATACCGGGTTCGTGATGCGCATTCCTAACCGGGCGACCGGAGCGGAAACTGGGGACATATTGATTTCGGCGGCATTGAAAATACGATTTGGTTATTGAACTAGAATTATTGCTTTGTGCTTGTATGCCTCCGCCAACCAGTCAAGTTGCAGTTTACATCCATGTCTGTCCAAAACATCATCACTTCATCATTTTATCCTATTAGACGTTTTGTGCCAAATTTGAAGAAATTCACTCAACCCATTCCTGATATATCACGAGAATGGGACAGACATGAGGTCACAGTGATCTTGACCTGTGACCACCAAAACCTAATCAGTTGATTCTTGAGTCCAAGTGGACGTTTGTGCCAAATATGAAAATATTCGTTCAAGGCGTTCCTCAGATATCACGTTCACAAGAATGGACCGGACAGACAACCCAAAAACATAATGCCTCTGGCTACCGCTGTCACCGGCGTGGAAGCATAAAAATGTGATACAAAATTTAAAATGGCTCTTATACACAATTGTTAACCTTATAGATTAAACTGTGATCCATTTTGACTGTTTTCTGAGTGTTTTCTTACTTTAAGACTATTCAACTACTCTAAATTTAAACATCAGGGAAACTAGTTGTTAGGAACATCCCTGGCGTTAACCATCACACCAAATGTGTCTATAAACTAAGACATGGTAAATTTCAGAATTTGTGATGAGCCAATCAGTTTTAAATATTGCAGAGAGTAATGAAACAAGAAGGAGCGGCCACAGTGAGCATGTTGGATGAAGAGATGCAGGTGACAGACTGCAAGATCTCCAGCTTCTCAGCAACCACCTTTACTGTTCACAGACCGAAGTCAACCGAATCAACCAGGACTGAAATCTTAAAGACTACAACTATTAAGTGAGATTAGAAATAGTGATGACACCCTTCTTTTGCTTTTTTACAGAAAGCTTACCACAGTGTATTCGCCGCTGGCCAGTGTGGGAAAGACAAAGGTTCCATCTTCCCTGGATAGAGCGCTGCACAGGTAGACCAGGGAGCTGTCGCCAGGATCTGCCCCCTCCACTGGGGTTGTGTTACATCCACCGACGTCCTGAAAACACACAAATAGATAATAAAACGACGTAGCTTAGAAAGTTTAATAAATTGCATGATATTCCATAAATACTGCTAAAATGAAAGCTATGGCATAATATGCCTGTATTCCTCTGCTCCTTCTTTTGAGACTGCGGCTGCCAACTTGCAGTCTGATTTTAATTCACTGCAGCGTGATTCGCCCTCGTTGATTTGAAACTGCTTTTAAAGTGCAAACAAAACTAAGGCTATGCTATTTGCACCCAGTAATACTTGGGTTCCTTCCCTCTCTATTAACACCCTTGAAGGTGTTGGTATTGAGTTTGTTGATGCATGTTAATATCTGGGCATTTGGTCAGACAAAAAATGTACTTTTGAAGCATCACATTGGAAGGCTTACTGAGAAACTTAAGTTCACACTGAGTTTCTTACATAAAGTCGTGTTTCTCTCCATCCTTATGTAAACGTCTGGTTACAGGCCTATTCCTGTCTCAGCTAGACTATGGTGATGCCATATACAGATTTGCTTGTCCCGCTACTTTGGCCTTACTTGACCCACTTCATCACACTGCTCTGAGATGTATTTCAAACTCAGACTATAGGACTGCACATTGTGCTATCTGGTCAGATGGCCTTCACTTGCTATGCGCAGGATGCAGCATTGGTATATCTTAACTCTAAGAGTTTTTAGGCGGGTGCAGGGGGTCTTTAGGGGGAGATAGCATGACAACAGTAGATGTCACATAGAAGTGGTGTACATCATCTGAAAGCTGGGAACATGAAGATTAATTTGAGATGCGCCGTGTGTCAAGTTCTTCTCGTCATAAATCCGAAACAAACATGAATTCATTAATTAAAATACATTGTGAAAGTGTATTAAAGTGTAGAACATTATGATAGAAGTATATGATGGCCATTCCCATGCTCTATTATGACTCATACGTTTGTTTTGGGTTGATACCATTTGTCACACAGATTTGGTGCTAAAATTAACCATTTTGTTACCACTCGAGAATTGATAAAAATTATGAATAATCCCTCCAAAA
The DNA here is from genome assembly GCF_015220745.1 of Sebastes umbrosus. Taxonomy (NCBI): domain Eukaryota; kingdom Metazoa; phylum Chordata; class Actinopteri; order Perciformes; family Sebastidae; genus Sebastes; species Sebastes umbrosus. Next base: position 30,489,309 of record NC_051271.1, on the reverse strand, counting down.
TATCACATTAAGACACCAAGACCTTGAGGAACCCCATAGAAAAAGTCATGTTGTGATTTGGTATCAAAAACTTTTACGTTATTGTCAATCTACCTAGGAAAGCCATCCAAACTCTGAATGCTCTAGGTCTTTAATTTGTGGTTGTAAAGTTTGAATGAGGCTGTGATTATCCTAGAGGTCACCACAGGTCATTTTATACAGTGAGGTCAAATTTCAAAAAATGTATCACTACAATGAAATGGCTACTGTGGGGACTCACATCATCACACATGAATACAGTTGGGCTCATTGGATCCACAAGAGTCTCAGCTTTACAGTGATACCGGATTTATTTAATTCCAAGACTGTTTATGGATCCCAGTATGCAGCAATATTCAAATACACCATTTTTAGAAAAGGCAAAAATAACATTTATACTGCATTATAAAACTGCATGTTAATATTATAAAGTGGGCATGTCTGTAAATGTTGGTACCCATAGAACCCAGTTTCATTCATATATCTTGAGATGAAAATTGCCATGCCAGTTTTCATGATGCGTGGACTTTAGTTTTAACTCTGTAATGTTTTGTTTTGGTTGTATTGAATGAATGAAATCAACATCTGGAGATCGCCATCGCAAAAGAGATTTTTTCTGGTTGAATAAAAATAAAATACATACTTTCATCAAATAATGCAGGATAAATGAGACAAATGAAATCATGATCTAGTTTGACTCCTCAGTGTTTCTAAAAATGTCAAATAATGTTGGTTTACCTCTTTCTTGACTGCGGCGGAGTACAGTAGGAAGGTGACCTCTTTCATGGGCTCTCCGTCACTGCGGACCTCCCCCGAGACATCGTAGCCTCCGACTACCAGATGGTCGGCGGCCGGGGCATTGGCGTTGGAGACGAGCACTGAGGTGGCGCTCTATAGGAAGACGGCAAAAGGTCACCATGGAGGTTACAGTGAGGGTGGGAATAATGGCCCTGTCACCAGCAATGCGATTACTGCTGGAGATCATTAGTTATGAACCTGCCGAGCTGACAGGGAAACCTTATCAGCTGAGCGAGTAGGTGAATAATGAAGTATTCCACACTAAAGATATTGAATTCAAAAAGACCTCAGAGATCGTGCATTCTTCGCTGTATTAATGACACTATTCAGATGGAGAACTGACATTATGTGGTACCCAGCAGTGTGTTAATACCTGGGTGTGGGAAAGAAAATGATGTCAAACACGGGTCTAATCTGACTGAAATCATTAGTTACAAACCTGCTGATCTTTTCCAAACGTCTCCACTCAGTCAGCAATGTATTGTTGGACAGCGAGCGCCTTAATCATCATTGTAGGGTACTTGTTTTATATTTTCTGTGCTAAAAATGGGTATCTACTACTGTATATTTTTTAACAGTTTCTGTGTGGTGTGATTTATTGTGTAGGATTTGGCGGTATCTAGCAGTGTGGTTACAGATTGCAACAGTACCCCTCCGCTCACTCCTCCGCTCACTCCTCCCTTTCCAAGACTGCTGTCACTACGGTGACCTTCAAGTAATGTAAAAACATGAAAGTCTCTCTCTAGAGCCAGTGTTTGGTTTGTCCGTTCTGGGCTACTGTAGAAACATGGTGGACCAACATGGCAGACTGTGAAGAGGACCCGCTCCCTATGTAGACATGAAGGGCTCATTCTAAGCTTACGAAAACACAACGAATTCTTAGTCTCAGCTGATTACACACTAATGAAAACTTAGTTATGAATATGTTTCATTTCTGCTAATAGATCAAATTCACACTGGTCCTTTAAGAAGATACCAAAAAAATAATTAAAATTAGAGATTTACAGGGGAAGTTTGGTTGCTGATAGCATTGATCAAATTACGACTTTCCAGCTCCAGTAAAATGACAAAGCAGGCAGAAGGAAGAACACCTAAATTCAAATGTTCCTTTAAAAAAAGACATGGTGACATCACATATGATACATTCATGTTTCTATATCTATATGTCTGTGCTGTTGATAAGGCCTCATGAAACTGAAGTGAAGGTACCAACCTGCTCCAGAGTCCAGGAGGGATGGGCAGCTATGATGTCATAATTTCCAGGAAGTACTTTTAAAAAGGTGTACCTGTGTTAGGAAAACAAAAAAAAGGCAAACAATTTAAGAGACATATGTTTAATGCAGAAAAGCCTGTGTAAAGCTCTAACAAACAGGAAGGCGAGAGCCACTTACTTTCCTCCAGGCTGTGTGACGACACTCTGGAGTTTGTCGTCTGTTCCAGCTCGGGTGAGTCTGACTTCTACTCCAGCCGGACCCAGGAGATGGCCTTTACTCAGAACCTGAAGAGAGAGATATTTGATGACGTGAATTCATTCCTAGACTGAGGAGCTGAACCTCACTCTGTTATACACCTAGGGCCCGTTTCAGGAAGGAGGTTTGACAAACTCTGAGTTGACTAATCTTGAGATGGTAAACTCAAGAGTTTTTGGTTCCAGAACAGCTAATCAGAGTCAGTTCAATCAACTCTGAGTGGGTTGAACCTGAACATAAAAAGCCATCATCAATGGAGCTCTGATACTACGATTCACTAAGGCAACAGGTTAATAAAAGGCAGAGCCTCCACTTTAATCCAAGTTTTATTCCGTGTTCTCCATTAATTCATCTTTTACCAGACTTACATGTCCTTAATGGATGATAAAGTGGTGACAACCTGACTGTGCATTAGGCTGTAGCCTATGTTACAGCTTTAATCTGACAGGGACAAAACACAGGGGCGCAGAACTGAAGATGGAAATTATAGTTGAAGATTTAAAAATGATATTGATTGATAGAGACATGACTGTAAGCTCACGATCTGATCCACTAATACTACGTTTGGTGATTTAGAGGTTAAAATACAGTAGATTTTAAATGGAAGACATCTGTTTGGATCTTTGCTCAACAGCATTCAGTGGCTTTATTTCAGCTACTTCAACAAACGTAGTCAATTTAAACACAGTCACTTAAATGCAGTTAAAACACGTTCAGACTATATGCAGCCTGTCTAAAAAAAACACACTCTTTCTGATTCCATTCTGCAGCTGCAACACGATCCTGCTCACTCAGAAATAATAACATATAATCTACGATATTAGAGGAATTATCACTGTGACCAGTCTCATCATGAGTGATAGAGATCATTATCTCATTGGTCTGAGCTTCATATTCAAACTGAGATTACACAATATGTGCAATAAACATTTTAGTGGAACTGCTCTGACAAACTGTCTCAGTCACAGTGTTATAAAAAAAACTTCACAAAAAGGACATGCAGAGGTTTTATTCTGAGCTGAGGGTGACTTGATGCTGTGTGATATTTGAATTTCCAAAGAAATGACTGACAGCGCATAAAAGCGATAACTTTAGACAAACCTCCTGAGTAACAAACTAATATCTTTAAATTCTGGTAACTGACCCAGACTTTAAGTTAACTCTCTTTCTGGAACTGGAAATCCAAAGTTTACCTCATCTCAGGCTTAACTAACTCAAGAGTTTTCACTAATCCCACTTTCTGAAACAGGGCTCTGAGCACTTTTTCACCATGCATAAAGCTGAAAGACTTTTTGATCTTAGTAAAAAAGCGTTTAACCCTCCTTTGTGTGCAGATAAAATTTACAGGAGTGTTCAAGACAAAATGTTCCCATTAACGAGGCAGGAAATCCTTCACAATTCTCACCGTTCCCGAGACTGAAAAGCCAGTGAAGACAAAGTTGATGTCTTCTTCTTTTGTACAGATGTCACTCACTCCATCCACGTGGAGGTCGACACTGGTCGGCTCTGGTGAGAGTTAAAGCCCAAGAAGAAGAAGAGAAAAAAAAAAAATCAAAGACCAAAAGACATGGAAGCCAGAACATTGATAATGCAAACAAGCTTGTTGCATTTCCCGGACAACAGCTGGCATAATTAAGATTAGGTTGAACTGTGAGGATGCAGCTGTTATACAATCTTACCGAAGCTCCACCCAAGAGGTGGCTCAATCTTCAAAACAAAGTCTCCCTGTTAAAAAGAGACACGTCCATAGATTACAATCATCATCAGTTCAGTTCTTTATTTGTGCATATACTAAAATAAAAACTAAACAGAAGAGATATACAATAACATAAATAAATGCAAAGATGGGTTGAAAAGATATAAAATATATTTTTAAAATATTTAAAAGAAAGAAAAGAATACTATTATTAAACAAGAAATGCTAGAGATAAAAGACAGGAAGGAAAAAATAAATAAATAATAATAAAAAAATCAGGATTACAATAACAAATGTTTGAACTGCTTTCCTACACTGAATCCACCTCATTTACATAATACTGTACTCTGTCAAGAGAAGTTGTTTAAGATCTCTTTTAAAAATCAGAAATGAGGAGTGACTGCGAAGTGAAGCAGGAAAGCTGTTCCATACAACTGGACCTCTACAAGGCTAGTTCTGTAGAACTGAATATATAGAAGTCCAACAGATCTGGTGTGGTAACAATGGATCTGAGACCTGGTTACATTTACAGTTTCAGTGACTTCATTTAAAGATCATCCTGACCTGCACCTGTTACCTTTAAACTTGATGCAATATTACAGACTTCTTGCTCACTTACAGAAGAAAAGGTGAATGAAGGTAGATAAGTACTCAACAGGAGGGAATCTCCTACCTTGTCATAGAGAGGGATCATGAAGTAGCCATTGATTGGAGCACAATCCGTTTGATATTTCAAGGAACCTTGTCTGGTGTACAGTTTAATCTGTGCATGAAAGAAGACAGAAACTGATCATTAAAGTGGCAGTATAGGCAGAATATTTTTGGTATCATTGCAAAAATCCCATAATAACCTTTCAGCATATTGTAATTCAAGTGTTCTGAGAGAAAACTAGACTTCTGCACCTCCTCATGGCTCTGTTTTCAGGCTTTAAACAATCTAGCCCGTGACGGGAGACTTTGGCCAATCACAGGTCATTTCAGAGAGAGAGCGTTCCTATTGGCTGTTCATTCAACGGAGGCAGCTGTCAATCACTCACAAACTCTGATCAAACGGTCAAACTAGGCAGCGCTGATCAAATATGAATCAATATTCTGTTACTGTAATGCCTATTTCTCGCCTCAAATGTTTTCAGAAACATCTTGTAGTGTACTGTTCAGCCGTAAAATGAGAAAGTGTGCTCCGGCTGGTGGGTGGTGCTTGGTATTTCCTCAACTGATCTCAACATGGCGGTAGGGTCACAAACTTTCGGCAGGCTCCAGCCAAGGCCTATGAAACGGAGGCTGGGACACGGGTCTTGGGGTGAGGGGTATGACACATGCGCAGTGTAACTGATGCTGCGGTCGTGCGTTTTGATTGGCTCAATTTCGGCGAGTGCAGACCAGATTTTACTGCGCATGTGTTATACCCCCAAGCTATGACGTATTGATGACGCGTGTCCCAGCCTCCTTCTATAGGCCTTGACTCCAGCTCGGCTCTGATTGGTTGTTTTCCTCCGGTCTGTGAAATCTTGCAGATTACATTAGGAGCACCGGAGGACACCGAGACACATGATTTATTCTTTTCAGATTACCTGTCTCATTCACTACTGTCAGGATATAGAGACCGTTTAATAAAAATAACACTTTTAAAAATCATATTTATAGGCACAGTCTGCCTACTGCTGCTTTAAACCTGAACTGACACAGGGGTCCTGTCTGTTGCTTTAAATACTACAATGTGGTTGATGGTTCATTCACAAAACCAGACCAGTCTAACTGGGATAATTTCACTAATTAAGCAAATGGCTAATCCCATGGAGCCTGTGAATGAGCAGGATTAGCACGGCTGCTGAACGTCTTCCTCCTCAGCAGAGGGAGGTTTAGGGTTGAGAGGTAGCAGCCATGTGTAACACACACATATTAACACTAGTGTAATGTGCTAATATGCTAACCTATGGGTTTACTGCGTAGAGGAAATGTCACAAACAGCAACTAGCAGGTGGCTAAATGAAGGTAAACTACATTTACTGCTTTACTTTATGTTTCCTGACAACGCAAAGCTGACTTTAAGATGAAGCAGACTGCTGTTGTGTTCATTTCATTCAAGCTGTCATCCAGTCTCCTCCTAACCTCTAGCTCGCTGCCATGAAGCAGCTAGCTGTGAGCTGCTAGCTGCTAGCTAGCAGCGGGAGGATTGCCCTCTCACCTCGATCAGAGAGTAGTTGATCTCCACGTCGGACTTCACGAACCCGCCGCAGGCCACCACGATGTCATCAGAGGACACAGACATGAACTGTGAATACGTGATACAGAATAAAACCCAGAGGGCTCCCACGTCCGCCCGGATCGTAATTCTCAACATTTTGTCTGACTGATCTGCCGATGATGAGCCGAGCAACAGCACGCTGCCTCCGGTTCCGTTCCGCACCAGCTGATGAGCTGCTGTCATTGACGGAGAGCAGCGACCCGGGAGACAGCGACCTCTGCCGGGGAGGAGGTGGTATGACAAGACGGCAGGGACCGGTATAGGAGGAGGAAAGGATGAAGGACGAAAGAGGGGAGGAAGGAGGGGAGAAAAGAGGGGAGGAAGGAGGAAAGAGGGGAGGAAAGAGTGGAGGAAGGAGGAAAGAGGGGAGGAAAGAGTGGAGGAAGGAGGAAAGAGGGAAGGAAAGAGGGGAGGAAGGAGGAAAGAGGGAAGGAAAGAGGGGAGGAAGGAGGAAAGAGGGGAGGAAGGAGGAAAGAGGGGAGGAAAGAGTGGAGGAAGGAGGAAAGAGGGAAGGAAGGAGGAAAGAGGGGAGGAAGGAGGAAAGAGGGGAGGAAAGAGTGGAGGAAGGAGGAAAGAGGGAAGGAAGAGGAAAGAGGGGAGGAAGGAGGAAAGAGGGGAGGAAGGAGGAAAGAGGGGAGGAAGGAGGGGAGAAAAGAGGGAAGGAAGGAGGAAAGAGGGGAGGAAGGAGGAAAGAAGGGAGGAAAGAGTGGAGGAAGGTGGAAAGAGGGGAGGAAGGAGGGGAGAAAAGAGGGAAGGAAGGAGGAAAGAGGGGAGGAAGGAGGAAAGAAGGGAGGAAAGAGGGGAGAAAAGAGTGGAGGAAGGACGATAGAGGGAAGGAAGGAGGAAAGAGGGAAGGAAGGAGGAAAGAGGGGAGGAAGGAGGGGAGAAAAGAGTGGAGGAAGGACGATAGAGGGAAGGAAGGAGGAAGGAGGGAAGGAAGGAGGAAAGAGGGGAGGAAGGAGGGGAGAAAAGAGGGGAGAAAAGAGGGAAGGAATAGAGGAAAGAGGGGAGGAAGGAGGAAAGAAGGGAGAAAAGAGGGGAGGAAGGAGGAAAGAGGGGAGAAAAGAGTGGAGGAAGGATGATAGAGGGAAGGAAGGAGGAAAGAGGGGAGGAAGGAGGAAAGAAGGGAGGAAAGAGGGGAGGAAGGAGGAAAGAAGGGAGAAAAGAGTGGAGGAAGGAGGAAAGAGGGGAGAAAAGAGTGGAGGAAGGATGATAGAGGGAAGGAAGGAGGAAAGAGGGGAGGAAGGAGGAAAGAGGGGAGGAAAGAGGGGAGGAATGAGGAAAGAAGGGAGAAAAGAGTGGAGGAAGGAGGAAAGAGGGGAGGAAAGAGGGGAGGAAGGAGGAAAGAAGGGAGAAAAGAGTGGAGGAAGGAGGAAAGAGGGAAGGAAGGAGGAAAGAGGGGAGGAAGGAGGAAAGAAGGGAGGAAAGAGGGGAGAAAAGAGGGAAGGAAGGAGGAAAGAGGGGAGGAAGGAGGAAAGAGGGGAGGAAAGAGGGGAGGAAGGAGGAAAGAAGGGAGGAAAGAGGGGAGAAAAGAGTGGAGGAAGGACGATAGAGGGAAGGAAGGAGGAAAGAGGGAAGGAAGGAGGAAAGAGGGGAGGAAGGAGGGGAGAAAAGAGGGGAGAAAAGAGGGAAGGAATAGAGGAAAGAGGGGAGGAAGGAGAAAAGAAGGGAGAAAAGAGGGGAGGAAGGAGGAAAGAGGGGAGAAAAGAGTGGAGGAAGGATGATAGAGGGAAGGAAGGAGGAAAGAGGGGAGGAAGGAGGAAAGAAGGGAGGAAAGAGGGGAGAAAAGAGTGGAGGAAGGAGGAAAGAGGGAAGGAAGGAGGAAAGAGGGGAGGAAGGAGAAAAGAGGGGAGAAAAGAGGGGAGGAAGGAGGAAAGAGGGGAAGAAGGAGAAAAGAGGGGAGGAAAGACGCAAAACGAAGATTGTTTTTTTTTGTTTTTGTTTTTGGAACAAAGTTTATTTCTGAATTTTGTTACTACAACTCTGAAAATCCACTGCATCCACATGTTTGGACTGATAGATATCCCAAATGACAACACCCAGAGGGCACACAACTAAAACCACGCAAGGAAAACAAGTGTACAAAAAAAAGAAATACACACAAATATACAAATAAAATAACATAATCATAGTTAAGAGAAAGATAATTATCAATAAATAAATACATTGGTGTTTTTTTGTGTTTTTATTAGTTTATTTGACAGGGGCAATACATAGGCATTGTTACACTTGATTAAAGTGCAACCGATGCAAGGTGTATAGGACTTCTAGCCATAGCTAATTTGCAGACCTTGTCCCTGGTTAGGCTTTTAAGAAAAAAAAAAAAGAAAAAATACAGAATAGCACATCTTACATAAAATCACATAATACAACATCGTACATTACAATCAATTTACAGATGTACTGTATATTCCCAATCAATAATCAGTGATAACAGGTTTGGTTTAGTTTTAGCCAGTGTTTCACCTTTTCATTAAACGTTTTCAGGTCAGGTTGTATTTTTATTTCCGTTGGCAGGGCGTTCCTTTTACTGAAAAAATGACTGACCGAAGGTAGTTTTGCATTGTGTCAGGGGTCTAGGACAGTACACCCTATTATCTAGGGCACTAACATGCATAAAACAATCACAGGAGTTAAGCAGAAATAATGTGAACACAAAGACAAATCAGGGGTCCTTCCAATGCTTTGTTTGCAACGTTCCTGGTCATATATACAGTATACATATATACATACACATACATACACCAAACTCTACTCAGCCACAAAGTTATCCCAGCTTAAGGCATCAACACGATGAAGAAAAGGTTGCCATATCAATGAAAACTCGTCAGCTGATCCATTAATAGTACACCTGATCTTCTCCAACTTAATAAAACACAACATATCTCTATGCTATTGTGCAAATGTTGGAGGGTTGCAATCTTTCCATCTAATCCAAATTTGTCTTTCCACTAACATAGCAAAAGACAAATGGTTTAGTTTATTGTTGTTAAAAGTAAAATTTTGTGGTACCACACCAAAATAAAGCAAGGTAGGCTGATGGTTCTAAGGATTTATCAGTAGTTTTGGAAAGCATACTGAATATTAATAAAACAATTTAGGACAATCCCCAAACATGTGAATTTGAGTGGCCTGGTTCTGCTTGCAACGGTCACACATTGGGTCTATATCCGATGTGAATTGGAATAGTCTTTAACTTTGGTCCAGTGCAGTCGGTGGAAACTTTTAACTGCATAACAGTATGTTTCATACATATGGAAGATGAATATACTCCCCTCATCATGGTTGACCAGATGGTGTCTGAAATGTCTCTATATACTGTATGTATATGTCACCTATCTTGGCAGTGTAGGGAATTGAGTGATATTTGAAGACCGCAAATTTGTAGGTAATTGAAAAAACAAAGACTGTTTGACAAATTTCAATATTTATTTATTTTCCAGTCACCACAGTCATATAATATGCATCAAAATAAAGTTAAACAGCATTTATTTCCAATATCTGACGTAACATTATTTTTTTAGTACCAACAACATATTAGCTACCAACACCCACCATTCAAAAGTTATATTAGTTACAAAAACTGTCAGTTTTGAGTGGCCTTTTTTGGTTTCAATCTTCTGAAAAAAAGAAATTTAATTTGAATCCATCAATTTGTATATTTCAGGATACAAGGATACAGAGAGGTATCGGCAGAGTTGGATTATTCTTTTTTCCATCGATTGTATTTAAATGACTTATACTCAAAATCTTAACTTATACTGGAAATCAAGTGTATTTGATGTAGATTCTATATGTAGTATTGGGGAATCCATATAAAATCTTTTTAAAAAACAGTCACAGTAATGATAAAATGAACATGATTACAGTTTAGTGTTTTGAAATGAATCAGTTCTTTGCATTATTATCCAGCCTCAGTTATTAATAATGATAAACGCTAAAAACACACAATGAACACACTGTTATGTCAACACAAAAGTTATAAAAGTAAGAAAACGGTAGTGTTAATACATTTAAAGTGCATAAAATTCAGAAAGGTTTTTCATACTCCAGTGGTTATAGTAATTCAAGTCCTTCTCAGAAGGAAAAGGGGACAGTACATATAACAGGGAAAGACACCGCAAAAACACGTGACAAGCCATGATCATTCTGGTTTAAAAGTACTTGAACATTGTGGCCTCATAATAGTTTTATAATAATCAGATTGTCAACAAAAGAACACTGAAAAGACACAACACATTAATGTAAGCAGGTCCATGGAAGCGCCCAAATTGTACTGTTTTCACAATATAAAAAGGAGATTGAAGACATGATTTTCATCTCCAGTCCGTCTGTCCAGTCTCTGATTTTTGGTCTGTAATATCAGGCCATTGCCTCACACATGTGTGAAGGAGTCCGGAGGGGAGTGTGCCAGGAACACACCTTCATTGAAATTGTTGGAGAAGCTGGTGTGGTAGCTGGGGCTGCTTCGGCTGCTTCGGCTGCTGCGGGGCTGGGATTTGGACACAGCTGAGAGCCTCTGGGCCTGGCACAGCTTTTGGATCAGGAAACGCTTGTCACGGCCGTCCTGGGAAACAAAATGATGATCAAGCACAGTCAATGTATAATTAAGAAAAGAGATAAGAACAGAAAAATTGTAGGGCAGTCAAAGTTAACGCGATAATAACGCGTTAACACAAATTCGCTTTAACGCCACTGATTTCTTTAACGTATTAATGCCACTTGTGATTTCTAGGTTGTAGCAGGCTCAGTTTTAAAGCTAGAGTAAAGATAATGGCATCATATGAATGTCTTGTTTGTCGAGAAGGAGGCTAAATAACGCTCCAAGCTTGCGCTAAATTTTGGCAAGGAAAAACTGGCATGGCCATTTCCAAAGTGGTCCCTTGACCTCTGACCTCAAGATACAATTCTCTCCTTCACAGACATGCCCACTTTATGATAATCACATGCAGTTTGGGGCAAGTCATAGTCAAGTCAGCACACTGACACACTGACAGCTGTTGTTACCTGTTGGACTTGAGTTTGCCACGTTATGATTTGAGCATATTTTCTATGCTAAATGCAGTATGTGTGAGGGTTCCTGGACAATATGTGTCATTGTTTTGTGTTGTTAATTGATTTCCAATAATAAATATATACATACATTTTCATAAAGCAAGCATATTTGTCCACTCCCATGTTGATAAGAGTATTAAATTCTTGACAAATCTCTCGTTAAGGTACATTTTGAACAGATAAAAGTTGATTATTTTGAGATTAAATGTAATTAAATATTTTAATCGATTGACAGCCCTAAAAATGTTGAAACAGACTTGACGAGACTTGGTTTTTGAGTAAACCTACCATGGCTAGCTGCTCCCTTAGTTGGTTAATGACTCTCTTGTGAGCTCCAGCTAGTGCGATCACATAAAACATGGCCAAGCTGCAGGGGAAAATGAAAGTGTTAAAAATTACAACCGTAGAGAGAAAAGACCACTTTGTTACCAACAGTTCAAATGCTGAAATACCTGACGGAAACACGTACCATGTGACAACAAAGAAGGAGACAGCGAAGGCCTCTGATGAGAGAGCGAAGAGGAATTTTTTGATTCCGTGGGGTAACTTGGATACTGTAGCTGGCAGCACCTCCCAGGAGGTGTTGTAATTAACAAATGGTCCACAGGCCTGTGAAGAGTTTATTCTGTGCAACAAGAGATGAGTGAATGAGTATATATATGCCAGGAGAAACATGCAAGCTGTAGCAATGAGCGGTGCTACATTTATTTAGTTGGTAAAATGCAGAAGGCAGAAATGTCAAATATCCTGTCTCCATGTATATTCAACAGTAAAATAAAAATATATTGACACGATATTACCCAATAGAGCTCAACCGTGACCCCCCAAGCTCTACAGACTGAAGTTAAAACCTAACATGGTCATCGACAGTGCATTACTCACTGTGCCACACTAAACGTGACAGGCAGACAGGCCAGAGCCAGGCCTATCAGCAGCACAACCAGGAAGAAGAAGTTAGAGCTGGACGCTCGGAACGGACGTGTGGCTGGACGGCAGTTGTTTATCAATGAGACCTGCAAATAAGGAGCACAAAAGAACATCATAAACTTTGACAACATCTGATTTTGACTCATGTAACAAAAAAAAAGAAACATGTAAGAAAAAATCACCTTTTTGATATAGAAGATAAAGAAGTATTTAATAGTGCAGATGGCAGGCAGCATCGGGCTGTAGAACGTGCCGATCCAGCAGATGGTTTGACCGTAGACGATCTCCAGCACATTCTGAGGGATAGCAAACTCCTGCTGGCCCCACCACTTAGCCAGGCCACAGTCACAGTGATTCACTATCAGCCTGAGAAATGCAGAGTAACACAAGGACACTGTTACAAATGACTAAAGAACAAAGGGTGAGAATCATTTCCACCTAATAGTATCACCATTGGATTGCAACAGAATAAAAAACATAAACTTGAGCAACGCTTAAAAAATACTGTAGAATATGTCAACGGTCATACAGAGACAGAATACTTTATAAAATTAAAGGAGCAGTGTGTAGGATAGGTCGGCATCTAGGTGTGAGGTTGCAGATTGCAACCAACTGAAACTTCTCCTGTGTGCCAAAAGTGTAGGAGAACTACGGTGGCCAACGGGAAAACATGAATGACCCTCTTGAGAGCCAGTAATGTGCGAATAAAACTGTGCGAAGAATTTGCGATTAAGTATGGACATTCATGCGTTTAATCGCAATTAAATATTTTAATCGACTGACAGCCCTGAATATTTTATTCCATTTCTGCCAATACATCCCACTAAATGCTACACACTGTTCCTAAAATGTCAAAGCCTCTTGAAATGTCTTAAGATGATCACATTTTGTCCATAAAACTAGACTAATAAAAGGTTGAAGTTTTTTTTTTGACTTAGGTAAGATGAGGACTTACCTTCTGGGAAACTCCACAAAGATGGTGACTGCAACAATGATGATGAAGTCAAAGATGGTGAGTTTGAACATCTCCTGGCCCACACGGGTCTCCCAACACTGTGGACAACAACAAAGAGGTAGACAGAGGCACACATAAAAAGCACTTTGAATATATCATCATAAGATTTGAGGGAAGTATTTCTGAGACTCATCCCAGGAGCAGTTCCACCTTGTGGAAGAAGAATGGATTTAATACTGAAAACCCAAATGAGTGAGAAAAGACTGAACAAATGTGGTGCTCACTTACCAGTGAAGGGCATTTTTATCAAGACCAAAAAGTTGTCAAATGCCTGTGCAGTTATAATCTAATGTAAATGATGACTAACATTCTAAAATTAAACCTTATTAGCTTTGCAACCTCTTAGATAGTTTCAGGAAATCATCAAGCAGCGAGCTACAGGTATGCATGTTGACATGGTGATAAAGGCTGGTTTGATGCTGGTACCTGTGTATTATTACAAGGAATCATTGTATATTGTGTTGGAACGCAGGGAAATGACTTACAGAGTAAAGCAAATGGTTATAACCACAGATGCAGGGCTCCTTTTCACATTTGGTGATCTGAGACCAGAGAGAGAAGAGCAAAACCCCAATACTGGTCAACCGCATGAAGACACACCTGCGAAGAAAAGAGAAAGAAGGACAGAAAATTAGAACATTCAGCCATATAGTGTTACTGGTATTACAGCAAGTGTTTCACAATAGAAACATGTCCACACCACAGACTGCATATAAAGATGGATGACATGACATTGATCTCCCTCTGGTGGTTGGCTGCAGTAATGGCAATAAATCCCGCCCCCTCCATGTTAGCGAATGGGACCCATAGAAGTACGCATCATGATTGACAGCTGTGATTGACAGCTGCTCTGAGTGAAGTAATCGCGCAGCCAGAGGCTCAGGGAATTGTACGAGTTAGGAGATATAACTTTAACTTTTCATAACAGCCACGAGTCTGTGTAATAGAACATGTGTCAATTTGATCATAAATATGGTTATAGAGATATTATGGTTAGTTGTTGTGTCTTTCTAGCCAACAGCTACCGTGGTGCTAACATAGCAGCTACGTGGGTCACACTAACAAGCTGCTATATATACTTTAACACATCTTAGTCATGACTGTATGTATTAAGCCTCCTTTTTGCATCATCGTTTATTGGCAAATGTGCCAATTTTTCCTGATAGCGTTTGTCTACTAATGCAATTTTTCACGTAAATATCACAGTTAACCCTCTGAGACTCGCGATCCTGACTGACTTAATTGTCTCTCAGTTAAGGCCATCATATACTATACTGTACTTCTATCATAATGTTCGAAGCCTTCTTATGCACTTTTACAATTTATTTTAAATAACTGATAAATTACTTCATGTTTATTTTGGATTTATGACAAGAACAACTTGACACAGTGCTGAGCTGCATCTCAAATTAATCTTCGGGCAGCTTCAGCTTCCTGGTGATGTACACCACTTCTATGTGACATTATACCTGCTTTCTCCCCCTAAAGACCCCCTGTACCCCCCCTAAAAAAGACAAAAACGGGTCTATTGTGGGAGAGGGTTAAGAGAAAGGATGAGGAAGAGGTTAGTGAAAGTCAACTGTACCTCATGAGAGTGAAGCGGATCTCGAAGGCAGGCGAGTAGTCCTCATAATTGATGATAACGGAGAAGAGAAGGGGGGTGATAAAGTTGGCCAAGGTGATGACAATTGAGGGTAGATACTCATAGATGAGATCCACGATGAAATTCTCCTGTAACCGAGGAAAAAGAGATGTCTGTTTAAAGGTCTAAATTTGATAAACGTTTTCCCCTAGGGATATTAAAGAGTCAGGAGCTCAATTTTATAAAATGCTTTACAGAACAAAAAAAAAAAGAGAAAATCATAGGTGATCACTCAAACAAAATCTGGTTTCAAGTTTGAATGAAGTTTCTAGTAGCGGCAATCAGTTACTTGGACAGAAGGATAATAATAAAAGACCGAAGTGGAGGTCAAAGGACATCAGCAACATTTCATTACCTTTATCTTATCCATCTGTACTTTCTGGGAGAAGATGGTGGCTAAATAAATGCTGTAGAAGCAGCCAGCCAGAACGCCGATAACAAAAAGGTTGAGAATGAGGCGGATGAGGTAAATCCGGCACCTCTCTTTGCGGGTGCGATCTGCTATTTTCTGTTTGATCCTCTCTTCCTCCAAATCTGTCTGGGGATAGAAGAACGTGCAATTTTAGAACGAGGCAGGCAAACATTCAACAGATTAAACATTTGCAACAAACAACTCAGTTCTGAGGGAAAACCACATCAAGTGAAAAGAGCTTTTTGAAAAGCTCTAAAACAAAATAAAGCATCCTGAAGAAGGTGAGAGGTAGAAATCTTAGTTATATTTCTTTGATATTACATGTAGCTTTAGGCTACATCCACACTAATATGCCATCTCCGTCCAGATGAGCGTTTTAGGGACGTTTCAGAATTGACCTCCGTCCATACTACCACGCCTGAAAACGCATATCACATGACCATTCACGTACACTGGGCATGCGCGTGCCGGTGTAAACAAGAAGTAGCGCTGGACATGGGAATTGATGTAAAGTGCTTGAATAATAGCTTGCCTCCTGTGCATGTAGGCAGTAGTAACATTATAAAACGCGGTATTTAACTGCACAACAGCTGCTAGCGGAGACAACAAGGTCAGCAACGCTTGTAACTTGTTATCCATGTTGAAATTAACTACTGGTGGTCGAGGTTGATGTCGTTTGTTTTCTTACGGAAAAGGTTCACGTGATGGGGTGTGATGAATCATGGCTGATAAGACCCAATCAAGAAGTGAACGTGGGTGTTTGCGTCACTCTGTTTCTGTCTCCAGACTAAAACGCATCCCCAGAGTTTTCAAACTAAAACGGGGTCAGCAGCGTTTTCAAACATCTCGAAAGCAGCGGAGTAGTGTGGACGCTAGGCATAAACCTAGCAAAAGTTATGCATTTTGAAACAAAAACTTATTAGTGTGGATGTAACCTAATACTTTTCCAACACTATGCTTCTATTTAGGTTTACATTGACCTTCCTGAATCTTATCTTTTGGCTCCTGCTAAATTCCGCCCTATAAAACACATCGTGTTCAACAGGAATGATCAACTAACCCTGAGCTCATAGAGCAAACTGCTTCTCTTCAGCCTCACGGCGTTCTCGTTGGTGATGCAGAAGTCCCAGCCTGCAAAAATTTTGTTGCAAAAGCTCTGAAAGCGATCCTCATCCTGAACCAGGTTACGTTTGAATCCCGTGGCAGACCTCGAAGAAGAAAAGTTATTCGAAGTGAGCCGACATTACCAAAAGTTAAACTGAAGTAAAATGTTTGTCTTTTCAGTACCTTTTAACAATCCAGATGAGACTGAGGAACAGGTAGGCTATTGTGACCAGCAGGTAGGCCAGCGGCAAATTGTAAGTGGTCTTGGAAAAGTGTATTTTGTCCACCTTGTAGTAGCCGTAGAAAAGATAGGTTTGTTCCAGAAAGCCCTGCAGGTTAGGAACAAAAGGTGAGTGAAGTAACCAAATGAAACCTTTATTTTTCTTCCAGGGACCATTAGAGGGTCATTTTTCAACCTGGACCCTATTTCCCCATGTTTTTGTGTTTATGTGACTAATGGGGGACAACACTTGAAAAACACTAAAAATGGTCCAGTATTGAGGGAGAACGCTGTAACTGGCAGCTGCGAATCGAGCTGCGAGGGAAAGTGAGCAGCATCAACCACTGACAGGCTCAGATTGTTATTATAAGTGCCTGACAACATTATGGAAAGAACCCACAGGGAAATAAAACCTTTTTCTTACCTTTTGCTTGATCAGGTCTGTTTGTTATTGTGTCCGAGTCCCTCTCAAGGAGAAGTCTTTTTGTGAAATCTGAATATCTGTATACTCTGGCTCAAATAAATACAGGCGGTCATCGAATTCAAAGACCTCATCCACATCACCGAAATCATCTAAATATTCAGCCGTGACATTGAAAATCTTTTAGGTAACACTAAGCTACGCTTTCTGTACTCCAACACAAAAAACTCTGCCCAGCTGGCACTCATGTCTCCACCACGGATGTATTCCACCGTTGTCTTTCGGCAACACGTCACCTCGCCAGATTTCACAACGAGACTTCTCCTTGAGCGAGATTCTTCCCATAATGTCAGACACTTATAATAACAACCAGAGCCTGTCATGGCAAAAACAAGCACTTTTAGTGGATGTAAATGACAGTGCCAGCTTGCCCCAATAGCACCATGTTGCAACCCGTGAGCAGCTGCCGTCTACAGCGCTCTCCCTCAATACTGGACCTTTTTCAGAAATTGTTAGTCAGTTAGACACAAAAACATTGTAAAAAAAAATACCAAAGTTACCCTTTAAATGTGAAGTGCAAATACTTACTCCACCAGACAGCAGATCTGTAATGTGCTCATGAAAGATGACCAGACCTCGCCGGGCGCTGCTGGGATACACGCTGCACACACTTCCTGTAGTAAAACACAGGGGAGTAGAAGCTCAAGACTATTCTATGCCGAGTTTATGCGCAAGGTTGAAACAAACAAGCGTCCTCTCACCGTCGTTCTGGTTGTAGGTGATATTCCCTGAAGCGTTGGGGGCTATGATGATGGGCAACATGACGAAGCTGAACATGAGCACAAAGATGATCAAGTTGAGCATGACCAGGAAGCGCAGGAAGGAGAAGTAAGACAGGATCCCTGTGCCAAACATCCCTATTGAGCGTGAAGGAGAAGAGATGGAGAAATTAATTTTGGGACAACAAAACCACAATTGGTGCACTTTCTGTTCGAGCAAAAGTATATTTACTCATGTCGGTCATCCTGAGTAGAAATCAATAAATGCCTCTGAGGTTAAGGACAGTCCATCTCATTTTTCATCTCTCACCTTCTATCAGGTGGATGTCTCCCCTCCAGAGCTTCAAGGAGCTCAGCCATTCATGGGCGTCATCCCTCAGCCTCCTCAGATGCCTGCGGGTGCTTTGCCTCAGCTGTCTCAAACCGCTGAGCTCTCGATCCTCCTCCAAGCGTTGTGTTCTAGTGGTCAAACACATTGTTTACTGACTTACGCTATATGATACCTTTTAAACAAAGCCAACAATAAAGACATAAATAGGGAATGGGAATGTCACATCACCGACAGCAACTCTGCCATTTTTGGAGGATAGAGGGTAATATAAGAGCACCATCCGCTGGCTGTTTACTGCAAGTGTCAAAAGCTAACACAAAACACCACACAGTGAATGAGATTAAAAAGCAGAATTGTAGTATATATAATATACAGTCAGACACAAAGGTAGGCTAACGTTATGGGTTTCATTTTGCAAGATACCGGTAGATTGATTGATGTTTTGTTAGTATTCCATTAGCATAACATCAGCTAGCTTATCTTTGATGAGTCTACCATAGCCACATCCTCCAAAAATGGCAGCGCGCTGCGGAATGCTCCACGATTCCCATTCCCTATTGAACATTTTCCAACAGATCGGTTCAACGTCTTTTCTTCAAGAGGGTGGTAAGGATACTAGTGTCTCTCCTACCTGTCTCTGCGTTTCTCGGCTATGGTCTTGGCTAGTTCCCTGATGGGTCTCTCATCCGTCTGACTCTTCTGTTTCTCCTCATGTCTGCTGACTGTGCTCACGCCCCATTTGCTAACACCAGAGGAGCCAAGTCGCGCTCTGGAGCTGCTCCGTCGTTTGGTGCCACCAGTCGACGACTTCCTGCGGTACAGCAGGGACTGGTAGCTGGGGAGCTGATCCAACAGTGGGTTGCTGTTGACTCTTCCACTATGATCAGTGAAGAAAACTAGAGAATGGGAATATACATGATTAGATCTTACAGAGTTAATATATTTGATAATGTGGTGCTCAAGGCTCTAGGTTACAATAATGGTTAAAACTGACAAACTGTGAAATGTAATCATTTTTCACCACTGGACTGAAGTAAATTATAAATGTAGTGACATGCTGATATTGTTCCAAGACAGAGAATTGAACAAGAAAAAAAACACGGTAACACTTCACAATAACCATCATTTATAACAGGAAAATTAATAGTTAATTAAACTTTGTGAATAGTTATTTTGCTGTTCACAAACAACTAAATGATAATTAATGTTTACTAATTATTAGTAATGCTAGAATTTGTTATTTTAACAGTTTATTGTTTCACACATTACAACATTTTAAATACTATAAGTAGCATTTTATATAACATATAAATATACATAACATATATATATATATATATATATATATATATATATATATATATAACATATATATATATATATATATATATGTATATGTTATTTAAAATGCTACTTATAGTATTTGTTCATGATTAAGATATTACTAACATATAAACATTGTTTGGATGTTATTATAAAGCTGCAACTGATGATTATAATACCTTGTTAAATGGTTAATAAATACTCTGTAAAACAATCCAATGACATTATTTAGATAGATTGATAATAATTTGTCAATGGTTAATAATTGGTTTCTGGTCCATCTAAATCTTAATATAGTATATAAAATGTTATAATGTGTGCAACAATAAACTGTTAATAAATACTTTACTAATGTAATCAGAGTAATGTTATTGTCTCATATCAGCTATGATACAATATAGAATTTATATATTTATATATAATTATTTCATATTACACATACTAATAACAGAATTTATAACATTATTCATAATTAGTAAACATTATTAATGATAATTGCATTGTTTAACAGTAAAATAACCATTTAACTCAGTTTAATTAAGTATTAATTTACCATTTATAAATGATGGTTATTATAAAGTGTTACCAAGGGTACTTTTGCCTGCCATAAGTGACTTTCCCAATACAGACAAACAAGATGTGACATGTTGGGAGGTAGTTTGATGACTATTCTCTACCAGGTTTAGATTGTATTATCTCCAGTGGGACTGGATATATCTGAGGTAATCAGTGTAGTGAAGGCTGGACAAAAGGACTGCCTCTTAGTTTTAGTGTAAGAAGAAGACATTTCACAATGTTTAAAATAACAGAGTCTACAGATACAAAGGACTGTTTTAGTACTAGTTCACCATCCTCACATCAGACAGAGCAGCTTATACCTATTAGAAAGCATGAATAAGAGTAATGAAACCATTACTAAGTCAAGGTGCAACACTGACTATGTGTGTTTATCCAGCATCAGACAATGGCTAACAAACTGCAGACTCAGCAAGTAAAACTGCAAACAGAGTTTCGACACGGTAAAGAGTCTCAGACGAAACCAAACAAACTCCTTCAGCGCTGTAACTTGTGCGCGTCCAAAGAAAGACCCTTCATCACATGGTTAACCA
Source organism: Sebastes umbrosus (assembly GCF_015220745.1). NCBI lineage: Eukaryota > Metazoa > Chordata > Actinopteri > Perciformes > Sebastidae > Sebastes > Sebastes umbrosus. Next base: position 30,468,745 of record NC_051271.1, on the reverse strand, counting down.
GCAGGTCAGAGTTGTTAGTCGGTTGTTCGAGGCTCTCTAGTCTGAGTTTGAGGCATTAGCATTGCTAGCTGGTGAGCTAACGCTGCGGTAAGTTTGACGCGTTTGAAGCCTCTAACAGAAGCACCACGCTGACGTCACAGCTTACCTGAGTCGACTTCCATCGTTGCCCTTATTGAATAGAATAAAAACAGCTGGTTATCGGATAATATGAGCTGATGATGAAGCCAACAGACTCCGTCCACTGTGGGTTTAGTCTCTCCGCTGTCAGGAAGACAACACAGCCTGTCCTCTCCCAGAGACAACTTCCTGTCCCGATGTGGATTCAGGAGCGGCTCAGACATCACATCACTGATCACAGCTTTATCTCACTGTATTCTACCTTATTGTAACAGTATGTAACAGTTACTACGGAAAAGTACGACGGAGTATTAGGGACACATTGAGGGGTAAAAAAATCTGAGATTTTATTATGAGAATAAAGTCCTAACTTTATGAGAATAAAGTCGCAATATTACGAGAAAAAAAGTCGTAAAATGACGAGAAAAAAGTTGTAATATTATGAGAAAAAAAGTCATAATATTACGAGAAAAAAGTTGTAATATTATGAGAAAAAAAGTCATAATATTACGAGAAAAAAGTTGTAATATTATGAGAAAAAAAGTCATAATATTACGAGAAAAAAGTCGTAATATTATGAGAAAAAAAGTCATAATATTACGAGAAAAAAGTTGTAATATTATGAGAAAAAAAGTCATAATATTACGAGAAAAAAGTCGTAATATTACCAGAATAAAGTCATAACTTTCCGAGAAAAAAGTCGCAATATTCCGAGAAAAAAAGTCGTAAAATGACGAGAAAAAAGTTGTAATATTATGAGAAAAAAGTCGTAATATTACCAGAATAAAGTCATAACTTTCCGAGAAAAAAGTCGCAATATTACGAGAAAAAAAGTCGTAAAATGACGAGAAAAAAATTGTAATATTATGAGAAAAAAGTCGTAAAATGACGAGAAAAAAGTCATAATATTACGAGAAAAAAGTCGTAATATTACCAGAATAAAGTCATAACTTTCCGAGAAAAAAGTCGCAATATTACGAGAAAAAAAGTCGTAAAATGACGAGAAAAAAATTGTAATATTATGAGAAAAAAGTCGTAAAATGACGAGAAAAAAGTCATAATATTACGAGAAAAAAGTCGTAATATTACCAGAATAAAGTCATAACTTTCCGAGAAAAAAGTCGCAATATTACGAGAAAAAAAGTCGTAAAATGACGAGAAAAAAATTGTAATATTATGAGAAAAAAGTTGTAAAATGACGAGAAAAAAGTCATAATATTACGAGAAAAAAGTCGTAATATTACCAGAATAAAGTCATAACTTTCCGAGAAAAAAGTCGCAATATTACGAGAAAAAAAGTCGTAAAATGACGAGAAAAAAATTGTAATATTATGAGAAAAAAGTCGTAAAATGACGAGAAAAAAGTCATAATATTACGAGAAAAAAGTCGTAATATTACCAGAATAAAGTCATAACTTTCCGAGAAAAAAGTCGCAATATTACGAGAAAAAAAGTCGTAAAATGACGAGAAAAAAGTTGTAATATTATGAGAAAAAAGTCGTAATATTACGAGAAAAAAGTCGTAATATTACCAGAATAAAGTCATAACTTTCCGAGAAAAAAGTCGCAATATTCCGAGAAAAAAAGTCGTAAAATGACGAGAAAAAAGTTGTAATATTATGAGAAAAAAGTCATAAAATGACGAGAAAAAAGTCATAATATTACGAGAAAAAAGTCGTAATATTACGAGAAAAAAAAACGTAATATTACAAGAAAAAAGTCATAACTTTCCGAGAAAAAAGTCGCAATATTCCGAGAAAAAAAGTCATAAAATGATGAGAAAAAAGTTGTAATATTATGAGAAAAAAGTCGTAAAATGACGAGAAAAAAGTCATAATATTACGAGAAAAAAGTCGTAATATTACGAGAAAAAAAAACGTAATATTACAAGAAAAAAGTCGTAATATCTCTTTGGATTCTTCGCTCAAGCTCCGCTCAAACAGTTTTGTTTGAGGGCGTGCCAAACTAGTCGCTAGGCAATGTGTTACTTGGTGACATCACCATTTTACGGAAGAAAAGGCAGAACTTGAAGCAAAGCGTTTCAGGCAGTTCAGGAGCAGTGTTTCTGTGGGGGAGAGTAATTCCCTTTGGCGTGGACTTTGGGCTTTGTAACTTGCAGACTTTTTACATGCACAAAAAAACTATATAACATACTAAAGGAAAGGGGAAATGCATAATAGGTCCTCTTTAAATATCCTGCAAAAAATTTAACTTGATAAAGAGAACTGAAGATCGTATGTTTATGTGAGTGTAGTCTCCTTTACCAGTTATGCAAAACAGGGAAAATAGAGGTCAAAGCATGTGAAATTGAGTTCTGTATGCATAGCTATCCTGCTGAAGGAATTCCCCTTTTGAGGAGCTTAGTGTATTTAAAACCAGCAAGAGCACTTCCCTGTTAAGGATTTCTTAGCTGTTGGTGGGTTTCTATCAATCTATCGATCTATCTATCTATTTATTGTACCTATCTATCTATCTACTGTAACTATCTATCTATCTATCACTTCATTGCCTTGTCTATAGATAACTTCAGTCTCTAAGCACCACCACAGGTAAACCTATAGCAGATACAACATGGACTCTTGGACACCCACCTTAAGTTCTGGATGCCAATGAAATTTGAACCTTAGAGGTTTAATTATTTTCATCACAATACAAAGCGTCCACATGGGATTTACATGACCTAATCCGATGCAGTGGACTTTTACCTTTACAAGCTCAGCACACACTTCCTGGTAGCCAGACAGTCTTTAGTTTCATCTCACTGACGGTGGTTCTCAGACTGATTCACAGGTTACTCTTCAGGCTTGGTCTGCATGGACTGCGAGAAAGACTAGAAGGCATTTTTCTGACCACTCTACAGCATTTTATCAGGACATCCTTTCTGTATATTCTCTCACCATCACCACATATTTACAGGTAAGCAGTGTTTGACAACAGAGCAGAACATTTATCAAGATTTGTCATTATCTGAACGGTATAGTAAATCTATGACTATATCCACTCACACACTATCTGTAGTCTCACTGTATGAGCTTTTTCTTTCCATTGTTGATTTGTTAGACTGTAGTTTTCTGTTCATTGTTATTCAGATTTTCCATTTCTGCCATCCTTCAGTGGCTCTGTGTGAGAACCCACTACATGTGGTGGAAACCAAACCTAATGTATGAATTAATGATGAACACATGAGGATGGGATCAAGAGATTCAATTACACACGCTTCCCCCCAACAATGTAGCTGTCACTCTGAGCAAAGAAAGGCACATCTATTGCTACCTGTTTAGGTTATTTTAAAGTTGACATAGCTGGCAACTGAAGCCTCACTACAACATGTAATGAAGGCATACACTCTTATCTTTCTCACGATAACTTAACACACTAGTATAGTCATCTAAAGAGCAAGTTTTTTACAGTGTATTACTGGAACTGGACTGTACAAACATCAACATATTGAAGAGCGACTGCCACGGTGTGAGCTGAAGGATCGTCGTTGTCTCCAAAGAAGAGTGAAAAGGATCAATTTGAAGGATCTCATGACAAGTTACAGCCACGGAGGAATCTTCAACCCTGCCTACCATGACAGCGAGACTCTGGAAATTGATAGGTTTGTGGTAATAACATAAAATGTGGTTTTATCTTCAAATGTGAATCAGTGAACCTTTTATCCTGAAAAACTCCCTTACCTTATTTGAATTAATCAAATCAAGGAGAGTGTTTCAGTGAGTGCTGTGTGTTGTTTGTACTTCGTCATCAAAGGGCATGTATTGTACTGTAAAAGAATGAACAGGATGTCCTCAAGGAACAGACAGCTGTGTGGTAGTTTACCTGGCTATATCCCAGGCTGTAAGAGTGATTCAATTTATTTCACACCTTTTGGGTAAAAACTTTAAGGTCTAAAGACTTTGAAAGTTTCTAAAAAAAACAAACATTACAGTAAAACTAAAGGGACAAATACATTAGTCCATTGGACTTTACTCCGAAACTTATATCTGCACTTCCTTGTACGTTATTATATCATTCAAATTTCCCACGGGAGAAAAACATCATCTCCATATTAGTCATACCTCTCTATCAGATAATGATCATGATTTGAAATTCCAGTTCCTGTCTCGAACTGATAACCCTAGTGCTCATAAATATCATAAATAACAAATAAATAACACAAACTGCATGACCTCAATGATTAAACCTGCAGTAGGCAGAATATTTTTGTCATCATTGGGCAAAAATTCCATAATAACCTTTCAGCATATTGTAAGTCAAGTGTTCTGAGAGAAAACTAGACTTCTGCACCTCCTCATGGCTCTGTTTTCAGGCTTTAAAAAATCTAGCCCGTTACAGGAGACTTTGGCCAATCACAGGTCATTTCAGAGAGAGAGCGTTCCTATTGGCTGTTCATTCAACGGAGGCAGCTGTCAATCACTCACAAACTCCGATCAAACGGTTAAACTAGGCAGCGCTGATCAAATATGAATCAATATTCTGTTACTGTAATGCCTATTTCTCACCTCAAATGTATTCAGAAACATCTTGTAGTGTACTGTTTAGCTGTGAAATGAGAACTTTTGTGACCCAGCAGCCAAGTTGAGATCTGTTGAGAAAATACCAAGCACCGCCCACCTGCCGGAGCAAACTTTCTCATTGATTGACAGCTGCTCAGAGACGGCAAGGTTCCAGCTCGGCTCTGATTGGTTGTTTTCCTCCGGTCTGTGAAATCTTGCAGATGCCATTAGGAGCACCGGAGGACACAGAGGCACATGATTTTTTTTCTTCAGATTGCCTGTCTCATGCACTACTGTCAGGATATAGAGACAGTTTTATAAAAATCACTTTTTTTAATCATATTTGCTCCAATTCTACCCACTGATGCTTTAATCTTTCAAGTCACACAATATTTGTTCCGTGTGGCGTCTAGGTCGTCCAGCAAAAACCGCCACTCTAACCCTTATGCCAGGGGTGAGAGGGCAGATGCCCATTACTCGTCGACTGTTCAGACCATCAGTGATGACGCCGTGGGGAGAGTGCCCTGGCGGGGCTGGCAGGAGGAGAGCTGGAGGGGGAGAGAAAGCATCCCCATGGGCCTCATCTCAACGCGCCCCCCGAGTCCATCATGGCAGCATGACGTCAGTGAGTGGACCAAGCTAAATCTATTGAGCTATGGAACAATATGAAGTCTGTGTGCATATTTTGTTGCAATACTCTCTGTACTGTATCATAGAGAAAAAGCAACATGATTCAGTGTTGACTACTTCACTTCAATCGGACTATGTCGTTTGGCTCTATATACTGTGTGCCTCTGTGTGTTGCCAAGTGACACCTCTGTTGATACTTCTACTCCTCGCTTTTATTCAGATCACAGTACCTTCCAGATCCCACCTGACTCTCAGTATGATCGGTCACTCTCTGTCCGCCTGCCTTCTGCAATGTCAGGTAATGGTTTTTACTCCATAGATAATAGTTTCTTTACACAGTTATTGTAAGCTCTGTTACTATGGTATCGCTAAACACACACACACACGCAAAGTTGTTAAGTGCATTACCAGACAGTAATTGAAAAGAAATGTGACATTCATGTTGACCTTTGGTTACCAATCAACTTAGCAAGTCATACTTACTTGATAATTATTAATGGAGTCTACGCACAACAACAAATGACGGGGGAAGACAAGGAAGTTGGTAAAGTAAATAAAACAGAGGGAAGGTGGTTGTGGGGAAAAGGTTGCCTTAATCTGAAGGGCGTAATCTAAAGGTTTTGGAAATGTGTCTGTTAATGGGAATGAGTGGACATTTAGTGTCGAAAGGGATCTGTAACGGCACTGTGTCCTTCGTGTTGTAACTAAAACCTTGTATAATTACTGACCACAAATTTAGCTTTCATCTTATGGGTGGCACGGTGCAGTGCAGCAGTTAGCACTGTCGCCTCACAGCAAGAAGGACAGCAAGAAGGTCCAGAGTTCAATCCATGGTCTGGCATACTTGCCCACCTTGAGACATCAAAAATAGGGAGGAATTTGAAACCAAAGCGGGTCTGAGGGTCCTCCCCCAGAAAAATTCTGAGTTTCAGAGACTTTGTTTCCTGCATTCTGGTGACTTTTAAAGAATGAAAATAGCAAAATGATAATTACACTGCAACAGCATTTTTATCTTAAGTACTTTTAATTTTACTTTTAATTCTCAGGAAAGAATACAGAATCATTCGCCCCTCTGGCGGGAACTTTTGTGAATTCATTAATTTTTTCCCATGCTTTAGTATTAATTAGTAGGCCTACTCTCCATTTCTCTCTCTTTCACTCACTCACTGAAGGCCCTTTCAGACACAACCCGACAGCGGTACCACTGCACTCTGAAACCCATTATTTCCAATGGCTTGCGCCACGTCACAACAGCTTTTCACTGTGTCGAGCAAAGCCCAAATTTGGGCGCTGCGCGTGTGCCGCAATGGCAGCTCAAACCGAGCTCTCCTCTGCCAGTAAACAACATCAGGTGTAGCTGTATTGTTGTCCGGGTGGAAACAGTAAGGCTTATATACGCTTTACAGTGGCAGAAACAGGTTGTGATAACGAAAAGGAAAAAAAGGTGTGAATTGAATTGTAGAGAATTGTGGTGCCAACAGCTACAGTATCATATGGAATAATCAGGAGTTAAGATAATGTAGCCTAGAGTCTGTGGTATAATAGCACCCACATTATCTCTCATATACTGTATTGCACTGCTATCAGCTGTACTTTCTATCAGTGTATGTACTGTACAGTAGGTAATACACAAAGTTTATGTGCAGTAAATCAGGAAAATATAAAGAGACGATAGTAAATCTCTGTCAGGCTGTGGTGGGAGAGTAAATGTTTACATGTTCAAGCAACTGCAGGTGTTAGATTTAAAAATGTCATCCTCGATGACTGTCCTCCTGTATTTCCCATCACATCTCTTGATGTTTGTTCCTCCAGGTAACATGACAATGAGATGGAGGGGAGTGACAATGAGAAGGATGAGCATGTTTCCCAACAGCGATCCTGCCAATGTAGCCTTCACAGAGGATGCCATCAGGAACGAGATGGAGAATGGTAAGAGCCTTGTCATGGGAAGTGTGACACCTGATCTGCATTCTGCATGGTAGTCTGTGTAAGATAATAGGGAGAGCTTATCTTGTTATGTTGTGTGTGACAGAGGAACAGAACCTGGTCAAGGAGCTCGTTGCCCTGTCAACTCGAGACCGAATTCGGGCCATTCGAGACCTTCCAATGAGCTGTGACGAGAAGAAACATATCAGGTGGGTTTTGACTGACAAGCAGTTAAAGTTGATAAGCTTCCTTGTCAGCGTCATTCTGGGTTAACCATTACACCTTGCTGGGAACCATAAAATAAGGGTTCTGTATGCACAGGCAGGGTGGTATTGTGTTGCAATATAGATCACTTGAGGAAAAGTTATGTGCAAAAACACGCACTGCTCTGTCTTTTCAAGTCACATTACTCAAGAAACGATTCAAATGATAGGAGGTCCAAAGGTTTTTCTGCAGCGTTGAGTCACAATTCCTCTAATTAATCAGGTCATAATGTCTACAGGCACTGATGTCATCATAACACCAAATTATGTTCTAAAATACCTCCACAGGAGCCAAGTGCTGGCGTTCAAGTCTTCCAAGCAATCTCGCAAGTTCACGTGTTTTGCAGATTGCTCTGAGAATATGTCACTGGTAAGTTAACAACATGCTGCAATGCCACACTTAAACAATTCATTTTTGTATGCCATATGTGTCACACGCTGTTTTCCCAGTCTTTCCGCAGGTGCGGCTACAGTATAAGGTCAGCCAGACAGACACTGGAGCTGTGGCAAGGCATCATGAAAGAGATTGGTGGCAAGTTTGGCACCAGTGTCCTCTCCTATTTCGTGTTCCTCAAGTGGCTGCTCGTATTCAACATTTTCTCCTTCCTGGTCAACTTTGGCTTTATCACCATCCCGCTGCTTGTTTACGACCCCTCACCCAACATACCTCCAAACGTGACATTCAGAGGACTGGAGATACTGACTGGAGCTGTAAGTTTAGGCTGTTAGGCACAAGTACATATCTTTTTGTGAAGCCAAAAATAATCCCTAACATGTATCAATTATTTTTTTATTAAATCATTGTGCAACTTAAAGCTGCTCTAATCAATATTTGTACAAACAATGGATGAAATTATGTATGTAACCTTAAAGGTGCTCTATACGATATCCAGAGCATTAACATAGGAGCAGATAACTATTTGCTATGTAAAGATATAGAGGAGTAATGTCTACCTGAGCAGAGAATGAAGTCACTCTCCCTATGTGTATGTTGTAATCCGAGTTTCTGCTTGCTATGTTGGAGGCTGTGCATGCTTTTAGTGCATGTTTGTGCATTTGAGCGTGCCCGACTGGCTAGCTCACTGCCGCTGCTCTGCACTGCTCACATACGGTGGTTACAGCTGATAATGCCGCACCGACCGACGGCGTTGTTGCGGAAGCGTAGCACCCAACCTTCAATTGCGTTTCTAAGGCAAACAATATTGTGGGTGACTAGACGCATCCCCTTGCCTCCTCATTTATATTGTTACCATCTGGGCGACGGTATTGCCCCCCCCCCCCTCCATTCACTAAAAATAGATCCAAGTTTTCATTTGTCCAACAAGCCATAAAGTTTTTAAACAGCTGATGCACTAGCACTTTATCCCCCATGCACTTTGACCACTACTTCCTTCCTGGTCACAAATAATGTCCTGCTGGTCTGGTCTGTCCTAATTTTCTCTTAACTATTTTAACTATATATTTATATTTATATATATTGGGGCTGTCAAAGTTAACGTGATAGTAGCGCAAATTTGTTTTAATGCCACTAATTTCTTTAATGTATTAGCGCAACCGATCTTTCGGAGGTTGTAGCGGGCTCAGTTGAATGTTATGGCTTAAGTTTTCATGTCATACTAGCTTTCCGTGAAGGAGGTTACATAACATCCCAGTACAGTACTGCAACATGGTGGTGCTCTTGCCACAAAAAGATGAAACGGATCTTCTTTTTTCTCTTAAATGCTGACATATTGTCATGCCTTTTTATATAATAGTTCATTAGAGTGGAAATCAATTTAGTAAACAAAAAATGTGTGATTAATCATGATTAACTACGGACAATCATGCGATTAATCAGAATTCGGAATTAAATATTGAAATCAATTGACAGCTTGGTTTAATTAATATATAGATATTCAGTAAAAATGCTTTTTCAATGCATAGTAAATGTGTTTTGGTTTCTCCAGGGTTACTTCCACTACACCGTTATGTACTATGGTGGCTACAGTAATGAAACTCTGGTGGGTCTGGTAGAGTACAACATGCAGTTGGCCTATTTCTTCACAATAGCAGTCTACATGGTTCTGTGTGGAGTTGCACTTATCTTAAGGTCAGTCCAACTCTATCAATTCTGTATAACTATAATATTTTGAGTTTATTGTACATTTCCTTGAATTTACCCATCTAATTGTCCTTCAGGTTAACAGTAGTTTGAAGAAAGAAATGTATGTTGCCTATTTTCCTCACGCAGCATGGCCAGCTCATTCAAGAAAAACTATGTACTAGCAGACCCAACTTCAAACGGTGCATGGCAGCTTCTGTGCAGCTGGGATTTTAGTATTACCAATGAGAGAGCAGTGAGACAGCGCAAGAACAATCTACGTGTCCAACTCAAGGTGACTATTACCGTGTTACAAACCCACTTTTGTCAATCAAGACACCAAGTGAGGAAAGAGAGAGGCGTTTTATTATAGGATCATCTCACCTACATGTCATGAAATTTGTCTCTGAATGACATATTCATATCCACTAATTCATATTTTCCAACTTCGTACTTTAAGATTTGTATTTACATTTTTGAGATGAGCTGTAGCTGCAATATTTTCACAATAAGCTTTCAACAAATTTCAGACGCTTAGCTTTCTCAGACGTTAATTCCTGTTTAAAGACACATCATGCACCTCATTATTTTTCATTGCCATGTTTGTCCTCTTGTCATCCCCTCAGGAGTCTTTGTCAGAGAAGGCCCAGAGGGAGCTGCTAACCCACTCTGAAAAGCTGAAGCACTTTGGGGTTCATCTGGGCTCCTGGCTCCTCTCCACTGGCTTGGCTGTTGGCTGTGGAGCTAGCATCTATTATCTCTGTCATTATGAACAGGAGGTACACAAATCAAGATTGAATAATTAGTCTTATTGTTAAATTGGAATTTAACAATACCTGCACTGTTGCAGATCCCTTTGTTTGCAGGTGTAGAGAAACTGCATATGATAGTATTTTGGTCAGCATGCGTCATAAGCTTGCAACTTACTGTCAAGTCATTTAACGGCAGTGCAGGGTTTGATTCATTTCATTGCACACAGTGTTCGCCGACCAGCAGCTGACCTCCATCTGTTATCTTTATAGCGGGCAACCGATACAGCCAACCGGTCTCTGCTTCAGGAGGCCGAGACTCTCCTGGTTCCTTTTGTGGTGTCTCTGATGAACCTGGTTGTCCCGCTCTTCTACTCCCTCTTCAACAAGTTTGAGCCCTACTCCAGCCAGCGCAGCCAGATCTACGCTCTGGTAGTCAGGTTCGATAGCAGGCACACACAGTACATGAATTAATGGGAACAAGATTGAGGAATATGTTTTTTTAGAAGGAGTTTAGAAATTGTGCGAAATGCACTTATTTGCTTTCTTGCCAAGAATTAGATGAGAAGATTGATATACCACTCTCATCTGTCCATTCAATATGAAGCATAAGTTAGGGTAACAAAAACTGCTTAGCAGCTCCTCTAAAGCTCACTAATTAACACATTATATCTCCGTTAATCTGTACAAAAACCAAAGCATTAAAGTTATATGTTGCAGTGTTGCAGGTGGTTACATACTGGACTATTTGGAACCCCATAAAACCACATTTTTATACTTATATATTTATTAATTTATTTTTATTTTTTTTTACACTTTTTTTGTTTAGGTTAAACTAACTAGGTACATGTGGAATTTGTGATCTACAGAGAGAGCCAGGCTAACTGTTTCCACCTGTTTCTAATCTAAATGCTAAGCTAAGCTACTCGGCTGCTGGCTCCAGCTTCATATTTACCGTACACACAGTGGTGATATCAATCCACTCACCTAACTCTCAGCAAGAAAGCAAATATGCACATTTCCCAAAATGTCAAACAATTCCTTTAAGCATCAATAATGCTTAAAATATTTTTGTTCTCTTTTCCCACAGAAACGTGATACTCAAGATGTCTATTCTGGCTGTCTTGTGTTATTACTGGATGAATACGGTGGCTAAGAAGTTTTCGGTATGTTTGACCCTTTAACCTGCAGTAGGCAGAATATTTTTGGCATCATTTGGCAAAAATTCCATAATAACCTTTCAGCATATTGTAATTCAAGTGTTCTGAGAGATAACTAGACTTCTGCTCCTCCTCATGGCTCTGTTTACAGGCTTTAAAAAATCTAGCCCGTGACGGGAGACTTTGGCCAATCACAGGTCATTTCAGAGAGAGAGAGTTCCTATTGGCTGTTCATTCAACAGAGGCAGCTGTCAATCACTCGTGAACTTTGATCAAACGGTCAACTATAAATGAATATTCTGTAACTGTAATGCCTGTTTCTCGTGTAAAATGTTTTCAGAAACATCTTGTAGTGTACTGTTTAGCTGTAAAATGAGAAAGTGTGCTCTGGCTGGTGGGCGGTGCTTGGTATTTCCTCAACATGGCTGGCGGGTCACAAATGTTCTCATTTTACAGCTAAACTACAGTAAAATATGCATCTGAAAACATTTTATGTGAGAAATAAGCATTACAGTAACAGAATATTGATTCATAGTTGATCAGTGCTGCCTAGTTTGACCGTTTGATCAGAGTTCGCGACAAGCCCCCAGAAAGTACGCCGGTCGTTGATCCCAACTTTCGTAGTGGCTAAACGGCGGTACATCAATTTCTGTGTCCATCACGTGATGCATTGGGCCCAAAAAGACTTCTTCCCATAGACTTACATTGGGAAAGAGATGTCTGTAACTCAGCGGATAATTTTTTTTGAGGTGAATCAACTTCCCAGGATGAACACTCTAATAGTCCTTATTTAAATCATTAGGTTTTAAAAGTTGTAAAATGCACTAATAGCCAAATCCAGAGTTATTTCTCTTCCTCCATTCATGTGAATGTAGTCATTCATGAACTATTGTCTACATCTGTGAACATGTCTAAATCTCTCTATAACTGTCTGTGTTCTCCACAGTGTTGGGAGTCCATTGTGGGGCAGGCTTTGTACCGTCTGGTCATTGTTGATTTTCTTTTCCTGATGTTGGGATCCTTCTTTGGAGAGTTTCTTAGCAAGTGAGTTACACTCAGTTTATTCTTCACAGTCATAGAAATGGGGTAACCTAAATCATCTTCATTATTTCCCTGAAACAGTGTGATTGGGACCAGATTACTACCACGTCTGGGGGTTCCAGAGTTTGATGTAGCCAGAAATGTCCTCGAACTCATCTACGCACAGACTCTGGCCTGGTAAGAACAAGACATTAAACACTTACTACAGTACAAGATCTAACAACTCAATGGAATTAAAAAGTTAGCTTACCCTCTATTTTCTCTTCATAGGATTGGAATTTACTTCTCTCCTCTGCTGCCTGTCATCCAGATCCTCAAACTTTTCATTTTGTTTTACCTAAAGAAGGTAAATAGAGGTTCATAATGTTTGGAAGCCTTATGATGATTTTAAACTGAACTGCCATGATGACAAATGGCCATGGCAGATACAATGCCATTGCTGCCCAAGCTGCTCTATATAATGTTTTAGGCTCACATTACGCTATTTGTGCACCTGGTTCAATAATTGATTTAAATCCTTTCATCACACTGAACAGCATGCTTTATTTAGTGTTATGGAAAAGACAGGTAGCGTTTGGGATTTATGGTGTAAACCTTTCGCTTTGCACTGCACCAGGCAAGGTCAATCAATCCCAGAGTAAATGAATTCAGTACGATTAGTAATTTGACCCAGTTTGGATCTGGGGTTGTTGAATGTTTCATGAACGTGCTGAATGACCTTTGAAGCAATGCTATTCAAAGCACTGATGAGATCTTCATGCTCTCTGTTATGGAGTGAAACATGTATGATGTTTAGGCTGAAATGAGCTCATGGTTTTTCTAAACGTTAATAATATCATATGAGGTATTGCAATAATAATGAAAAATGGTGTTGGTGATATATGACTTTGTTCATGTGTGTGTTTTGTTCCCCAGGTCAGCCTGACCCAGAACTGCCAGCCTCCGCAGCGGTCAGGCAGAGCAGCTCAGATGCAAACCATCTTCATCGCTCTCCTCTTCTTCCCTTTCTTTGTGGGAGCCCTGTCTATGGTTGCATACACCGCCTGGAGGTACAAGAACATGACCTATTTTGAACATTATAAAACCCCAACAACAATACCAATCTTTGACACATGTATGCTGCATTCTTTACCAGTACACAAATCCTCCCAAACAGAAACCTCAGTCTTGTTTTGTCCACCTTGTCCTGCTCTGTAGACTGACTCCCTCAAAGCAGTGTGGTCCTTTTCGGGGACTCAACAACACCTTCAGTGTGGTCGGAGTCTGGATGGACGATCTGAAGGATATCGCTGGTTCTGAATGGGCTGTCTGGATCTACGAAAATGTCATCAGAAGTGAAATCTTCTACTTTCTTATCACACTCATCATCATGTAAGTGCATAGTGCAGGTGATATGTTATGTGTGCTGTAGCCAAGGCCTATGGAAAGGAGGCTGTGTCACGGGTGGACATGGGTCTTGGGGTATGGGGTATAACACATGCTCAGTATAACTGAAGCCGCGGTCGTGCGTTGTGATTGGCTCAATTTCGGCGAGTGCAGGCCAGATTTTACTGCGCATGTGTCATACCCCCTAAGATATGACGCGTTGATGAGGCGTGATCCAGCCTCCTTTCCATAGGCCTTGGCTGTAGCTAGGCACAGCTCAAATGGTGCCTTCAAATGGGGTCGTGTTTATCGTGTTATGTGATTGGATGATTGGAAGTGTCTGCCATCCCCTACTGGTTGAGGAAGTGACATCATCACATATCCACTGCACCATGAAAAAAACAGGAAGAGAAGAGAAGCACATGATCATAAGTATATTAAGTTACACATTAAAAACACTGCTTGGTCAATCTACTAACAGCAACTCAAACAACAAGATCAAAATGCATCATCATTACAATTAAGTAGAAGTTCTATATTTCACAGACACACACTCAAATGTAATTCATCATTGAGCCCAAAGTGACACTAACTTAATAAATGGTGGAGGCCATGGAAGTTCATTTTTCGGTGCCTAGTAGAGTAATATATTGTTTTTCTTTGTAATTTTATAATATGTCTGAGGAACATGTTGTAACCACAAGCTCACAAGCAACTTGAAGGCAGTTAAAGTACAGCTGAGGCAGTGTCATTAGTTTTGCTGGTGTTGGTGAAATTGAAGGATAAATGATATATTATATGTAGCTATATCAGATATTTTGTGTCTCGAATATATATTTACAGGCTGTAATGATATAGCCATAAATGTATTGTGCAAAATGTTTTGTGTTGATTGGAAAGAAAAGTTATTCTGAAGATTGTTCATTTATTGTGTATTTCAGAATTCTTACTAAGAAACTGATCAACTGAGGCAATGTGTCAACAAAATGGACAATTCGATTTACATTTATTTCAACCGGTAGAGACTCCATTTCGAATTAACCATTTATTACCTTGTGCATGATAAGATGCATAGTGCAAAGTCTTTGGTGATTAGACTCCATCATGACGTAGTATATTTGAGTTAAAGGTGCAGTGTGACGATGAGGCTCATGAAATCTAGGTCTTTACTTTGAGATGTTGAGCGGCTTGAGGTGGAATGAATGTAACGACATGTTCATACTGCAATGACAACTGACAACAGCAGAGAGGAGAACAGTTTTCAAATTTGATGGCGACGATATGATTGGCTCAAAGAGATCGTGGCAGAATCTGGTTGGTTAACTAAGAGTGAAACACCTGTAGTCAGCTGATAGAGTAGGAGCCCGTGAGAGAGAGAGACAGAAAGATTTGTGAATGAGAGTGTAAAGAGAGTCTTCCTGATTGAACTTACGTTAAGCTTCATTGAATTGAATGGAACAATGTGAGCATACAGTGTGTGGTTTTTGTGTATTCATTACAATTTTGCATCTTTTCCTACTCAGAGTCATTATATACATCTTCTGGCAAGTCACTCAGGGCCGCAAGCGGCTTATTGTTCAACTGAGACAACAGATTGTTAATGTGAGTGTGTTTGAAACATATCCTTAAAAATGTGCTTTTGTATATTTTTGCCTTTATTTTGTTTATCCCTCGGCTGCATTTTAAATTCATTCCTTCTCTCTCTTCCTCGGTTTTCTCTTTCCTTTTCTCTCACTAGGAAGGGAAAGATAAGTCCTTCTTGTTAGACAAGCTCCAGAACCTCCAGAAATCTCGGCCTGATAAAAAATCCAAACAGAAGAATCCAAAAAAGGTTTGTTGTGAAGATTATTTTCATACTAACTAATCACCTTTCAGCCTGGGATTTGTTATCAACCTTGCTGCATATTTGCTCCTGGCCTGCAGCACACCAAACGGCGGTCAGATGTCCACTCCTCGGGCGGTCAGTCCAACTCAAACGCCATGGTTCAGGCGTTGCTCACTCGCCAGCAGCTTGAAGAGGACGAGGAGAGACGCAGCGCCGGTGGAGTGCCCATTCCCTCCAACATCTCCACCTCCAGCGCTCTAATTCAGGCCATGCTGGCCCGGCAGAGAGCAGATGACCAGGATGAAGATAAATCATCCTCCGGCGCCCTCGCACAGGCCGTGCACGCCAGGCAGAGGGCTGAGGGTCAAGAGACGGATGAATACTACAGCACAGGTTTTTTTGAAAACCCTGTCAACACATCCAGCGCTGTCGCACAGGCGATGCAAGCCAGACACAGAGCAGAGGAGGACGGACCAGATGATGCACGTGACCTGCCATCTTCTGTGTCAGGTGTTATGATGCAAGTCATGCAAGCCAGGCAGAGGGCAGAGGAAGAGGACAGGCCTCAGTGGGTCCCAGCTCCCCCACAAAACCCAGCTCCCGCAGGCTCCAGTGCTCTCATACAGGCCATGTTGGCCCGGCAGCAGGCCCAGAACGAGTACGATGATGGTTACTGACCAAAGGGGTCTGGCTTTATCTTACTGCAGGGAGAGGAACAGAACTGAAAAGAACAACATATGACTGAAATCACACTTGTCAGATTAGGATTTGTGTTGTCACCCATAGATGAAATAGCATCAGTTATAAGTCCATAAATGGGGTGATTTCTCCAGAATTGCAATACATTCAATCCTGCTGTACATCCAAAAGAACTGAGAGAGCTACAGTACTGTAGCAGGACGAGAAGAGAGTGCAGGTCCACCTCTTTATGCACTTTTTTTTTTTTACCAATATATTTTAATAGTATGTTTCTATGAGAGTACACAAGCCTTGTAAAATAAATAATTACTATAACATATACAGTATACACAAGGCCTGATCTTGTGCCATTCCTAATGTAATTTCTGTATCATAAAAAACAGTTGTTAATATTGTATATATTCTCTGTGAAATGTAGATGTTCATCAGATACAAATAAAAGAATGTCGAAACTAAATTAGTCACCGTCTCTTGCAATACATTACTTTGAAAGCAAACCATATAACCTTTAAAACAATAAGTTGTTAGACAGAAAGAAGTATTTGGGTGGAAAACAAGCCTCACCCTGAGCTTCTTGTTAGGATAGCAACAGCAGTAGTAGTACTAGTAGTAGGAGCAGCAACAATAGTAGTAGTAGTGGTAATAGTAATAGCAGCAACAGCAGTTGTAGTAGTATCAGTAGTATCAGTAGTATCAGTAGTAGTAGTAGTAGTAGTAGTAGCTGGAGCAGGAGCAGCAGCAATAGTAGTAGTAGTAGTAATAATAGTAGCAGCAGCAGCAATAGGAGTAGTAGTAGGAGTAGTAGTAGTAGTAGTAGTAGTAGCAGTAGCAGCAGCAGTAGGAGTAGTAGTAGTAGTAGTAGTAGTAGCAGCAGCAGGAGCAGCAGCAATAGTAGTAGTAGTAGTAGCAGCAGCAGCAGCAGTAGCAGTAGGAGTAGTAGTAGTAGTAGTAGCAGCAGCAGCAGCAGTAGGAGTAGTAGTAGTATTTGGGTGAAATAAACCTTTAAAACTACAAGTCGTTAGACATAAAGTAGTATTTGGGTGGAATAAACCTTTATAACTACAAGTCTAAAGTGAGCTCCATCAGGCAGAACATTTTTTATGATTGTGAATTAAGCATTTCAAAAATATACGACCCTGTAAAGAACAAGCGGTTACAGATAACGGATGGATGCTCATATCTTCATCTCTCTTCTCACCGAGGCAGCTGTGGTCTTGAGGAACCATTTGTCATTTCTACAGCTGCCACCAGGGGACGTTATTATTGCAGCAAAGCAGCAGTGCTGCAGCTAAAAAGACCCAGAGGCCCCATGTGCTGACACAGCTCTTCATTACAGCCTTTCAATGTCCAACTTTGTCTGTATAATAAGCAAATTTGTAACTACGAGCAAGCAGCGGCTTTTTTTTTTTTTTAAATATTCTGACTTCATATAAATCATTAGAAAAACAGTTTGGAGATGGGAATAATTTAAATTTCATATTTTTAAGGGAGTTTCTATTTGCAACAGTTACGCTGTGTGAGGCTGAATTTGAGAATAAAGTTTAAAGTGCAAGTTAAACTTCCCTCACTGACACACAACCAACACGTAGTCCATTAACAGCCTCTCTAGGTGCCTGTTGCTTTATTTGGCATCAAAGGCTCCAGGGGCAGTTGGAAGTAATTAATTTGCAAGAGGGAGACAGAAAGTGTGTGTGTGTGTGTGTGTGTGTGTGTGTGTGTGTGTGTGTGTGTGTGTGTGTGTGTGTGACAAGTGGATGGAATGCACTCCTCCCTTATACTCCCACAACACACACACAGTCCTGCTCCCCTCTGTGTTCGGCCTCTTTTTGAAGTTCCTCCTGCAGCTAAAAGAGCGAATGAGGGGGCAGAGCTGAAGAGAGGGCTGAGGAAGTGTGTGTGTGTGTGTGTGTGTGTGTGTGTGTTGACAACATGTGAAAATATGGCTGCATGCTGCTTGTTTACTATTACCTGTGGACAGTCAGATAAGTCAGGACATGTGAGAATTTGTGGATCATGAGGCAGGGGCGGACTGAAGCTAACGGGAAGCTCGGGAATTTTCTTGGTGGGCCGGTCGTGTGATGATCTTGCTATTCAAAACGTCTCTATTACACAGAAAAATTTACATTTCAATCAAAGGTGTCATATGTACATTGTCCCAAATCAGCTGTGAATTTGTTGTTTTGAACACAACACAACGCCATTCCTCCACCTCAACTCCCTGACTAAACGTTCACTCACAAGTGACTGAGAACTCAACTGAACTGAGAAACAAACAAATTGTTTCAGGAAGCGATACAGTTCAGTAAGTGTAATCAGGTTTAATCCGTCCTTCACAATCAAACACAAATTACCATTACTAAACAAACCTATGCCCTTGTACCACAAAAACTGTATTAGTGTTAAAATTACTCCCAAAAATATTCTGCACTCACCCTCCGGGCATTCGCATACTGTTAAAGGCCTCTCCATCTCGAAATCCTGGGCTGAATTTCAGTCCCAGTCCTCCCCTGGTTCCTGTAGTTATTTTTCAACATATACCACAATATGTATATATATATAAAAACTACATAAACAGAAGTTGAGAAAAACTGGGATTAAAGTTTAAATGCTGGCCGACAAACTGCATAACAGTTTCAATTAAACTGATTATTTTACCCCTCAAAAATGACCACAGAATCTACATAATACCTTTAAAATTGCAGATACCGTATGCTATCTTTAGATAATATTTTGAGAATGCAGTTCTGTGCACTGAAATGTGTACTTTCAGTTTTCTGCTACTATTGAACCCATTAAAAACTGTTGCGGATGCATCAAAGGCCAATATAGATAGAGTACATACAGCAATAAAATATGGAAACGAACTGTGGTGGTGTGTTCACAGTTGGTTCTTGGCTTTTAAACTAACTGGATGAGAACATGGATGTGTAATTTGAACAACTAGAAAATATAAGACAGTTTTAGTACAACAATCTTTATTCACTTTTCACTACATTTTCACCTGCTGAATAAAAGCAGCCTCTCTCCTCCCGGAGATCAACCGGAATGAAACACAACAATCCTCTTGGCAATGAAATATGCAATATTTACTCAGTCGTTTATCTCATTATTTTGACTGTTTTAAAACCTAGTCAAGTGCAGGCTTCTTCCACGATGGATTTAGTCCGCTGCTGTCACAAAGTTGAGCCTTTATTAAAGCGCAGCAAACGTTTAAGTGCTCTACTTCGTCTGCAAGCAGCTTGTCAGACGTCAGGGGTGAAGTCGTCCCATCAACACACGGCAGCAGCAGCAGAAGTCTTATTTCTTACCTGTGCAGGAAACAGGAGACAGTAAATAACAGCTCTGCCAATCAACGAAGAAAACAAGATAACAGGGCAGTGAAAAGTTTTTAGCATTGGTATTGATTTTGACATATCAGTAATGTTTTATTCTGAGAAGAATAGTTCATTTATTTTATTTTGTTGAGCAACAACATGAGACAACATGTGAAGAAACCAGAGATCTCTCCACTGACAACCAGATGTTCTGCTGTAATCAACATGTTGCGATTTATGAATACTTTTGATTTTTAAATAAATTACTTACTTTGTAAAAAAAAGGAAAAAAAAACTTGTACATATGACAAGAAATGCATGCATCTACTCCTGCCAAATTTAAAGGAATAGGTTGACATTTTGAGAAATACTTTTAGCATATTCATTTTCTATCTGAAAATTTGGTGAGAAGATCGAAACCACATCTGTCCGTTAAATGTGATGTCACAGAAATAGTGCGGCACATAACCACCGTAAAAACCACAACACGTCGTTTTTACACTTTGGTTTTTGTAAGGATTTAACAAATAATATATAGCGGGTTAATTAGTGAGCCTTAGAGGTACTGGCACTCAGATACCTGTTTCCAGTCTGTATGCTAAGCTAAGCTAACTGTCTCATAGCTGTCCCTTATATTTAGCGTAAAACTTACTCCCCGCCCTACACCCATTTTCTCTCCCATGATCCCCCCACGAGGTCGACCTCGAACAACTTTGGCACTATCTCCACAAGCACGACACCTACCACCTCCATCCCCTCCACAATGGAATCAGCCTCTGTCTCCGCAGTCTGATAAGGATGTTCCTTTACTAAATGTTGCAAGCACAGATTGATATGTGCTGGGTCCAGGCTTCAAGGCTAATGATACACGTGACTGTTTCCAGGAAAAGCTGGGGCCCTGTGTGATGAGAGCTTCTTCTATCTCAGTTCTAATAAGTAGTAGAAAAAGAATGGTGAATCTGCAAAGAAACAGGAAGATTTTTACTGATTGTGCTAATTTATCAAATTTAGCATTGATTCCTTGCCAGCCAAACCATGTCCCAAAAAATAATAATAATGCTTCTAGCACATTAAAGCTAGCCCTGTTAAACGTCAGGTCTTTGGCAGGAAAAAGTTTTTTAATCAATGATTTTATTATTGAGCACAAGCTTGATTTTATGTTTTTAACTGAAACTTGGTTAGACCAAAATAACAGTGCAGCTGTTCTTATTGAGTCAACTCCTCCCAACTTTAGTTTTATGAGCGAAGCTAGAATGCATAAGAAAGGAGGTGGAGTTGCCATATTGTTTAATGATTCCCTCCAATGCAAACAGATATCTTATGGACATTTTGCTTTTTTTGAATATGTCGCTCTTCAGCTGAACTCCTCTTCTCGAGCTTTGTTTCTGAATATCTACAGGCCACCTAAATACTGTGCAAACTTTTTTGATGATTTTACTGAACTGCTGTCTGTAATTTGTGTTGACTTTGACTGTGTAGTCATTGTTGGTGATTTTAACATCCATGTTGACAACCAACAGGACAGAGGGGCCAAAGAACTGTGTCAGGTTCTTGATAACTATGGAATGAGTCAGCATGTGACAGAGCCCACACACAATAGGGGACACACTTTGGACTTAATCATATCAAAGGGCCTGAACATTTCCAAGGTTGTAGTGATGGATGTTGCTCTGTCTGATCATTCATGTGTATTCTTTGAGAGTACTCTTCCTGTGCACAGGAATGATAAGACAGAGGTAATCACAAAAAGGTATATCACTGAAAATACCAGTGATCAATTTGTTCAGGCTTTCTCTTCCACACCCACCCTCCCCTGGACCTCTGTCAATGAGCTTGTAGATAATTTCAATTCTAAAATGACAAATGTTATTGATACCATTGCACCCACCACGGTGAAGATTGTCTCTGGTAAGAAAAAATCTCCATGGAGAAATACCATGTTGGTAAGAAATGAAAAAAGAGAGTGTCGAAAAGCTGAACGCCAGTGGCGGAAAACAAATCTACAAGTTCATTATGACATCTATAAAGAGAGACTTTGCATTTATAATTCAGAACTGAAAAATGCAAGGCGGTCCTTCTTCTCTGACATCATCACCAAAAACAATAACAATGCACGTGCCCTGTTTGCTACTGTCGACAGGCTAACAAACCCTCCTGTGTCAGTAGCCTCTGAACTTTTATCCTCCAGGGCCTGCAATGAATTTGCTTCCTTTTTTACAGAAAAAATTCACAAAATCAGACAAGCAGTCACTTCCTCCATAGCAGGTACAGGATGTTTGTTTCCCCTGCGTCCACTTAAACCTGGTGCAAATACCATGACACAGTTTTATCCAATAAATCAGACATACCTGGAGGAAATCATACAACATCTAAAATCCTCCTCATGCTGCCTTGACATTCTGCCAACAGGCCTTTTCAAAAAAGTATCAGATTGTATGGTCTCAGAGCTTTTACAGATTGTTAATGCATCTCTTGTTTCAGGAGTGTTCCCACAGGCCCTGAAAACTGCTGTCATCAAACCACTCCTCAAAAGAACAATCTGGACTCATCAATAGTAAATAATTACAGACCGATATCAAATCTTCCATTCTTGTCTAAAATAATTGAAAAAAACAGTTTTTCAAAAATTAAATAGCTTTCTGGCACTAAACAACTCTTTTGATGTCTTCCAGTCAGGTTTTCGACGAAACCACAGCACTGAGACTGCTCTTGTTAAGGTCTTCAATGACATCCGATTGAACACAGACAGTGGTAGAACTACGGTTTTAGTTTTACTGGATCTCAGTGCTGCATTCGACACGGTTGACCATAATATATTACTAGACCGACTGGAAAACTGGGTGGGTATTTCTGGCATAGCACTCAGCTGGTTTAAATCCTACCTAAAAGACAGGGACTTCTTTGTGTCTATAGGTAATTGCAAATCTGAGCTGAACAAAATCACATGCGGAGTTCCCCAAGGCTCCATCTTGGGGCCTCTTTTGTTTAACATCTACATGCTCCCACTGGGTCAGATTTTTGAGAACAACAAAATAAATTACCATAACTATGCAGACGACACACAAATTTACATAACTCTATCACCAGGAGACTACAGTCCAATACAAGCACTGAGTGAGTGCATTGAACAAGTCAATAATTGGATGTGCCAGAATTTTCTTCAGCTGAACAAAGACAAAACTGAGGTTGTAGTTTTTGGAGCCAAAAAAGAAAGATTAAAGGTTAGTGCTCACCTACAATCTGTGATGTTAAAAAGCTCAGACCAAGCCAGAAACCTTGGTGTAGTCATGGACTCAGACCTGAGCTTTAACAGCCATATTAAGACAATTACAAAGACAGCCTTCTATCACCTGAAGAATATAAGAAGAATTAGAGGACTGATGTCTCAGCAGGATTTGGAAAAACTAGTACATGCATTTATCTTCAGCCGACTTGACTACTGTAACGGCGTCTTTACCGGTCTTCCTAAAAAATCGATCAGACAGCTGCAGCTGATTCAGAACGTTGCTGCTAGAGTCCTCACTAAGACCAAGAAAGTGGATCACATCAGTCCAGTTCTGAAGTCTCTACACTGGCTGCCTGTCTCTCAGAGAATTGATTTCAAAATACTGCTGCTGGTTTACAAAGCACTAAATGGTTTAGGGCCAAAATACATTTCTGATCTTCTGCTGTGTTATGAACCATCCAGACCTCTCAGGTCATCTGGATCAGGTCTGCTTAGTGTCCCCAGAGTCAGAACTAAACATGCAGAAGCAGCATTCAGTTTTTATGCACCAAATATCTGGAACAAGCTCCCAGAAACCTGCAGGACCGCTCCAACTCTCACTTCTTTTAAAACAAAGCTTAAAACTTTCCTGTTTGCGGGTGCCTTTTATTCTGACACTGCACTATAACTTTTACTCTTTTGAGTTTTATGCAATTTTAGCTTCTATCCTAGCTTTTATTTTTAGCTTGTTTTTATTTTCTAATCTTTAATGTTTTAATGTTTTTATGTTTTTATAACTGTTTTAATTATTTCTTAATGTTCTTTTGCATTTTGTCGCAATGTTCTTGAATGTTTCTGTAAAGCACTTTGAATTGCCCTGTTGTTGAAATGTGCTATACAAATAAAGCTGCCTTGCCTTGCCTTGCCTTGAAGACAGAAGGGTGACATCAATCTTCTCATCTGACTCTCAGAAAGTGAATAAGTGTATTTCCCCAAATGTCAAATTACTCCCTTAAATGTGTGTTCATTTAATAGGGTACAAAGAAATATATGACCACTACTGAATTCGAAACACTGACGCTGGATATGTATTGCAAATCCTTTTAAAAACAAGCACTGTATCATCCAGAGACGGCTGTTTTTCAAAACACCCTGTGCAACATGTGACGTGTAATAACGTGGTCCTGCCAATACTCTGGCATGTCATGATCTCCGATTAACGAGACAGGTTAAACTACCGGACATCTTCAGTGTCGGACACACAGTCTGGGAGTGTGTTTAAGTGTCCTCTGTACGGTAGGGCTCCACATATGGAGCCTATAATTCCTGATTCGGCCCCCCCTCCCCTCAGTCTTTTTCTTTGAACTTTCCTCATGAAAGAGAAAGCAGCCACAACTTTCTTAAAAGACGCACATGGACACACACAGAGATCAGCCAGAAAATAAAATGTGCGCAAAAACACAAACAAGACACAGAGCGAAAAAGGGAGCATTATTCTAAACAAAAACATCAATACAGTGACCACCAGAAACACCACAATAGAACAACAGAGAAGCGTCGTGCCTTGACAGACCACAGGGGCTCACGCCGTGTGATGTGGCCCAGCAGCAGGCTCTCTCCCTGGGTCCGGAGTGTCTGTAGTGGTCTCCTGAGCCGGAGGGGGTGACCATCCTAATCCAATTGGTTCATCTTAAAAACGCAGCCCTGTCTTCTGAGTCATGAGGAATTCTGCTTTCAAAAAGGCCATTTCCTATTGACTGTGGTTTTTGGGGTTTTGTGAGTGAGTGTTTACCACGACAAGAATTGTGTGGCTACATAAAAAAAAAGGACGTGATCTCTGAGGAGGTGAAATACTTGTTTCTGCATTTGGGGTGCGTTTGTTTGGGCTAATGTGAAAGCTGTCAATTGACCTCCAGTGCAGATCAGACAACCGGACCGAGACTACCTGAAAAGGTGGGTCTTCCAATAGGATTGTTTGTCATGTAAAAGAAAAGCAAAGCAGACGAGTCACAAGATTTTTGTGACAGCAGAGTTGTGTTTCAATTAGTTAAACTACTATTAAAGCAACCTTTTAATCAAGAACTGTCAAGGAAGCGATTGCTATAAGATACTGTATAGGCTTGAATAAGTAAGGGATAATGAACAGCGAGCCGACACGGCGATGTGACCCGAAGCAGAGGGGTCTCTCATCGCCCTGAAGGGGTTAATTTCACAACAATGACCCGCTAGCTGTACATTATCCCGCTTATTACACGGCTACTTATTTAAGAAATCAATCATTTTACACAAAAATGGTCCTCCAGAGTCCGACAACAGAACTGCGCCCATAGCAACGGTCTGTTATAAAGAAATAACAGACTGCAGAACGCTGGGATTAACCAATCAGAATGGAGTATTCAACAAAGCTGTGTAATATGAGACACTATTTTTTTTCTCCTAGAAACTATATTTGAAAAAGTGGGGGTCTTGTCATATGTGATCAGGGCGCTCCTGAAAAAGAGAGCATTGCTCTCAGTGAATCTCCCATGAATAAATAAAGGTAAAAAAAATAAAAAATACTTGAGGAATAAACTGTTACGCACTCATAACATCAGATATTCCTTTTGAATGGGGAGAGTTCTGGTGTAACACAGAGAGTGCTGCATTATGGGTCATTTGTAGCCTGCAGTGTTGCAAGGCTAGCGAGTTCCTTTAAGTCTGTTCATTTACAGTAAGTCAGCCCCTGTAAGTGTTTATGAAGCCCGGTTTGACTTCGAGGAGTTTCTGATGGCTTGTGTAACATGTTTTTCTGCCACGGAGGAAATAAATTCCTGACAAGCGAAAACATCTCCCATGTGTCCTGCAGAACTGGACCGGGGACCGCATCATCTGCCAAACAGCCCAGTGTGACCAATATGTCGCAGAATATCACGATGAGGAGCTCAAAGAGAAAGAAAATCATTCACACCCCTCTAAACGCCTGACAGGAGAGTGTGAGTAAGACACCACATGGCAGGGCTCAGCAATGAGGACTGCCTGCTAGCGCTGGGCAAGTAAAATGCCACGTTGGGCTAGTTAATCTAGCAACTCACTTGCCCAATTGGGCAAGTGGTAAAAAAATAACTGAACACGCTTTTTCTGGAGCTGATGGAAATAGCTAAGGAGAGAGCCATCCCACTTCCTTCCTTGTAGAGGAGCAAGTAAAAATTTACATCAGGCAAGGAGATGTCTGACCCAATTGCCCAACCTGGCAAGTAATAGAAGTCTATGAGAAAATGAGCCTACTTCTCACTTGATTTATTACCTCAGTAAACATTGTAAACATGAGTTTATGGTCTCAATCGCTAGTTTCAAGTCTTCTTCAATAGAGCATGATGTTCATTTAGTAAATTATGGTCCCATTTAGAGTCAAACAGACCATAAAGCAGGATATGCTTTAGGGCGTGGCTACCTTGTGATTGACAGGTCCCTACCACAGCGTTGTCCAGTCTGAGTGTTGTCCGTGTTTTCAGTTCATGAAAGTTAATTATAACCTTTTTGGTCCCATAAAAATGTCTTATTCATTGTTTGGTTGTACTTAGCTCCATCCTCTCGAGTTACTTTTGGTTGTAAAAAAAAAACAAGATGGTGACGGCCAAAACGCCGAACTCGAGGCTTCAAAACGACAGTCCACAAACCAATGGGTGACGTCACTGTGACTACGTCCACATATACGGCTGCCCCCTCTTGGTCGATTAGTCGACTAAGATTTCTTTAGTCGATTAGACACATCTCTGGTAAACAAGTGATGTGTTTGTGTGAGTCTTTTTTGGAGAAACTCAGTTTCACAGATCTGTCAATTAAATAAAACTAATCGATTAGTCGACAAAATCGAGAGTTAGTCGACTTAGAATTTCTTCGGTCAAGGACAGCCTTAAATGTTTATATTTTTTCCTTTGTCTGGACCAAATGAACCAAACTACGGGTGTGAAAGTGACCGAAATGTGAGTGCTTTAGTGCGTGTGCTCTACATCCCGTCTCGTCCTCACCTGGAAGCTTGAGCCACTTGGGCACCTTGCTCTGCTCAGATCTGGTAGGTTTAGCAGCCTGGGTTTGTGTAGACAGGTCTCCCTCGTCCTGTGTGGACCCACTGGTGTCCGCCCTCGGCTCTGGAGGAGGCAGCGGCTCCTCTGAGCCCTCAGTGCTGGAGGAAGGTGTCGGAGAGCGGAGCATGCAGCTGAGGTGGGATGAGAAAAAAAAGGTTATAATTGTTTTGTTTTTTAAATGTGTCTTGAGGAGATCCTGTATCTATTTAAATCAGCATTGCTTTGCATGGGGAGCTGTACCAGAAGTTAAATAACTGGGTGAGATGATAAAGATCTAAAACGGAGGAGTGATGACCTTGCTAACGAAGCAAAAAGGACAACAGGTGGGGGTCACTTTTGGGAAACGGGCTCTATGTTTAGAAGGACTGGAAATGGTTTTATGTGTGTGTGTGTGTGTGTGTGTGTGTGTGTGGATGTTTATGCGTGTGCGTGTGTGGAGGAAATGAAGGCGCATGGGGGCACCTGCTGTTTAGGCTGAACCTCAAAGGGATTCCAATGATGACAGCTTTGTGACAGGAAAAATAGGCCGGTTGCCGCAGGATACAAGTGCATATACACAACACTAATGCACGCACGGCAAGGCACACATTTAAACACACACGTGAAAAACACATACCTAGCAATGGACTCATTTGCTTGCAAGGCCGAGACAGAGGATTCAACCAGTTCCCTCTTCATGTACAAATCTGTGGAGGAAACACACACACACACAGTGTAAACTACTGTTGTTGTGATATTACATTCCTCAGTAATACACCAGTATCTAATTCAAAATCAGCATATGAAAAGAAAAGAAATGAAAAGACAAAAACCTGTCTTAGCATCAGAGCCGAAGTACACCAGAGCGCCAGGAAACAGGTCGGCCTGCAGACGGAGAGGGAGAGGAGGAGAAGTGAACAGAAGCCATCAAAATGTTTGGCACACAAATCAGTCTCTGTGCAAAAAACATGGAAAAATCTAAACAAAACCGCCTCCCCTCTACACGCAAACCGAGCGCTGCCACCACATCCAAGTCAGTCAAGTTCATTTTTGAAGATGATTCATTGCGCGGGGATCTGAACCAGTAAGCGTGGTCCTTTGAAGCAGACCACAAAATGAGCAACAATCAAATGGTTAGTGAAAACACTTTCACCCCTGCAGCACTCCTCTCCGGTGAACGTCTCAATGGTTATAATGGACCATTTGCAGACAGTCGATTATCAAGCGTACAATTAAGAGGTAGAAACGCAGACAGACAGACAGGCAGGGCACGTGTCTGTGACTCGATTAGGAAGTAGACAAACAAAACCAGCTTAAGATAAACACAGTCTTCTGTGCACGTTCACAGAAACACATCAGCAGCACGGGAGAGCATGTAAGCAGAAGTACAAAGTTGTTTGTGATGATTAATGATGTACTGGTAAAATGACTTTCAGCTGCTGGTCGTCATGTGGCCACACAGAGACAAACCTCAAAGTTATTCTCAAGGAAAACAACATGAGAAATTTCTCAAACATATAACTACCTTAAGAAGACTAATGAGAATATGTTAGGGCTGTCAAAGTTAACGCGATAATAACGCGTTATCGCAAATTCATTTTAACGCCACTAATTTCTTCAACGCATTAACGCAAGTTGCAATTTTTAGGTTGTAGTGGACTCAAATTTGGCATCATATACTAGAAAACTCGAAAAGGAATCCATTGGACCTTGCTACACTAGCTTGTCGTGAAGGAGGCTAAATAACGCTCCAAACTTGCGCTAAATTTTGGCGAGGAAAAACTGTCATGGCCATTTTCAAAGGGGTCCCTTGACCTCTGACCTCAAGATATGTGAATGAAAATGGGTTCTATGGCTACCAACGAGTCTCCCCTTTACAGACATGCCCACTTTATGATAATCACATGCAGTTTGGGGCAAGTCATAGTCAAGTCAGCACACTGACACACTGACAGCTGTTGTTGCCTGTTGGGCTTGAGTTTGCCATGTTATGATTTGAGCATATTCTCTTATGCTAAATGCAGTACCTGTGAGGGTTTCTGGACAATATTTGTCATTGTTTTGTGTTGTTAGTTGATTTCCAATAATAAATATATACGTACATTTGCATAAAGCAGCATATTTGCCCACTCCCACGTTGATAAGAGTATTAAAGACTTGACAAATCTCCCTTTAAGGTACATTTTGAACAGATAAAAAATGTGTGATTAATTTGAGATTAAAGATGAAGTAGGTGAGATTGGAGCAAATATGATTAAAAAAAGTTATTTTTATAAAACGGTCACTATATCATGACAGTAGTACATGAAACAGGTAACCTGAAAAAAATCATGTGCTTCTGTGTCCTCCGGTGCTCCTAATGGCATCTGCAAGATTTCACAGACCGGAGGAAAACTAGCAGTCAGTGCTGATCTGAGGTCCGCTGTCCATCTGCTGTCTATTAGAGCCGGCTGTCAATCACTCGCGAACTCCAACCAAATGGTCAAACAAGGCAGCGCTGATCAAATATGAATCAATATTATGTTACTGTAATGCCTATTTCTCACCTCAAATGTTTTCAGAATCATCTTGTACTGTACTGTTTAGCTGTAAAATTAAAAAGTTTGTGACACAGCAGCCATTGTGAAATCTGTTGAAGGAGATTTAGTAAATCCTGAAAACAGAGCCATGAGGAGGTGCAGAAGTTCAGTTTTCTCTCA
The DNA here is from genome assembly GCF_015220745.1 of Sebastes umbrosus. NCBI lineage: Eukaryota > Metazoa > Chordata > Actinopteri > Perciformes > Sebastidae > Sebastes > Sebastes umbrosus. Next base: position 30,439,130 of record NC_051271.1, on the reverse strand, counting down.
GAACACTTCAATTACAATATGCTGAAAGATTATTATGCAATTTTTGCCCAATGATGCCAAAAATATACTGCCTACTGCCACTTTAACTATGGACAATCATGTGATTAAATATTAAATATTTTAGTTGATTGACAGTCCTAACTAAAATAAACAGTCACCAGCGAGAGATGAGAAGCAACTTTTGTCTAACTTTCGTCTAACTCTGTCTGAAATCAAGAACCGATTGCTTAAAAAAAAAGAATCACTGAGAACTTTGATGGTAAATCTGTCACTGTTATCACTATAAACTGCATGTGTGCATCGTTGCGAGAATGAAATGGTGTAGCAACAATACAATAACTAAGCAGGGCGCAGTGAACAGTCTATTGACAGTCTCATCGGTAAAAATAATCATTAGCTACAGCTCTAGTGCCATCGATGAAATAAATCTAAATCTGAATCTGTCAAAACAGAAGGTAGCATGGCTGTCACTGGGTTTAGGCGGGTTTACCCTCCACTACAACCCATTTTACACACACTGTCCTTTCTCTTTGTGCCCCCCGCTCCCCTCGCATTCACTAGCTGGTTTCTAAATTGGGACACTCTGGCCTAATTGCTATTATCGCAGCTCTGTGAGCAGGAAACAATGTGTTACAGTGAAACAACGGGCATTCCTGCCATCCCGCTCCTCTGGCAGCGCCACTTCCACTTGGGATGAGACAGGGCAACGGGACAAGACCTGTGTGTGTCTGTGTGTGTGTGTGTGTGTGTGTGAGAGAGAGAGAGACTGTGTAAAAAAACATGAGAGAGGAATGGAGGGAGGGAGGCAGAACGGATCCTGATGGAAGACAGAGGGAGAGACAGATGAGGGAGGGGACGCCTGGTATCAAAGGGCTTCTGGGTTGGGAAACATTCCTTTCCTGACATGACACAAAGTGATTAAAGTGTGCGTCTGTGTGTGTGTGTGTGTGTGTGTGAGATAGAGAGAGAGAAAGAGACATATGCGTGTGCATTCATGTTTATGTGACATGACAAAAAAAGATTAAAGATTCCTTGTGTGTGTGTGTCAAAGATTGATGTATAGACAGGGAAACGGAGCCAGAGTGTGTGTGTGTGTGAGAGACATGAAACCAAGGGGATTAAAGATTTTGTTTTTGTGCGCTTTAACGCTTTTAAGTCCCTAATGGATAGAGACATGGGGGTGAGGCACAAGAGAGGGTCGGAGAGAGGGATGCTAGTAGTGGTGGTGGTGGTGGAGGTGGACGAGGGTGGAGGGGGGAGAACGAGAAGAAAAGAGAGAGAGAGAAAGCTGGAGTTGGGGTACAGGAGAGGGACGTGTAGTGATAAACAGGCTTGAGAGTTCAGGAAGGGACACAAAGATGAAAAACAAAGCGAGACGGGCGACTTGCATCAGAACATCAGATTTGATTCGGAGGGATCATGGCACCAAAAGAGCTTCACACACACACGCACATTTCAAAGTGTGCTTTTGAGGATCGTTATCTTATGTATCAGTCCCTCTGAGGAGCTGAATCTTGTTCATCATCACTTCAAACGACTTTCTCTTCCTCCCCTTCTTCTTTAGTCTACTTACGGTTGAGTCAAAGTGTCAGAAGAAACAAAAACAGGAGGCACTGATGATGAAATCATCTAAAATATCTAAAATAATGCATCTAAAAATAAAAGTCCACGAAAGTACAGACTGAACAACTCCTTGTTTTTCATTCGTATCTCTTCGTTTTCATTATTTGAATACCTCTGAACTCAAGAGGCAAAAAAGCATCAAGGCTGCCCATTGCTCTGTGTGTGTGCGTGTGCGTGTGCGTGTGCGTGTGCGTGTGCGTGTGCGTGTGAAGATCAAAGCGAAGCCTGTATTAACCCCATGTGCCAGTCTGGGAAAAATCAAGCCCAGCTGGGGTCAAGGACAGTGGAGAGGGGGGAACAAGTGTGAGAGAGTGTAGGAGCGAGAGAAGAGGGGGAGAACGGGAATGTGGTGGGGCTTTGAAGAGGAGAGAGGGACCAGCCGATACATTTTACAGTCAGTCCGTCTGTGTGTCTGTGTGTCTGTGTGTGTGTGTGTGTGTGTGTGTGTGTGTGTGTGGAGATAGTTTCAAAGATGGGAAGTCAGAGTTTTGTAGTTATTGTTTTCTGGAGTTTGACTGTGATGTGGTTTGTTTGAGTCAAATCAGTCTGTTTATTATTGTGGTTACAAGAAAGTGTTGCATAATAGACTTCCATGCAGGCAGTTTGAGGGATCTTACCTGAAACAGTGTAGCCGAGGGGTCGTCCAGGATGGTTTTTGGGGGGGTGATGACTGTTTTCAGCAAAAAACGAAAAAAGGGTAGAAATTAGAAATAGCGCACATCACTAAAATCTACACTGAATCGTTACTGACACTGGAGAGTTAAACTGAACAAAAGTCATGAGTATATATGAATAATGAGACCATGTTTGCAGACAGACTATTTGTTAAACTGCAAGCTTTTCCTATAAAATATGATCATCTAAAACTAGTGTCCACATCAACAGATACATGACAAAGTCTGAATGTCACAGCTTTTCAGGAAATTATGAATAACAGCAAGTCCGTTGTGGAAACAATTAAACATTTTCTTACCCAGAAGTCTAGATAGATCTGTGTGGCCTGTTGGGCGACTCTATTACAACTTAATTAGGCTTTAATCATTAAACTACATCTAATGTACGAGGCATTGGCTGTAAAATAAATATTTTAAAAATGACAATTAAACTGAGAAAAGCTGACAAATGATGTGCTGACGGATCATTAAGAACTCATTAAAAAAAGTTAATTCCAGTTTAATACTAAGTGGGTCTTATTTTCATAGTTCTGGCTGTTATGATAACTTTGATTTGGGACTGCAGTGTCACCATTAAAAAGAAGTCGGACGGGGCAAGAAACCTACGATATGGACAGGTTTTAAAGAAATCTCCAGGTTGACTAAACTCAGCTGAAAGAGAGAAAGTGGTTTAGATAATCTGGCGAAACTGTCGGCTTGTTCACAACCTGTGTGATTGTTGGCCACTCCTGTTTCTTGCCCTGTTGGACTTCATTGGAGCAATTTCTCTGTGTTCCCCGGTCTCAGCAGTTACTGGATGAGTGGAGAGCATCAGCTAGATGGACAAATCGACCGATGTGAGCTTTACACAGATGTATTGGTGCTAGTTGTGTATGTTGGTTGATAAGTAACAACAACCAGCTGTAGAGAAACTAAGTTTGAGTTCATTTAGAAACCGGGTCTCCATTACATAGTTTTTCTAAAAGGGCACTGACAAGTTTAATTTGGTCACAAAAACAACAACACAGAAACGTTTGTTTATGTCAGGCATTATCGGCATCAGCCTCACTTTATATTGATGTTTCGAGGCCAAGTGTGAATGCACAGCAGGTTTCATAACAAGATCGAACCTTCACACAAAAGAGCTACAGGGGTGGATTTTTATGCTTGATGATGTTGTGATTAATTAGTGAGAACATTAAAGGACACTTACACAGGTAGAAACTGAGCTGAGGATCCTCCAAGTGACTCTGAACAAAACTCCTCACGGCACCAACTGGGCACAAAACATGAGAAGAAGAAGAAGCTTTATTAACACAAGGCACTTTTACACAAGGCAAATACACACAAGGCGGTTGAAATGTGTCTTTTCAAACATCCCTCCTAGATACCACACCACACACATGCATTTTTCGGAGGGTCAGCCATAGAACGGCGCCCCTGGAGCATTGTTTTGAGCCTTCGGTGCCTTGTACGGCAGCTGGATTCTCGCGATGTCGCGAGATTCGCGGGATCAAATGTCACACGAAAATCCATCTTGTCAGGCTCAGAGTATTACGTTTATGTCCGGCTCACCAGACAACGGACCAATCAGCATCCTGTGTGGAGCTACTGAAGGTACGGGCATGGCTTAGGTGTGTGAGACCCAGTGAGACCATAGTGTGAGAGGCGACTGTTCGTAGCCTACTAAACAACAATGGTGGCTCCTGTAAAGGTTAGCATAGATGCTGCAATAACACCAGTTATATCACAACTGGAGATCATTTATTAATTGAAAAAAGAGCAAAGAACGGCACTGAACTTGTAAAGTAAGGTAAGTAGTTTAGTTTTAGTTTGATTGACAGATGGTTCATCCAGTCACCTACCAAGTATTTTTTTGAAAGTGCCTGCCCTTTTCCAAACAGTTTCCAAAGACAGCTTCTCAGATGTTCTCCTTCAAACCATCTGACAGGGTCAGGGCACCTCGGCAAGTGCCGCAAAGGTGAATTGGCACGTCTCCAGGTACCAGTCTGCACTCCAAACTGGCGACCCTCCGGTTCCTAAGCCAAGTCCCTACGGTCTGAGAAACTGCCGGCCCCATCAACTTGAGCGTGAACAAAAAGATCTATCTGCAGCTCCATCAGTCGCTGTGTGGAGTATAATTCACGTTTCAGATGGAAATCCCCTCAGATTTGTTGTTCTGCTGGTTGTCGTGTGGCTGTTGGGGTTGAGGTGGATCTAATCCCTGGAATTACAGACCTGTCTCATTATTTCTGTCTCTCTGTCACTCTGGTGTGGCTACAGTCATAAATGTGGTGAGGGAGCCGCAAGTAGCTTTAACATTGCAGCCATACCTGTGGCTAGCCAGCTGAAATGAACACTCTCCACACACACAGACACACACACACACACACACACACATATATACACACACACACCTGTCTCCAGGGGCCTGAAGAAGCCTTGTAGAACATGTCTGTCTGGAAACTGGACCCTCAGGACCACCTGGAAACGCACAGTGGCAGCGGGTTATTCGAAGACTGATGCACATTTCATACAAACGTGCACATTTAAAAACAGGATTTCGTGTCTGTCACATGTGCTCACTTTGGGATATCTTGCCATCTTCTCCTTCATCTGTGATTCTCTCAGAGATTTAGTCATCAGCGGAGCCTCCTCCATTAACTTCCTGATGGAACGAGGGAGAAAGAAGACGGATGCGGTTGTAATGAAACGAGCTGTGAATTAAAAAACACACTGTGGAATCAACAATGGGAAAGATGAGCAGACAGACTTTCATCTTCTACCCCTTACTCGTGTGTGGCCGTGTATGCGTGTGTGCGTGACAGAGGCAGAGACGAATTGCTGTGGTCGCTTTAATTCCCCCCTTGATAATTGCAGTCATTGACACAGTAGTAGCGTAGCCATGAGGCAGCCAGCTAAGTCAACGTAGATGGAGATTAAAGGATGTACGCGGTGAGGTCTCAACCTGACGGGTGTTCGGTCGATGAGTGGAGGGTAAACGTCTACACAAAACAGGTTTACTAATTGCTCCATTTATGCCTTATTTAGAAGCGTTTGTAGTGTGCGTGGTGTCTCATAAATGAGAACATGTTTGCAAACACACACAATGTCTCAGCAGCTGTGGTCTGCTGCGGCCACATCCAGAGAGCGCAGAGTAAACTTGTCCGCATCTGTTTTGAAGAGGCGCTCATAAATAAATACTTCAAACTCATAATAAATAAAAAAAACTTCAAAACGCACGCAGTGATGCCCGGCATTCTCCCCGCCTATGGCCTTTCATCACGGCTATGGTATTCTGCAATTAAGGGTTGTACATCGACAAAACACCGCAGGACCGAATGCCAAACTGACTAATTATCCGTTACAAACACATCTGATCCAGACGTGTTTCTGCAGCAACAAGGTATTTATACTAAATATCACACACAGTCCTCTGACCCAAAGTCACCCAACACGCTTCCATTCACTTCCTTCTCCCACCTCACGCTCTTCAGCTGGGCGAAGCGCTTGCGCACATCATCCATCGTCACTTCAAAGAACTCGTCGGGCAGATCCCTGTGGTCCGCAGAGTGACGGGACATTGAGTCCAGGTGGTAGATGAGAACCTCCCGTTCTACTGGCTGCAGAAAGAGAGTGAGTGAGTGAAAAGGACGTAGACATCAAAATTTCCACACTGATGTTGTCATCCAAAGCAGAGGTTTTCAAACTGTGAGGCGCATCTCCCCACCAGGGAGGCGCGGGAGACACGTGAGGCAAAGATACTGTGTGAGGTGAAAGAGGCAGGTGCATGCCTGTGTACGAAATACAACGGGAAATAATTGATTTGTTATCAAACCCTTAAAGGTAGGGTTGGTAATGCTGTTCAAATACATTTCTTGTGAAATTTGTTGCAATACTTATTACATCCCAACAGCAATCAATAAATCAAATGCTCTGACAATAAAGTCAAGTATCTGTGGCTGTCGCAGGACTATAATAAACCCGTTCAATCATTTCATTTGGCCCCAATGTAATGATTGGACGGACTACCTGTCCGTCCACCTGCCCGTGCACTCATTGCATGTCACTGGAGTCTTTCCCAAGCTGCTAGCTTTACAGCCATGTTTGTTGTTTACGTTCATTATAATGTTTGTGTTCATAATGA